>NC_039364.1:159725738-160325738 GCF_003573695.1 Papaver somniferum | reverse complement strand
CTCGATTTCGTACTTATTATGGTGTTTTATGTTTTTGTAGATGTTTTTGGAAAAATAAACTCTTGCGGCGAAATTGGCTCGAAAAGTGGTGTTTTACACCCCATGGTGAAGTACTAAAGGCACCCCCGAAATGTGTTAAAGGCACCCCAGAAATGCGCTGAAGGAATCCTAGAAAAATTACTATTTACGCCCAAAAATACTATTTGCACCCCAGGACAAGTGCTAAAGGGACCCCGTACAGGATTAGGGGGAGGACATCTTCTTCCCAAAATTCAAAAATGAAAAAAAAAGGGTGGGAAAAATGGCAGCAACAATGGCATAGTTTTCGATTGATTCTTGAAGGAGTTCTGGGTAGACTAAAGGGCTGAAACTTAGTGGGTATACGTGATATGTCATAAAAAAACTGGTATGGGTGTTTGTTTCGATCGAATTTGGCTGAAAAATCCGTGAGAAGAAAACAGGGCAGCACGTACACGGAAGAAGATATTCACGGGATTACAGCGAGTTAGACGTGTGCTGCTCGTGTTTGGAAAAACCTAACCACTATTTGGAGTGTGAAGAAGTTAAATATGGCAATATGGAAGATTCAGAACGCGCGAAAATCAATATCAGTGATAAAAATGAAAAGAAAATAAACCGAGTAAATGAAGATTATTTGGAGTTAATGGAGGAGATTCAATGTCGCAATCACGTATAAATATGTTCACAAGGTATCATAGAAGGGGATGGAGAGTTGGGGGAGAGAGAGAGAACACAACAGAGACGAAAAATCAGAGTTTCAGAAACCTCCATTGCTACTGCGTTCTGGTTTGTAACAAATATAATTTTTACAAACCTGGTTTTAATTGTTGTTCCTCCCTTTTCATCCTTGTTAGCACCTTTTTGAGCAATGAAAAATTCCTTTGAGTGTGTTTTCACCATGAGAGTCTAAACCCCACCACCGGGACAACGAAGGAAGCAACTTTTCATGATTGTGGTAAATGAATTAATTCTTTTATTGACTTTTTGCATAGATTTAATTGCTTTATGATTTCTATTAATTACTTGTTATTTTGTTAGATGTCGCATGCTTAGTTTTAATTACTTCAGATGCGTCATGCTTTTAACTTACAAATAATATTTTAGAAAATCTATTTTTGGCAAAGAACTAGAGTCACAACTTCTTTTGTTTGAGCTATATTGTCGAGAAGTAATGACTGAACCACAACAATATGAAAAGTAGTGAAATCCCGAGTCCCGGTCTCTCTTCATCCTGTGAAAAATTTTGTATATATATTTTTCCTTATTTTCTTTATTAAGTCTTAAAACAAATTCTCAACAAATCTGAGTGAACGAATCATCTTATTACAACATCATTGAAAAATACCATCAGTGCCCTTCGGGAGTGCTGGTATCGTAGCAAGGGTAAGACCACCTTGAAGTCTTATGACCCCTTTGTTGAAGGAAGGTCTAAGCAGGAGGATTATACCCCTGACAACTTCAATGCTACGTATGCTGATGCGATCCAGAAATGTAATCTTATTCCTTGGAGCGTTGGTCCCCGTCACATTCATGTCACGACTATGCAGCTTAGGGAAGGCGACAACCTTCTCTTGCTGGAGGAGATTGATAAGACTGGCTTTACCGTCATTCCTTACTCTGCTAGGCTATCTTTTCCAATGTGTGATCGTATACTTCTTGATCATGATGACCGCTGGGATCGCACTCATATTCGCGTGGCTGGTCATCGGGATTATGGTTTCACCTCGGCGGATCCTTCAGTTCCTCGTTCAGCTCATTCTTTGCCTGAGGAGTATGACGGGTATCGGCCTTGGATTTTTAATCCTACCCCTCTCCATGAGGTACCTTCGTTTTTGATGTATTTATTTGTTTTGATGTCTTCGTTTACTTGGATATCTTCGTTCGCTTTGACACCTTTGTTCTGACGGTTTTCTTTTACAGCCTGCCCCTGCTGGGACTGCTCCAGTCTCTGCTAGTAATTATGTGGCTACCAGGACTAGGAAGAGAAAGGCTTTGGCTGAAACACCTGCGGAGGTAAGGATTATTCCTTTGTTTTCGTATATACCCTAGTACCTTTCCCCCGATCCTTAGCTTGTGTATGTGTTTCTTTGTAGTCTTCCCAGAGGAAGGGTAATTTGAAGACTGTGATTGATCTTAATGCTTTGGATGATGATCTTAAGGCCGTTGTTGAGGGACCTGTTGACGAAGATATGGAAGATATTGAGGATACTGGCCTTAGCCCTCATCTAGATGATATTGAGGAGGATTTTTCCAAGGATAACCCTAGCCCATTCCGAGCCGTTTCTGTGGAGGGTGAGAATCTTCTTTCTGGTACTGATGCTCAATTGGTTGAACCTGTTAGTGTTCAAGCTCTTGCATTAACGTTATCTCCGATGATGCCTTCGTTATCTTCTCCTAGCAAGGCTTTGGAAACCGTTTCTGCTATTTATGGAGCTGCTGTTGTAGCTTCTAAGAGCTTGCCTTCGTCTCCTGCTATCTCTCTTCAATCTAGTGATTCGTTTGCTAAGGTTGTTTCCCCTTCGGCGAGGGATGGGAGCTCAGATTCTCAGCAAAAGAAGAAGGTTGTGATTTCACTGGCCAGCTTCTCCTTCAATGATGCTCCTGTTTCACTAGGGAGTGATCAGTCTGTCTCTACTGCTCCCATTAGCAAAACTGTTGGACCTCCACATTCGTCTCCAGATTGGACCGTACTGGGTAATCTTCCTTCTGCCGGTGATATGGATTTCGGCGGCCCTCGAGCTCCCCCTTATGTTCCTAGATATTCCACCATGCCATCTTTGTGTCGTGGTGAGGGTTCAGCGGCCTTGCCCCTTGCTCATGTTCAAGCAAACGAGGGTGTTATTTCTGAATCTAGCCAAGGTAGGTTTCCCAAAGGCTTTAGCTTAGGTAGCTCTGATGATGCTATTGTTGAGACCATCTTGCGGGACTCCAAAGGTACTTTGTTTATGTGGTTGACCATCATCATCTTGGTAGTTCTTTTGAGATAGCTTCACAGTTGGATGTGTTGTCTGCCCAGTATCGCGCTGCCAAAGACTTGTTCTTTGATCCTGATTGTCTCCGTTCCATTCAAAGCTTTGGAGAGATCCGTAGGGGTAATCTCCAAGGAGGCTTTCATGGATACCTATGCCAATTTTCTTCCCCTTCTTTCAGCATTCTCAGTAAGTGATTCTTACCTCGCTGTTCTTCTTCTTAATTTGATCCTTCGTCCGTTCTTACGCTTCTTTGCTCGCAGCTTTGCAAGCATATCGATGTTGGCTATACCTTGTTCAAGGTTTATAGGGCCAAGTGCACTCATTTAAATGACCTGCTGGAACGTGCCCGTCAATAACGTGATCAGCAGCCTTCGTCGAGTGATGGTACTTCTGCTGCTAAGATATATTCGCTGGAGGATGACCTGAGGAAGACTCAGAGGTCTCTGGAGGCTTGTTTATTGGCTCTTGAGAGAGCTAATAATGCTGATAAGGTCGCTGAGGATGGTCGCAAGTCTGCCAATACTGCCTTAGCTGCTGAGTCTTCTAAAGCCATAGGTTCGTTTCTTCTTCCCCTTAGCTTTTTCTTCGCTTTCTGGTTGTATAGTTCTAAGTCAACCTTCGTCTGCCAGCCAGAAGCTCTAGTGAACTTAGGTATCTCCGAGACCAAGTGGCCAAGTTAACCTCTGATGTTTGGTATTATCAAAATAAATCTGATAGGCTAATGAACGCAACTGTTCATAATGAAGCCCAACTTTCTCTTGAGTCCTCCCACAATGCAGACTTAGTGAATCAGATGGCTTTGCTTCGTAAGGAATGTGACGAATCCCTTAGCTGGAAGGAGAGTCTTATTTCAAAGCAAAAGAAGGATATTACCTTAGTCGAGAAGCGTTTCTCAACCCACGAAATTATTCGTAAGAAATACCATGCTGATTTTGAAGATGCTTGTGTTTCCTTAGCTAAGGTTACTGCGGAACGTAACGTGTTATCTTATGAGGTTCTCTCCCTCAAGAACAAACTGGTTGATGTCGGCTCCGTGCCTTCTTCCATGTCTCATGCTTCCTTAGTTAAAAAGTATGAGGAGTTGGAGAATGTGTACCAATCTTTATCCTCTGAAAATGCTTCGCTCCGAATAGACATTGATGATCTTCGGACGGAAAGGGATACCCTTGTGGAAGATCTTGATGCGGCTGAGGTGGATCTTGCTGAGGCTCAACATAGTTTAGAAGAGTCCCTTATCCATGACGGAGGTAGCTTAGGATGACTATTTTCTTCGTAGTATCCTTCGTACTCTTAGCTGTCTTGTCTTGTGACTGATATTATTCGTCTTTGCAGGTCTTCAAGAGAAGCTGGTGGGTGCAAACGCCAAGATTAGCAACCTTGAGGGTCAGGTATCTCAGCTGGAGATAGCTCGTCAATTTGATACCGCTGCTAAGTTTAAGGCCGAGGCTCTTCAACAGGCTAATGATCAACTCAGCCCCCACATTAGGGAGCTTCATCAGAAATCGGCTTCGGATCTGGCGGCTCAGGCTTCTAAAACGGAGGCGTAG
This sequence comes from Papaver somniferum, assembly GCF_003573695.1. Taxonomy (NCBI): domain Eukaryota; kingdom Viridiplantae; phylum Streptophyta; class Magnoliopsida; order Ranunculales; family Papaveraceae; genus Papaver; species Papaver somniferum. The sequence goes on along the minus strand of NC_039364.1, from coordinate 160,321,198 downwards.
CTTAAGCGTTCTGCCATCGATTATATCAACAATGCTTTTGCGGAGGCTGAGCTCCAAGCTGAGGGTGTTGTCTTCCCTCGTCTTCCTTACCCATGACTGTGTTATGTTGACTTAAGTTTTAACTGGACTCCTTCGTTGTATTATGCCCCCAGTTGAGGGGCCTTTGCTTGCTTATCTCTTTGGAAGAATGCTTTATTATCTGTGCCTTTTGGACCTTCGTCATCTGCAACTTTTGAGATATGTCAGTTTTGTTTTGGTAACTCTATTATGGTACCTTTGCATTAATATATTTATGTGGACGTATTGTATCTAATTATTCGCACATTCAAGTTGTCACAAGGTGCTAAGGTATTTTTAAACCTTTGGTGGAACATTCATCATCCTACGTTAGCATCCTTTGGACAGAAGGTACCACGGTGGCGAGGGTTCCTACGTGGGCAATAATTTTACTGTAACCCTAAGTGTTCAGCGTGATTGCTGCTTTACTTCGAGAAGGTATCTCTCTTTATGGGATATATTGCTTATTATTTTCCTTTTGGAGGGATTCATTTTCCCTTAGGATCTGAGATTGACATATGCGCAGTTGTGCCGTGCCTTGCCTCATCGCCAATTCTGACGAAGGGTGTTAATTCTAACCCAATTTATTTTCTTTTTTAATCAATATGCACTCTTTCTTAGCAAAAAGTTTCTTTCATTAATTAGTTAGGTTTATAGTACTTTTGATCAGGGATAGAACATGGTGGGTTGTTGCCACTTCCCTTATTCTCCTGAGTGATGACCATTCTTTTATGGGTAATACTTCTTTAGGTACACTGTGTTCCAAGGGTGTTGCAATACCTCCCCTCTGAGGTTCCTTACGTAATATGAACCTTTCCCGGCAATGTCGTCTATGATGTAGGGTCTGTCCCATGTCGGAGCTAGTTTTCCCCATTTTCTTCCTTTGGTATGGTGGTATTTGACGTAATACGTATTCTTCAACCACAAAGTTTCTAGGAATTACCCGTTTTTTGTATTCACGAGCCAACCTCCGCTGATAATTCACCATTCCTTGCAAAGCTACTTCCCGCCTTTCTTCGAGGTCATCGAGCTTTTCCAGCATGAGATTCGTTGTTAGGTTCTTTTCCCACGCTTCTGTCTTCGTTGTAGGAAGTATTATCTCCGTTGGGATGACTGCTTCGGCTCCGTAGGTTAGTAAGAAAAGAGTTTCTCCCGTGGCTGCCCTTCTTGTAGTGCGGAAGGCCCATAGGACATTGTGGAGCTGCTCGCACCATCTTTTCTTGTATGCCCATAGCTTCTTCTTTAAGTTCATCGCTATCTTCTTGTTAGTGGCTTCCGCTTTTCCATTTCTCTTAGGGTATATTGGAGTAGATTTGTTTTTCTGAATGTTGGAGGCGTTAAAGAGAATATCTATGTTCTTTCCTTCCAATTTTTTGCCATTGTCAGAGACTTTGGCTGCTGGTATTCCGAACCTGCAAATGATTTGCTCGAACAAGAATTTAAAGACATCTGTGTCCCTAATTCTTGCCAAAGCTCTTGCTTCCACCCATTTGGTGAAATAATCCGTAGCTACAATGAGATATCTTCTTTTCGACGTCCCCTCTATCAAGGGTCCTACGATATCGACTCCCCATTTGGAAAACGGCCATGGGCTGATGACCGAGTTAAGCTCCATTGCTGGTGTTTTGATCTTTCTGGCGTAGCATTGGAATATTTCCCAACGCCTTGCTACGTGCTTTGCATCTTCGTCCATGCTCAGCCAATAGTATCCTTGCATTTTGGCTTTGATTGCAAACGATTTTCTCCCGCTATGATTGCCAGCTTCTCCGCTGTGTATATCATGTAGTATTTTTCTTCCTTCAGCTTGGGAGAGGCACCTCATCAAAGGTACCAAAAATAACCTTCTATACAGTATCTCGTCTCGTAGGTTGTACATTGCTGCCTTTGACTCGAGTTTTCGAGCTTCTTTGACGTCTACGAGTAGGGTACCTTTGTCAAGGTATTGGTGGATTGGAATTCTCCAATCGTCATCAGCTTCGTCCTCGCTGCTTCCGTCTGACATGGTTTGATCTTTGTCAGACTCTTCGGATTCGTTATCTGGTTCTTCCATTCTCTCATCTTCTTTTTCTTTTTCCGCTTCCCTCATAGCCCTGGTTTGCACGGCTAAGGATTCTTCGGTTACGGAGGTTAGTCCGTCTATCGAAGGTTCATAAATTCTGACAATTTGGACTGAGGTTGTATTCCTGTCCTTCAACATTGATGATATAAATTCTAAGGCATCTGCGTGTCTGTTGTCCTTTAGTCAGACATGTCTGAATGTGACTTTGTTGATTTTTTCTACATGCTCCTGTGCTAGCTTGAGGTACGAAGATAGTATCGGAACCAAAGTCTTATATTTAAGATCTATTTGCCTAATGACTAGTTGTGAGTCACTAGTCAAACGGACATCTGACAAGCCTAGCTCCCGTGCCAAGCGTAGGTCGTGTATGACTGCTTCATACTCCGAGATGTTATTAGTGTATTGTTCGAATTCTAACCTGAACGCATAGATGAGTCGTTCTCCGGTTGGGGTTGTTATCACAATCATTATTCCTGCACCTTCTCTGTTGGAGGAGCCATCTACGAATATCTCCCACCTTCGTAAGTTCCGTGGCTCTAAGATATCTTCTGGTTCCAATTTTTCTTCCTCCATTCCTGGGATGTCGTCTATTTATGCTTCGTCGTTCAGAGGTAGATCCGCCAAGAAATACGCCATAATTTGTGATTTCTCCTCCTTCCTGGTTTCAAAGATGATATGAAACTGCTTGATCATGGCATTCCATTTTGCTACTCTTCCGATCTTTTCCGTGCTATCGAGGATTTGGCTCATTTGAGCCTTCGTGAAGACTCAGATGGTGTGTGCATCGAAATATATCCTTAGTTTTTGTGTTGCCACTACTAAGGCATATATGAGTTGTTCCACCTTGGTATAGTTACGCTCCGCTGGACCTAGTGTCTTGCTGACGTAGTATATGGGCTTTTCTCCTTGCCCTTGGTCTCGTACCAATACTGCGCTCACAACATAGCTTGTTGCCGCTAGGTATAGGGTTAGTATTTCACCTGGCTCCGGTTTCTTCAAGATGGGTACTGATGCTAAGTACTCTTTGATCTTGTGAAAGGCTTGTTCGCATTCTTCGGTCCATGCAAACCTGCTTCCTTTCTTTAGTGTGTCAAAAAATTCTTTGCATTTATCTGACGACCTTGATATGAATCTCCCCATGGAAGCTAAATTCCATTTAGATTTTGTACTCCTTTTATAGTTTGCGGGGATGAAATCTCCATTATTTCTCTGACCCTTTCAGGGTCTACTTCGATTCCTCGCTTGGTGACCAAGTAACCCAAGAATTTTCCCGAGATAACTTCGAACGTGCATTTTTCTGGGTTTACCTTCATGTGAAAGTTTCTCATGGATTCAAATATCTCCCTTAGGTCTGAGAGATGGTTTTTTGCATCATTGCTTTTGACGAGCATGTCGTCTACGTAGACCTCCAATATCTTGCTTATCCATGGCTTGAAGATTTTTTCTACTAATCGTTGGTATGTTTCCCCCGCGTTCTTTAGTCCAAAAGGCATCCTTGTATAGCAATACAAGCCCCGTGGAGTAAAGAACGCAGTATGTTCCTGGTCTTCTTCTGCAAGGGCTATTTGGTTATAGCCCGAGTATCCATCCATGAAAGATAGCCTTTGGTGACCTTCGGTTGCGTTGACCAGTTGGTCAATATTTGGCAGTGGGTAACTGTCTTTGGGGCACACTTTGTTAAGATTGATGAAGTCGATGCAAATGCGTACGCCTCCGTTCTTCTTTGGAACAATGACCATGTTGGATACCCATGTGGGATATTTGACTTCTCGTATGAATCCGACTTTAAGTAGTTTTTGCAATTATTTTTCTACCCCTTCGTGGTAGATATCCGTTACTTTACGTATGCATTGTTTGAACGGAGGTATCTCCGGTCTGAGCCGAAGTGGTGTGAGACCAAATTTGGATCAATTCATGGCATGTCTTCTATTGAACATGAAAAGATATATGCGTATTCTTTTAGTAACATTTGTAGTTTCACTTCCTCTTCTTCTTCAAGTAAAGTCCCGATGTTTAACATTTTTGGTTCTGCCTCCGTTCCGATGTTGATTTTCTTGGTTGGTTCTATTGGACTTCATACTTGAGGAGTGCTTTTCTGTAATTGTCATTTGGCGAAGACATTTGCGCCTGGAGTAGCGGAGGTGGTTGTCCCCGGTGCTGAGATGGCTTTGATTACTGAGGGAGCTGCGTCATGTACGTCCTTGGTATTTTCCTTGCGTCTCTTTCTTTCATGGTGTTGAGTAGCATTTCTTTCTTCGTTGAGCCTGATTTCCGCTAAATTGCATAGCCTTGCGTCTTGATGGTCGCCTTTGATTTCCGTTTCACCCATAGGTATAGAAAAGTGGAGATACGTTGATGTTTTTCCTCGTAGTTTGTGGACCCATAGCCTTCCCATGGTCACATTGTAGGGTGATGGTGCTTCCACCACGCAGAAGCGTGTGTTGGTTACTAAGGGTCTCGCATGTACCTGCAAGACAATTTCTCCTTTTGGTCTAGAGACTGCTCCATTAAAACCATATATTGTGCAAGTGGAGGAATCCATTTGCTCTTCTGTAGTCCCATGCGTAGGTATGGTTCGTAAAATAGCACATTTAACGAACTGCCCCCGTCCACGAGGACCTTCGTAAAATTCCATCCATGTATTGGAAGGGTGATCACTAGTGGATCGTTGTGCATCTCGACCTCTTGGTTGACATCCTTTGTTGAAAAGGTTAATGGTGTGGCCATCCATTCTTCCCAAGTGTTGGTGGGTGGTCCACTTAGCTTGAATACCTCATGGGATTCAGTCTTCTTTCTGTCTCGAGCTAGCTCGAGGATATCCTCGAGCATTTCTTCTTGACCACCGCTGGAGAAGGTGATCATGTTGATGTATTTTCCGTCTTGGGATAGCTCCAACCTTTTCTTTGGAATCTCCTCAGTCTCTGATGGTTGCAGCTGTACGTACTCCATGAATTTGCCTTCGTCGATGAATCTTTGGATTACGTTCCGCAGGTGATAGCATGTATCAGTCGTATGCCTGTAGTATTAGTGGTACGCACAGTACTCCTTAGATTCCTTCGTTCTGTCAGGTTGCTTTCCCTTAGTATTAGGGTTGGGGAAACCTGGCTTTGCTCCCTCCTTGCTTAGGATGTGAGAGAAAGTTGTATTCAAATTTGTGTACACTTTGTCCACAAATTCTTCTCTTCCTTTACCTCTTTTTCCATCTCCGTGTTTCGGTCACTTGTATCGGAAGCTGGCTCTTCCCCCTGCTTCATTTTTTCGCTTAGGTATCTCCTGAATTGGTTCCAAAGAGTTAGTCCGGCGGAGTTGCTGCTGTCTTTGCTTGCGCCCTGGGGTTGTCCTTATGGATTTCTTCGAGCCTGATGTATCGGTCTTGTACAACCCTGAGTTCGCCTTCAGAATCTAGGTCTTTGTTGTGAAGCTCTACGAAGATGGCTGAGGTTCTATCAAGTCCGTACTTATAGAAGTTTATGCTAATTTCTGGATTGACTTTCCCAATTGCTTGGCATGTCTTTTGCCACCTGTTAGTGTACTGCACCAGTGTCTCCCGGGGTCCGATAGCTAAGGAGAATAGCGTATCTAACCCAACCTTTGTTGATTTGTTGTACATGTATGTTTCTAAGAACACTGTGGACAATTGCTCGAAGGAGTCAATTGAGTTTGCTAGTAAGTTGTCATACCAGGTGAGTGCTGATCCCGTTAAGCTTGCTGGGAAGTATCTGCAAAGTACCACCTCGTTTATTTCCTAGTGGGAAAGAACACGAGTGTAATACCGTAGATGTGTTGCGGGATCGGAGGTACCATTGTATGCTTGGAACGTAGGTACCGGGAATTTCGGAGGGATGTGCTCCCTCAAAATGCGAAGGGATAGTGGTGATGTGGTTGCCTCTTATAGAAATTCTTCTAATCTTGCGCCTGCGTGGCCCGTTTTTAAGCCTTGGATCTCCTTCCGCATTTTCTCCATTTGCTCCATGACCATGTTCGCATTGTGAGCATCTTTAGAAAATGCTTCGTCGTAGTAGCTTTGGGAGGGCTTGTATGTCGAATCCGTATCATCTGGATCATGGTGTGTTTTCCTTGATCCTTTAGGTTGGTTCACCTTTGGTGGGTTGATATATACCCTTCGTCTTCCTGAGATAGCTCCGTTGTCAGGCCTCCGTTGTGTGTGGTGAGTCTGGGAACCTTCGATCTGTATGTCTAGCATACCTTTGAGGTTCTGGTTCTCCTGGGCCATCTCGTGCATGGCATCTTCGGTTTCCTTGTTACGGAGTAACAAAGCTGCTATCTGCGCCGCAATTTGATCTTCGTTGTGGGCTCCACCTCCCTGAGGAGTGCTGCCGTCTGGATCTCCGGAGTTTTCCACTTCGTCTGCTATAATTGGCGCGTCTGGATCTATCTGAATTGGAGTTAGGTTTCCCAACCCTCGTCCCATAGGGGCTAAGGTTCTGGGTAACCCTGCGTTGGCCGCAGGTGGCTTTGTCGTGGTTACATGCTCCGGTAACGGCATGCCGTAGATTGGTTGAGCTCCCAATGTCTGCCCCATCCCTTCAGCAGGAATAGGTGATTTGTTAACAACTTTTCGTCTTGCTATTTCGCATTATCCGTCCTTCGCCTCATTCCTTTGGTTTGCTTGGGACGGCTTTTGGGATCTCCCTCTTGTGATAGATGGTCGTGAGCTTGTTGATACATCAGCTGGTTTCTGCATGCCTTCGTCTATTGTTATCCTGTGGTCATAGAAAAGACAAAAAGGTCTGCTACTTGGGTATCTTCGTTAAAATTAGCAAATAATGCTCTGACACAGAAGATTGCTAAGCAGCTTTTTCAGAAAAAGAAATGAAATAACGCTTTTGAAAGACGGGTATTAAATGTTTATGACACCCTTGGAGAAAACAACCTTAAAACGTTGAAAACCAATTAAAAGGGGTGTCAGATCTTGCGAAAAACAAGGTTATTAAATGCGTTAGAAGGTCTTTTATCCTTATAATTCAACTGAGATTCCTCTGTCAGTCAAAGGTTCTCAGATCTAGAAGGTGCTCTGTTAAAGTGACTCTTTTTAGTATAAAACAAATATTTTGGCGTTTTGTGGTATGTTTTTTGTTTTTTGAAAAGATTAGTGTAGATCTGTAAAGAGGTACGTTTTTAGAGGCTATGAACTCGAAAAACATACACAAATAGTGGATGAACGAAACACTAGAGAGTGAGGTTCATCGCTAAGACACAAATCCCTTCGTTTCAGAAGATGTATAAGTAAAAATATAAAGCTTTGTCTAACTCAGGTTCGTGAGAAAGAACACGATGGGTGCCAAACTATGACTACTCGTTTTCCCGTAGCCTACGTCATGTATACAGCTTTGAGGATCTGATACTATGGAGTATTGATACCTCTGTTGAACTGATGATGATAAGTAGTAAATGATATCTAAGATCAAAACAATAATGAAGAACATAAACATAAATGAAAGCTTCTAAGTTATCATGAGACACAAGATATAACGTGGTTCGACATTCGTCTACGTCCACGGGGTAATGAGAGATTGTATTGTATTGAGTTTGTGGTGGTTACAAAGATCTTAAATGCTTCCAAAAGTAATAGAGATAACTCATGTAAAATTAAATGCTTAAGTTCTAAAGATTAGAGAGGTATAAGCTTAAGACTAGATCTTCTCTCCTAGGATATTGAATGCCTCTAGTTTGTTGGTGAGGCTTGGTATTTATAGCCCCTTCTGCTCCAGGTATATCTTTGCTGCCTCTGGGTCCATCGTCTGCTGATATTCCTTTCGTACCACTGGTACCTTCGTCCACCGCGTACTTCTCCACTTGTATTCCGCCACCTCAGCTAGCCCACGTTCCTTCGGGAACTACCCAACCTTAGTACAGGTTGTACCTTCGTTCACCGCCAGCTTTCGCCAATCGGGTTCTGCCACGCACTCTCTCTCCACGTGCCTTGATTCATGCGTGTAGATAAGACATTAGAGTATTTAATGCTGATTGGATGCGTCATCTACCTCTGTCCCTTTGCCAGCTGACCCTATGTAGACTAGGCTTTTCTCTTCTTTCTCTTGGCCGTTCACGTCCTTTCTCTTGGGACGAGATAAAGTAGATTTGCGGAGGTATCCCTTGTTACTCAGGCTCCTCTGTTTAGCGAAGGCTATACATTTTAGACACGTATGCGGCCACTAAGATCGTGACACGTGCTCCGCAAAATATTGGTATTCATACGTATTATTACTCTTTTTTTCTCTTATTTGTCTCTAATAGGTGAATCATCCAAAAAGGAGCTAAAAAGTGTTGAAAAGATATAGGAAGATAAGTATTCCAAGTATCAAAGTGCCCAAGTCCAAGACAAGTAGAAGAAGTGCGACGAAAAGGAGCAAAATTTTCATAATCAAGAGTCAGGCCAAAGACCGATCTTAATTCATTAAAATTAAGGGTTTCTCATCATCATATTTAAGATAATTGAAAGATAAAAAGAATTCAAAAAGAATGAGGTCATTCCGAGTTCGGATGAAGAAGTTGTGGCCAAAACAGTTCCCAGTGAATACCGAAGATAGTGCAGTCCGCGAACTGGGTTTGCGGACGGGGTTCGCAGACCTATTTCCGAAAATATCTGCTGGAATTTGAAGTTTGCGGACTGGTTACGCGAACTTATCAAATGGGAAACGTGTATTCACACCTTGGAAGGCCTAAGGACACGTTTGGTGTCGTTAGGTCATATTTTCGGGTCGGGTTCCTAAACCTAACTAAATACTTGGAGACCAAGCAATGTAAACCTATAAAAAGGTATTAGGTTATGTAAAAGATATATCGAATCTCATATCACAAGTTCTACATCAAAACCTAAGGTTTACCCCTTTAGGGGGAAACCACCATTATCATCTTCTTTGTAATATGAGTAGCTACATCCTTTATTGATTAAGGATGAATTCAATGTTCTAAGCGTGAAGCTTTATTAATAATACAAATCTATTGATAGTTTTTATCATCTTCGTTTGTCTTTATCATATCTAGGGTTTATGAGTGATTCTTAGATTGATTTGGGATGCATAATAGATTAGTCTATTGATCGTTCTATTGCTAGTGGAAGTTAGGAGATAAGTAATCGTCGAATAACTCTCTACACAAGTAGAAATCACGAGACCTTACAGAGGGATTCTGTGGAGGAATAGTGTGTGAAGATAACACCAGCAAGTAAACCTTGAGCTAAGAGTTTAACTATTGGTATCAACCTAATTCACAAAGCTTAAAGCATTCATTGGATTACACCTTGAGTGAGCTACTACTTCATGGTTCAGTTGAATAGAATCTGATATTGGAGAGTTTCTGTATCCTTGGTACAAGGAGTTTTGGGGATAACACTGATCTAGCTGTTATTTCACGGTTGGTGATGAATGGTTCTTACGAACAATAGATAAGTATATTAATCTAGTTATCGCTTGGTAACGGCGAAGGATTCCTTGATCATGCCTTTCTTATTATTTTCTTTATTTTTATTTTACAACCAAAACCCCCTTTTGTAATTTATTTTATCTTGCTGATCAAATAACCTATCAATTACACAGCTCTTTGTGGGAACGATCTCTTACTATCGTTATATTACCAGTTAATTAGTTGGAAATATCTGTATTAATTTGTTGCATTAACGACACGCATCAAATTTTGGCGCTGCTGCCGGGGAGCAGTTGCTAATTGATTTGTTATTTGTTTAGCTTGTTTTTAGATTTAATTTTTTTTTTGATTTTTTTTTTGTGATTCGTCATGTTTCCTTACGGAAATAACATGTACGGAGCACAAGATCAGACATATGACAGTGATAATCAATATGGTTTTCAATCTCAATATTATGACAACTACCAACCATCCTATGGGTATAATCAAAACCAATCTTTTGGTTACGATCAATGCCCTACGGAACCTTTTGAATACTCTCATGCATATCAACAACCTTTTGACGGGTATGTAAGGGAGCAAACACAAGGATGGGGGGATAGTTGTGCTTCTAATGATAATTCTTCTAGTCTTGCAGATCTAATGCACCAATTTATGGATAAGTTGGATCAAGATAACCAAACAATGAAAGAGTTTCGTCAAATGATGAACGATATCGACAAAAAGACTGAAGAATCACACCAAAAAATTCGAAGGAATTCAGAGAAATTATATGAACAAATTGCTCAACTCGGTAAAAATAGGGATGAGGAAGAAGTTTGGCCTCAAAACAAAAATAATTCTTAAATTCCTAAGGGCGACAACAAATATTTTGAAGATGAGCAACCTTTGGAGATTCCATGTAACAATGATGAAGTTATTCCATCTCCGGTTCTTAATAATCATCATTTGCTTATTCAAAAGGAGGAGCCTTGGTATGACCGAACCATTGTTATGAACGGTGTGACATACTCAAATGCATATCAACGTTACAATGAACATCCATATATATTACAATGTTTTTAGACCGGTTGATTTACAAGAAGTATACCCAATCATTCCCTCGACTGAGACTCATTCAGAATACCCAAATATTTATACCGAGGAAGAGTTCATGAGAGCGGAATTTGATTCAGATGATGAAAGTGTTGAAGAGATTGAGATTGAGGATGAAAACAAATTGATTGAAGTCGTGGAAGACCCAATTGAGCTAGATAATAATAGTTCGATAGAGGAACACGATATACTTGAGGTAAATGATTCACTGTTAATTACAAACGAGGATCCGAAACAAGGTTTGTCTAATCCTTTGCTTAATTCTAAATTTATTGATCCTCTATCTTTAATCGAAGTATATTCTAAAAGAGTTGTTAACCAACTTTAAGAAAATACCTCACTTAGGATTGGAGTTGTGTGCTTCAAAAGTTTTAACGGATTATTTTGCTTCTAAGTATCCACCACTTGATGTGTTTGATTCGAGTATTGTGCAGGTTCACCAAGCTGAAGAACCTTTTGAAGTACCCGAATTCTATGTTCTCTATCCACTTCCGAGTGTAGAAAGGACTAAGTGTAGGGGAAACTTCAATAAAGCGATAGCTTCAATATTTATATCTTGTGCTAAGTTTTTGTGAAGCTATTATTTGAATAGCATATTGTTATTTGGAAGGAATACCAAATTTTCAGATTGTTGGTGTACGGACGATAACAATAACGTCGGGCATTGACGACGTTAAACCAAGCGCTTCGTGGGAGGAAACCCATAGGTTTTGTATCTCTATCCCTTTTAATTTTAATTTTATTAGTTGGTCATATCATATCTTGCATTACCATCTTAGATTTTACAAAGTCCTATATCTATAATGAAAGTTTTGACGAATTCTCGTCAGAAAATTCTGACTGCGCACTTGTCACCAAAATAGCTCTCGAGACTTCATACAGAGTCCGATTTGAGTGGTCGACCCCAACTTTTAAAGAGGACATACTTACCTTTCTTTTACAAAAATAAAATCCTAATTTGGAGTCTGTTAAGTTGGAGTGATATGCCTGGACATTTGAGTTTCGGTATTTTTCCAGAACTTTTTCAGATTGCATGTTAGTCAGCCCGTAGGCCATAAGAGTCAGACCGTTTATCGAAACACTGTGAAATTTTGACATGGTATAGAAAAACGTAGTTGAAAAACTTTTGTTTAGGATGTTTTTCCTACTTCCCTACCCATTGGTACAGATTTTGAGCTTTTCAGGACTGTTATATCAGAAATCAGAATTTTCGGTTTTGAACATTGAGGACAATGTTGAGTTTAAGTGTGGGGAGTAGTTAAGCATGTTTGGCTTGCATAAAAAGTAAATAAAAAATAATCATACTCTTTGATTTCTTGCATTCTTGAGACTTCATATTTTGGAGTTACTTATGAGCTATTTTGGATGACACACTACACCTCTTAAGGTTGAAACAATTTTTACAGTTATACATTGAGTTCCATTTTTTCATTCCACAATCCTTAAATATATACGTTCATAATTGAATGTGAAACTAAGCTATGGTAGTCGTTTGAAAGATTTATCCTCGCAATTAATCATTACTGAATCACTTTGTTTTTATCTTTGCAGTTTTATGTTTCTCTAAAATGATTTGGTGGGATCCTGATACTGCCGTAGATGTTGTAGCAAGGTAATCATTGGTTGAGTATCTGAAAGCCCCATGAAATTTATTTTGACAATTGACACATATTTGATTAGGTGGTCATGGTACTTTTATTATTACTGTAACGTGAATAATAAAAAAAATCGGTTATGTTTTGAATTGGGATCCTTTTTTCTAGCCCAAAACCATTTTTTTAAATATCAACAACCCATCATTAAAAAAGTGATTACAGTAAAAACTCCATATATTATTCTCTATATGATTTCACAAGTTGGGACCAAATATTTTATTAATATATCGAGTTTATTAATATGAGAAGTATCAATATATGGAGTTTTTAATGTAGTTGTAATCCCTAAAATTACTCTTAATTTCACTAAACTAATTGGGTGGGGATCCCTTGACAAACGATTTTGACAAAGTGTTTTAACAAAAATTGTTAACCGTAGGATCCCGTACATCTAACAACTTATATTTTGGATGATGTGGCATTTAGTTACATGTTTGGCTCATTGAATAAAGAAAAATCCAAACATGATAACGTGATTATGGGAGATCATCCCATCAAAATGTTTTAGAGATTGTGTTCTCTCTATCATATTCCAAAGGCTTTGAGTTCCGTCACAACTATTTTTGATTTTTGTGGTAGATGAGATTTAAGTGTGTCGTGTCATTGCTGCTAAGAGAATTGTGTGTACATATCTCATCATCAAACACGTGTATATAGGAAGATACGTGGAAAGCATGCGGACAAAGTCATCAAAACATGATGACACACACCCATATCCAAGAAGCCCATCCCGTCGACGTCGGATCCTTGCCCGAACAAATCTAAGGGAAGAAGTTAAAAGATGTACCGAAAACACGATGCACTGCGGAGCACCAAATAACTCCCGAAGAGTTAGTTTATCTCATCCCCAAAAGAAGCCAAGATCAACGGTGGAGAGAAGGTGAACTGACATGGACGTGACATGGGCAGAAGACACTTGTCTGACACGAGCAGCGCCTCAACTACACGCATTAAACACTCTGAGCAGTATACGTGTCGATCAGCCCGTGGAACGAACGAGGATGACTCTGCGTGATCAAGAAATGAACAAAGACCTCCGCATGATGGACACAAAACACAAGAAGATAAGGTTCCAACGGTCCTCAGAAATGGGTCCCACACTCTAACCCTATAAATACCCCCTCTCCACCAAGAGTGGGGGGATCGGAAAAATCAGGGAGAGAAGGATTGTGAGTGTAAGTTTGTCCTTTACAATATACAGACCTATGTAAACTCCAAAGTCACTCGACTATCTCTGTAACCATCAAGTACATAGTGAAACAACAACCCCGTGGATGTAGGCCTTAGTGCTGAACCACGTAAATCCCAGTCTTATTTACATTTCAGCACTTTATATTCGCCTAACGCTCCATGAGTTTTATTTTTATACTTCGTTTTCTTTATCTTCCCCTGCGTAAACGCCCCTTGAGATGTTATTAGATGAGGCTATGATAAACCCGAAGGTTTTGAGCCAAGGATTCAATACAATTGTATTATCAGTGTGAGTCTGTACCTAGGGTGCGAACATTGTTTGTGAACATATTGATGCCTGCGTGATTTATGTGTTCACAAGAATCATCACCACAACGCTATCTTCATCATCATAATCAACAACATAATCATCGTGATCTTTTTCTTCTGCTGCTAATGGCAAGAACAAGAAAAATCCTTTGAACCTCTTACATTACTGTCCGCGTAGGGTGCGAAGACTAGGAAAGCATGATTGAATATGGATATTGTAATTTTATCATCCTCTACTGACTTTAATTCATCGTCGTCCATAATCTGCCGCATGCACAAACATAAAGTCTCTACAATTTTAGAAGAGCAATTACATCAGTTGGGACTAAAGATTCGATATAGTCGTGATTACAAAGATGATCAAGGTGAGAAGTTTTAGAAAAATAACCAGCCATCTCTAAACTAAAATCTAATGTTTAGGGGGGGACTGCTGATCAAAGTTCTTTTCCCTCCTCCCACTTCAAGTTTTGAAGTTTTTTATTGACGATCCAATGGATACTATTTCCATCGCTCTTAACATTTCAGAATTTGATTTAGAACATAGAACATTGAGGTCAAACTTGTATACCTTAAAAGGGTAAATCAAAGAGATGCTAATTTATTACTATTCTCTTAATTAGATGATACCGTGGGAGGAAGATGAATGATTGAATGTTATAAGTTGCAGTCAAATATTTTCTCCATTACGTCTGGTCCCTATTTGAACGAATGAGCTAGCCAAACACGAACCATACTAAAATTTAATGCCTCATGCCGTTAGATTTATGAGATCGTGTGGTTGATAAATTTTGTTAAAAGGTTTTGTCAAGGGATCCCGACCCAAACTAATTCCCTAAAATAACTAATACGTGAAAATAGTGATTTATTACTGTCTCCTAAAATAACTCCCCGACTCCCTAAATTATAACTGTTGACTTCCTTAACAAACTCCCCAAAATAACTATCTGACTCCCTAAAAAAATTTTATAGCCGACACCAAACCAAAAAAGGGGAAAAAAATTTTTACGTCTGTTGCCTTCGGGCAGTTTTTCCCTGTCTTGGAGTAAGGAATTTCGTAAACTAACCCGATCCGCACGAACACTTCTGTTTCTCGCTGTTTGAAATTCCCTTGTGCAGAAAGAAAACGACAAAAGGACCTACGATGGAAAAGATGCAGGAAGCAGGAAAATCCAAAGCCTCGTCAAAAGAAGCACCAAGGACAACTCCGGTCATCACCCGGAGCAAGCAGAAAGGAGACAAAGCCAAAATGACCAGTCAGAGGCAGGACACTGCGGAAATCACTTCACCTATGAACGCTAACTCCGTTGCGGCCGCGGTCCTCAGAGCAGCGGCAACCCCAAAGGCTGCGGAAGCCAGCAAAACTTTTGCTACGAATCAATTTCACCAACCAAAAAAAGGGTGGATGAATCCAGAACACACCAACCCATGCACCCGCCAACCTTCAGAATGCCATCAACAAACAAGCAGAATCAAACTGTGCCGGCGGCTCTAACACCGCAGATGGGTACTCCGCCCGATTTGGAAATGCCAACAATCGAAGCTGAACCTCCCCCACCTTTAGTGCAAACCATAGAAGAAGGCGGCACCATGGCCGCAGTAGCACGAGCTGGGACTCCTAATCAGGGGTCAATCCAATCACATCGATTGATGGTCGAGCTCGAAGAATTGAAGAAGAGCCAGAAGATTTACGCAGACGCTGTAGCTCTGCTGGCCAGAGAAAACCAGGATTTAAAATACCGGATTTCCCTAAACACAAAGACAAGCCAACAACTCGATGAAGCAAATTCAAAGGCACCAGAACCAAACCGAGACCGAAGAGTCATCGTAGCAGCTAATGGAAACGCGGCTAGGGGAAGTAGCGCATCCGACCCGGATTATAACGACGGAGAGTCAGGCTATCACGAGCAGAATAGCGTAGGGCACCACCGCGCGATGGAAGATCTGCGTGATGAAATGATGGCAGAGATCAGGCAATTAAAAAGTAGACAAGGCGGGGGAAGGTTAGAAGAGGTCATGAGAGAGGCTAACTCCACGCCCCTTACTCATCGCCTGGCCAACACCCCTATTCCACTGAAGTGCCCTGTCCCGACATTCGAATGCTATGACGGATCCAGTGATCCCGCTGCACATATTCGGTATTATAACCGTGTCTTAGCTAGATGGATTCATAACGATGCCGTACTCTGTAGATACTTCCCATCAAGCCTGAAGGGATAGGCATTGTCTTGGTTTGATAATCTACCGCCAGACTCCATCCACTCCTACGACCAACTCGCAGAAAAGTTCTTAAGAACTCACATGTACAACAAGGTTGTTAACACCGGAATGGATAATCTCTTTTCACTAGCAATTGGCTACAAGGAAACCACGAGGGAATACACTAACAGATGACACAAGATCTGCCAAGCCAGAGGAAGTGTGGACCCAGTGGTAAGTATCAACTGTTACAAGTGGGGATTAGACCGAATGAGTCCACTATTTGTTGAGATTCATGGAAGCATGCCTAAGACAGAGGGAGATCTTCGAATAATTATTGAAAAGCACGCTCGTCTTGAAGAAATCCAGTGTTAAAACCCGAGGGCGTACCCGCAGAGGTCTCACCGTACCAATTCTGCAGAACAAACCAATGGGGCCAAAAGGAATTGCTCAGTGGAGCGGCCTCACGAAGACATGAAGGAACGAAGGGATGAACGACGAAAAGACGACCGAAAATTCGAAGATCAAGTTTACACGAAGCTCAACGCTAGCTATGATCGGATCCTGCGAGAGATCAAAGAAAGGGAAAATCTGGAGTGGCCATGGTCTAAGGGAAAACAGCCCCCAAGAACCGAAAAGTCTAAAGATTACTGTGAATATCACTGCTTCAACGGACACCAGACCGAAAAATGTAAAAACCTCAAAATAATGATCCAAAAATTGATTGATGCTGGCGAGATCAAACATTACATACGAAAGGATGTCGCCGAGGATAGATCCAAACGAACCAAGCCAGTCCAACTTCCAGAAGGAAACCGCACAGTCAACACCATCTCGTGTTCTGAAGCCGCAGGGCCCTCACTTACATCACAGATAGGGAAGAGGTTACGGAAGCAGTTCGAGGACCGCTGCGAATTGTATAAGATCGATGGGATAGAGGTGGACGAGCACGAAGAGTGGATGGACTCACCTATTATCTTCGATGCTGAAGATATCGAAGAAGATATGGAAGACCATAACGACCCCCTGGTCCTCACACTACCAGTGGCTGGATGTAACCTTAAAAAGATCCGCATAGACGGGGGAAGCTCAATGAACGTTCTATTCTACGACGCCTTCAAACGGATGAAGCTCCATGATGAACAGCTGATGACCTCTTATTAAACCATCTACGGGTTCAACGGAGCGCCCACAAAGCCATTGGGATACATCATGTTGGAGGTGAACACCGGGCCCATGAAAGTAGAAACACGATTCAGCGTGGTAGACGCCCCATCCCCTTACAACGCCATTATTGGAAGAAAGTGGGTACATAAACTCAAGGGAGTGGCAACAACTTACTACCAATATCTCAGAGGGGAAATTAGGCTCAGGCCCAACCCATGGATAACCCATAATATGAGGCCCTTAATTAAAAAAAGTTTAAATCTAGGCCCCGAGTTTTTAAAAGACCTTGATACCCTTATGCATATTGTCAAGCCCATAATTAAATAAAATTTAAATCTAGGCCCAAAATTATTAAATCTAGGCCCGAAATTATTAAAGTACAGTGCGAAGGTGTAACCAGAAGTTACACATGCATATGGCATGTGTAACCAGAAGTTACACATCCTTATGATATGTGTAATGCAAAGTTACACTTGTATATATATGCAAAAAATAGACATCAAAAAGAAAACACAAAAAAATACAATTATTACTTTAATATTCATTTACAATAATTTCTTAGCATGTGTAACTAGAAGTTACACACGCATCTGTTTAGTGTAATTGAGAGTTACATGTGTCTATCTAGTGTAACTGAGAGTTACACATGCATCTGACTTGTGTATTCAGCGTCAACTCCAGTTCCAGCGAGACCATTACCACGTTTAAGCAATTATATTTTATGAAGTTATCTGAAACCTGAAATATAACAACAAGCAATCAATATTTATACGATTAAAATGAACAGTACATACAACAATGTATATTTCAGTTTCACAAGCATCTGACTAGTGTAGCTAGCAGTTACACATGCATCTGAATTGTGTAACTTTCAGTTACACATGCATATGACTAGTGTAACTAAGAGTTACACTTGCATATGGAATATGCCATTTAAAGTGGAACGTTATTCCTACTAACCTTGTTTTTCAAATTGACCAAGACTCGCAGATGGTTCTCAGTACCACCGGAAACAAGGTCATATCCCAATGCGTTCAAGGTCTTCAAGAGTTAACATGTCATAACATAAGAAAATAAACGTTAAGAGAGAGCATGGTACGTATTAGTTTTTAATTTTAAAGGAATATAACCATGTAAAAGCCTTACTTCCACAAACTGTGAGCAATTTTTGAGAACATGTTCTTGATAAGCCTTGTACTCCAGGGTAATTACCAGCATCATATAAGAATGCTCCTGGAAAGAATTTGAGAAACGAGTTGATAAAACCCATGAAATACTGCCGTAAGGAGTTTAAACAACATATCATACAATAATTTAGTTTTGAAAGCTACGCATACAACAATAACACAAAATTTAGTTACCTGCCCGCTAAAGAAAGAATTTCATCTGTTGAAACCATTGTATGTTCTGCATCAATATCATCTCCATCAGGCTCCTCATCATAAGTCTCCTCACTGAAGCCACCAACCTAATAACAAATTCAACCTAATCGACCATCAATTGATCTAAAAAAAGGCTAGTGTCTTGTCAGTGCGCACAAAAAACGTCGAGACCTGCATAAACATCAATTGATCCAAAAAAGGCTACAACTATTCAGAAATTATTGTCATAAAAATATTAAGATGCCATAGTCTAAACATTCCAAAAAAAACATGTGTATTCAGCTGGTATACATACAAAATGCATGTGTAATTGGGAGTTATATATGCATATGGCATGTGTAATTGTGAGTTACACATGCACCCGTAATACACAAACTACTCAAAAAGTGAAAACAAATAACTCTTTTCTGATCAATTAAAGGAGATTAATCAGTTTGTCTTACTACAACATACGGGACATAAGTATCCAAAGTATTGATATCATGAAGAATATGTATTAGCAGTTTAACACGGATATCAGTAAATGGAGAGATCTGTTTTGTGCAAGGCGTATGACATAAATGATAGAGAATAAATCGCGTTTTCGGTACAAGCAACAGAAGTAGGGAAACTTACTGTTTTCAGTGTACCCTTCATATGAAGGAACCTTCCATCCTGAGAAAGGAACCAGGAAAGGAGCTTTAAGATACATAGCTCAAATAACACTGTTTTGCCGCTTCCAGTTGGCGCCAAATGACCATGTTCATGTCAGAGAAGTAACAACCAGAAAAGCGCTCACTCTGCAACGAATTGAAATACCTGCATCCGCAAGAATAAGATAAACTATTATAACACCTTACTAGTTCAGATCAAGCAAACAACCGAAGCTGAAAAAGTATATAACAACGGCGTATCCTCACCTCAGGAGTGGCTACAGAATTACAGACTCAACAAAGTAAATTTGACACTCAGCAATTCCGCCGACCACCTAATCTGCCACTTATACCTATACCTCCAACATTCACACCTTAGCTCCAACTCCAACACCACCACCGGCTCCAAAGCATGCACCTATACCACCACCGGAACTTATTAACCATAGAAGATCCTTCATACAAATAATTTCACTAACACAAATATAAAAAAAATGTTACTCAAGACGAACACGCTAACTGAAACAGTTGGGTTTCATGGTGCTTAGCAGGTACACATGTAATGGCTTGTGTAAACGGCAGTTACACATGCATATGACTTGTGTAATCTCCGGTTACACATCCATATGTCTTGTGTAATATCCTGTTACACATCCATATGCTTGTGTAATATCCAGTTACACATGCATATGCTTGTGTACTCAGAGCATATAAATTATCTACATGAGCGCTAGAAGCAGTGATATGACATAGAGCTACTCAATAAATAAGATAAAATCACACTTACAACATATGATGTATCTCAGCTGCAGCTTTCTCCTTCTCACCTGCAACATTACATCCAAGCCACAAATAGCACAACTACATCTCCATTTATAACTCACAGTAACATATTCATTCAAATCCAATGCTAGCCTGCATTTTTGCCTTAGTCACCATCATATCTTCACTCCCTTCTTCTGTAAATTTCATTTACAACCAACCATATCACCACCACTAATTTACAATAAATAATACTAGGATAACAAATTCGATTTCATTGACAGAGATACATCAAACTATATAGAGTTAGAAGTAAAATACACAAGATTAAGCAATTCAATCAAAGTTTATAAAATTCATAACAAATACATGGGTAATAGAGATGATGATTCGCTGATTTCGAATCTGAACACCAATTTTCAGTCAAGTCTTAAGATAAACAGATCGATTGATATTCAGTAAGGAAACCTAGAAAAAAAAATTGTAACATCTTTCAATATTTTCATCTTAAAAAGCTAAAAAACGATTAAACTGTAACAGATCTGAACTTTGATCATGAGTTCATAGATAAAATTCAGTGAAATCATAACTTCGAAGATTTCGAGAGAAAAAATTCAAAATTAATAACATATAACTTCAATTGAATTAAGAGATAATGAAAAATGAAGCTTATCTGCACGTCGATTTGATTTCGTAGATGAATCTTCAGATGCAGGATTAAACAAATCATCTTCATCTTCCATATGATCTATCTTTTGATCATATGCAATCGATCTTTGACATAAGTGAAATAACAGAGGCATAGACGAAGAAGATGTGATAGATCGTCGTTGTTGCAGTCGAATATTTGGATGAAGACGAAGAAGATTTGATGCAGTCGAAAATGAATCTCAGGAACCCTAGAAACCATTGTTCTACAACAGAGAGATAAAGATGAAAGAGAAAGAGAATAGAGAAATGAAAAGAAGCTTCTGGGATTCCCTTGTATAAATACTAAAGGGCAATGTTGCCATTATTAAAGTTCGGAATAATTAATTATGGGCCTGATCTAAAGATAATTTGATTTTTCGGGCCTAATAATATCATTTTATGAAAGTGTGGAGTTGAGGGTGGAGGATCCATTTTGTGGGGCTTCTATATGTTTGAACCCATATAGTAGGGGGTTCTAGTATTTTTCACTATCTCAGATTCCCTACACTTGAGGGAGTAATGGAAATCAAGGGAGATCGGGTCTCTGCAAGAGAGTGCCAAGCCACTCAGGACCGTATCAACAACGAACAAGAAGAGGAGCGAAAAACCCGAAGAATTAAAAATAAAGAAGCCGCGAAAGAGAAGGCCATAGACCTGTTCCTCAAGGAAACTACAGGAAGGGGTTTGACAAAAGATGATAATGTCCTAAACACAGAGACAAATACTTCAGCAGCCAACGAAGGACAGAAACATACCAAATAGCAATCAAAGAACGTCCCAGTCCTCGGGGAACCGAAGCCGGTGTTCACGCCAGTAGAGCCCGTAAAAGAAATCAACATAGGAACGGAAGAAAACCCGAAGATGATCAAAGTAGGGACCATAATGGACTAAAGAATAGAAGATTCTCTAACCAAATTACTTAAAGAATACGCGGACGTATTCGCCTGGAAACTAGGAGATATGCCGGGGATTGACCCGAAAGTAATCCAACACGAGCTACGCATCAAACTAGGCACGCCCCCGTTCAGGCAGAAAATTAGAAAAGTTGCACCGGAGTATCATAAGGCAGTGGAAAAAGAGCTTCGGAAACTACTAGACGCAGGTTTCATCAAGGAAGTCAAGTACCCTACATGGATATACAACATGGTCGTCGTTCCTAAGAAAAATGGAGGGGTTAGGATATGCATCGATTTTACTAACCTCAACAAGGCATGTCCAAAGGACAGCTATCCCCTGCCAAGCATAGATCAGCTGGTGGAAGTCGTAGAAGGATATGAAGAACTGTCATTCATGGATGGACATTCTGGCTACAATCAAGTAGCCCTGGCAGAAGAAGATCAGCCACACACAGCGTTCTACACCCCGCATGGCCTTTATTGCTACACTAGAATGCCCTTCGGACTTCGAAACGCAGGGGAAACATACCAAAGAATGGTCGATGCTATCTTCAGGCCATGGATTGGTAGTACCTTAGAAGTCTACGTTGACGATATGCTCGTCAAAAGTAAGCTGCACAAAAATCACCACCAGGATCTGAGAGATATCTTCGAAGCAATGAGGAGACATCACATGAAAGTGAATCCAGAGAAATGTACTTTCGGTGTCACCTCGGGGAAATTCCTCGGATATCTGGTAACAAAAAGGGGCATTGAGGTAGACCCAGTGAAGATTCAAGCCATAGTAGAAATGACATCCCCGAAGAATTTAAAAGAAGTGCAGAAGCTCAACGGGTCCATAGCAGCCTTGGGCAGATTTATTGCCCGATCCTCGGACAAATGCAAACATTTCTTCAATATTCTCAAAAAAGGGAGTAAGTTTGAATGGACCGCAGAATGCGAAGCCTTCCAAAAAATCAAAGAACACCTAGCTTCAATTCCGATCCTACAGAAGACGGATCCTGATGAGGTTTTGGCATTATACATAGCAGCAACAGAAGACGCAGTTAGCGCAGTGTTGGTCAAAACCAATACGAAGATAGAACAACCTATTTATTACGTCAGTAAGACCCTCAATTCTGCGGAAAGGAACTACACAAAGATCGAACAACTTATCCTAGCATTGGTATGGGCTACTCAAAAGCTGAGAAATTACTTCCTAACTCACTTCATCCGGGTCCCATGCAAGGCACCACTGGAAGCAGTCCTCAAAATCGCGGGAAAAGTGGGCAGAATAGCCAAGTGGAACACCCACCTGGACCAATTCAACATCATTCATGAAATTCAACATTCTCGAAAATCCCAAGTTTTGGCGGATTTCTTAGCAGACCTCCCCCCTGGACAACGACGAAGAGATTAATGGAATACCAGAAGCCGAGGAAGAAAGCAAGGATCCAATGGATAGCCTCGAACCCGCAAGTCAAAGACAATGGGAAGTCTTCGTCGATGGTTCCAAAAATAAGGAAGTAGCAGGAATAGGCATTGTCATCACCACCCCAACCGGAGAAAGGATTGTACAGGCACTCAGGTTAGAATTCAAAGAGCATACCAACAACATCGTCGAATACGAGGCAGTCGTACATGCCCTCCGTGTAATAATAGAGATGGGGGTAACCGATGTAAGACTGACAAGTGATTCGCATCTTTTCATACGACAAATAGGGCTCGAGTACAATGTGTACGATGACACCCTCTCAGCTTACATGGCCTTGGTCCAAACACTGGCATCACAAATTCCGAACATCAAGTTCCGGCACTTATGCAGAAGGGATCTCAGGAACGCGGATGCCCTAGCATATATATCATCCATGCTGAAGGAAAAAAGCGTCGAGGCTATTAAAATAACAAGGGTATACGAGACTTCGATTGCATCTCAATTCTCCTTCGCTACCAATCAAGATACAGTGGAAGAAAATATCGAAGACCAGGTAGGAGAAGACATCCATAACGATTTTGACGAAGAAGATATCCTGTCAAGAGCAAATCAAGACGAAGACTTCAGCAACGAAGATGATTGGAGAATGGTGATCCATGCGTTTCTCGAAAAGGGAAGCTTACCCGCGGATCATAAACAAGCTAGGAAAATACTCTCCAAAGTAGGAAGATATGATCTTCGGGATGGGGTCCTGTACAAGAAATCCTTCCTCGGACCGTTACTACGTTGCTTATCCCGGAAAGAGGGGCATCGAATTCTAAACGACATCCATTATGGTGACGCAGGGAATCATAGCGGCATGAGATCACTAGCCGACAAAGCAAAAACGCAAGGATATTACTGGCCCACAATGATACAGGATGCCGCAAGAATGTCCCGACGTGTGAAGAATGTCAGCGCTTCGCCAAAAAGATACACGCGCCGGCAACAATGTTAAATTCTGTAGATAGCCCGTGGCCATTTGCAAAATGGGGCATAGATATCGTCGGGCCTTTCGTCGAAGGATCAGGGAAAAGACGATTTTTGATAGTAGCCACGGACTACTTCAGTAAATGGGTGGAAGCTAAAGCCTTAGCCAGGATCAGAGACGTGGATGTGTTTACTTTCATATTCCAGAACATCATTTGCAGGTTCGGCATACCAGCAGAAATCGTGTCCGATAATGGTAAGCAATTACAGGGGAAAAACATAGACATGCTCTTCGATACTTTCAAAATAAGGAAGAACAAATCCACCCCCATATACCCTCAAAGCAATGGACAGCGGAAGCCACTAACAAGACCCTCGCCCTTATCCTCAAAAAACAATTAGACGAACATAAGGGGCGATGTGAACAGTTGCACAATGTGTTATGGGCATACAGAACAACAGAAGATCTGCCACTGGGGAATCCCGTTTCTCCTCACTTATGGAGCTGAAGCAGTCATCCCAACAGAGATCCTCATGCCAACCACAAAGACCGAAGCATGGGAGAAAAATCTGACAACAGACATGATGTTAGAGAGATTGGACGATCTAGAAGGAAGAAGGGAAACAGCATTGCAGAAGATGGAAAATTATCAACGAAGACTAGCAAGGGAGTACAACAAAAAGGTAAAGCTTCGAAATTTTGTAGAGGGGCAGTATGTGTTGAGAACAATCCCACAGTATCAACGAGAAAAGAGATGGGGAAATTTAGCACCTACGTGGGGAGGACCTTTTATAATACACGACATTGCGGGAAACGGTTCCTACCACCTTCGAAATCTGAAAGGCGAGGTCCTCCGGCATCCTTGGAATGCTAAATGGATTAAACCATATTACCCATAGGAGCAACGCAGCTTTGCATCTGCGTGAAAAAGACCAGAAGAAGAAGGTAGCGTGACCGCTCTACATGTTTCTATCTCTGGACGAGGAATTGCAGGCCTCAACCTATCAATCAAACAAGCTTTCTAAAATTCAACTAAACAAAACCTATCAACAATATTGGGGAAAGTAGTTAATCTACAATCTCTCAGGGCTCCCCCATCAGTGTCCATAAGTGTAAGACCAGGGGGAAGGCACCCAGCAGAAAGAGATACCCAACCAATCTTAAGGCAACGGGTCGACGGAATGGGTGTATGTAAATATTTTAACCCCATATCCTAGAACGTTGCCTCGGCCCCCACCGTCTGGGAATCCTCTGGCCAAGGGTTCGCCAGCGGGGTGACAGGTCTCAAGACGATCACGAAGGTACCTCCCTTCGGTATCGCACCCAAACACTTAAACTCTTCTTTTGTTTTTAGTGTCCTTTATCACAATGCTTAAAATAAACAACAAACTGATATTGTAGAAATGATTTATTTCATAAAGGTTGGTTACAAAAAGCGGCAAGGACAATACAAGGAATACACATCAAAAATATTCTTTTTACAAAATACTAGCAAAATCTAACGGAAGGATAATGATGTCGCGGTCTCTACTTAGATGATGCTGCTCCATCAGCAGGGTTGTTCCGAAGAGTTGAGGGGACGCTCCCACCAGATGAGGGTCCCGAGGAGACAGGCAAGGAGGCAGGTACTGGACGACGCGGATAACTCTTCACAAGGCCATGCTCGGTCTTAAGGCCCAGTTCAATCTTCTCCAGCATCTTGTTTGTCTCCTCAGCTAATTGACACCGAGCCTTATGCATAATAACTGTCGTCCGCTATTGGGCTTGGGATAACAACGAAGATAGACGATTCACTTCTTTAGAAGCAGCACCAACGGCCTCCTCGCGGGATGCCGCCAAACTCTTAAAATGATTAGTCTGTTCTTCCTGCTGTGCTAAGGAAGATTGAGCCTTTTCAAATTTTTCATTTGCAACGCGGAGTTGTCCCTCGAGCTCTGCAAAAAAAACACAAGGGAGTTAGCACAGAAAAGACACAATCACACTCGATGAAATAGGTTATACCTTCGACACAAGCCGAAGCCTCTTCATACTCATTAACAACCGCATCTCGCGCTTCATCAAGATGGTCATATTCCGCGGATAATTTCTTATAATCTAGTTGAAGGTTGGTGAGAGTAAATTGACTGGCATCTAATTCTACCTGCTTCATCGAATCCATGTGACGAAGGTGGTTGACTTCGTTGTTTATCTCTGATACCCCTTTGCTAAGTCTGTACATACATACTTCGAGATTTCTCTCAGACTCAGCCTGGCGGGCTATTTCAGCGCGAGACGCAGCAAGGGCTTTGCTTAGAGCCCCAACTTCGGCTCTGGCATCGTCCCTTTCTCTGGTAAGACACACATGCTCTCCTTAACTCCCGGAAAAGGAAGGGAGCGAGCCTTTCGTAATTCCTCTTCCAGAAGATGTATCCTAGACTCCAACAATGAAGTCGCTCACGGGATTCCCGCAGATTCTCACGTGTCCACAGCAGCGTACCATTGAACAAAGTACGGTCATGGTTATACAGATTCTGCATATCAACCATTTGAACATGCCTTGCGCGCCATCCCTCAGCCCGAGCGTCCCACTTTTTGGCTTCGCTCTTAATTTTCTCGACCAGCTCTTTGATACGAGATTTTTGCCGTGCCCTTTCGTTTCGAAGCCATATCAGCTCGGGGACGCCACCCACTGGAGATAGGGTGGGGAGACTCAGACAGAACAACTAAGTAGTATGAGGAATTACGACGACTGCAGGGTAAAAGAGGAAAAAGAACCAAACCTGTGAAAGCTGAAACTTGGCCGCGAGTTTGCTCTAACTCAGCGCGAACGGCAGCAAGCTCTGAACGAAGACCAGCCTCCGCTTCACCCAGCCTTTTTTTCTTTAAGGCTTTTCTTCAGTTCTTCTATTTCCACCTCAGCCGCAGATAATTCCTTTTCTCTGTGACGAAGCTTAGCCTCCAGCTTCAAAGATTTCGCTTAAAGAATTGATACACACATGGTTACAATGCTCACTCCTCATCATCTACACATCAAACGGCAAACATTATTACACCGAAGGATTCAATGTCACGAAGAGATATGTACGAAGACTTACCTCCAAGACACGCTGCTGGGGAAAACCATATTGGTACCCATCGGCTATGGCCATCATGTCCGCAACAGAAGTGGGAGGCTCCGATACGAGGGTAGCTTCGGGAACACTCAAGCTTTTCCCCCACATCTCAGATACCGCGCCTGGAAGATAGTTCCATCATCCGACGGGTATAAGCATCGGAATCCTTTCTCACCAGCAACCACCGGGGCAGGATGGGGACAAACAGCAGACCCTTTTTCTTGAGCCAATCCATTATGGCATCCTCACCCTCAAACGTCAGCGAATGAGGGAAATCCTCGGAAGGCGAGTCAACCACAGACTTCCCCTTTGCTGATATTGCCCCATCGGCACAAGTTTCGGCATCAACATGCGCATTCGATCATCCGCGCCCTCATTCTGAACAGCAGCGTCTTCCTTACCAGAACCCCCGAGCACATCCCAATCATCATTGGGGGAAAGCAAAGAAAAGTCTTCAGGAAAATCGAGAGCATCGTCAAAGAGTTCCCCTGCGGAATAAATCCTGTCAAAGAGAACTCTTGAGAATGGTGGGGAGAGTTTCCGCATCACCAGCAGGAGCAGACATATCAGCGATAACACTGCCGTCACCACCGCGGATTATTTTCTTCAACACCATCACAACCCGCACCAATCTCTTCCTCGACATTAGGAGGGGAAGTATCAGTGCGTTCTTCCCCATCAGAATTCCTCATCCTCGGCAAACTCTTCGTTCACCGGACTGGTAACTTCTTCATGAACCTCAGCCTCACCCGTCACAATGGTAGAAGACTGCTTCGGCCCAATCTTTTTCTTCTTCGACACCTGCAAACCAACACACGTTCCACAAAAAGAGTTATTTTTTTTACACAGTTTGATTTTCAAAAAAGGAGGGGCGCGGCCAGAATCTGCAATAACCATACCTTGGCAGTAGTGGCACTCTTCGGTGGAAGTATAGCACCAGAACCTTCCTCCTCGTCTCCTTCAACGACGTCGAGGGCATAAGGAAAGTTCATGCCTTCGAAATTTAAACTCCAGGGACAGAAATCTCCATAACGAGCAGGAGGAGACTCACGTGGCCTGCTACTCTCAGAAGGACGCCAACCGCGCGGACCGGGAATCCAACCGTACGCCAAGGACCAACAATTTCAATAACAGTGGTGTTCCACTCATAATCATGGTCACGCTTGATCCTTTCACGCGCGGGAAAAAGTTTCCGCTGACTATACCCCTCGGTGCCTGGAACATACTTCAGTTTGGCATCGCTCACTTCACTTAACAGACGAATTTCGCCCCGAGGAGCAGCGAGGTTCCGAAGGCTAACACTCCACGGTTTACGGTTCCTACTATTGAAATAATCACCAAAGGAGTTGTTGAAGTTTTCAGGAGTATACCATTCCCTCTTAGCGGGATTTGGAACGTAACACGTCATCGTCGTCTCCCCCTTACTCCGCAGATAACATTCCCTCAGTGCACGGAGATAATTCCCCGATAATTGTGACACGGAACGACTGTGAGTATTGGTGGAAGAACCTTCACGACCAGCCAGCACATCGTAATAAAAGGAATCACCAGACTTGTACAACGGAAGCATAAGACCCGCCTCGAAGGCTCCAACCGTAGTCAACAAGTGAAACTCATCAAACTGATACTTCGAGATGAGCTCGTAAGTAATATCATCCTCAGGGGCATAGAAACGAACCTCGAAGGCTTGAAGCTCATGCTTTTCCTTGAAAACTTCAAGGTCAATGTGCTTGAACGTGACTTTCTTCTTGCTGACCGAAATGCTGCGTATCACCGGGGCAGCGCCATCCTCTTCCGCGGGATCGGACGAACCAACAAAAGCCTCAGAAGCTCTTATTTTCAAAGAAGGATTCTTAGACGATTCAGCCCTCGGGACACCACCTTTGGAGTTCTTCCCTTTGAAAGAAAGTACTGGAGGCGGCGGCAGAGGATGCTGCACAGGCACTACAGAACGAAGAGGAGGAACATCGAAGGCGCCACCACGAGGAGGTGTCTGCGTACACCTAGAATCATCACGAGGACGAGAAACCGCACGATCGACAGCGTATCGAGACCCGGAAGGATTTTTCGAGGGATCCCCTTTCCTAGGAGGAGAGGCCTTCGTCCCAGAAGAAGAAACTTTAATACCACGGGGATCCATTTGAGACGATCTAGAGAGCTCTCCCCCAGGCGGATATGTATCAGACTCTCTGCGCGGTTCACCAAGCTGAAGAACCTTTTGAAGTACCCGAATTCTATGTTCTCTATCCACTTCCGAGTGTAGAAAGGACTAAGTGTGGGGGAAACTTCAATAAAGCGATAGATTAAATATTTATATCTTGTGCTAAGTTTTTGTGAATCTATTATTTGAATTGCATATTTTTATTTGGAAGGAATACCAAATTTTCAGATTGTTGGTGTACGGACGATAACAATAACGTCGGGCATTGACGACGTTAAACCAAGCGCTTCGTGGGAGGAAACCCATAGGTTTTGTATCTCTATCCATTTTAATTTTAATTTTCTTAGTTGGTCATATCATATCTTGAATTACCATCTTAGATTTTACAAAGTCCTATATCTATAATGAAAGTTTTGACGAATTCTCGTCAGAAAATTCTGACTGCGCACTTGTCACCAAAATAGCTCTCGAGACTTCATACGGAGTCCGATTTGAGTGGTCGACCCAAACTTTTAAAGAGGAAAGACTTACCTTTCTTTTACAAAAATAAAATCCTAATTTGGAGTCTGTTAAGTTGGAGTGATATGCCTGGACATTTGAGTTTCGGTATTTTTCCAGAACTTTTTCAGATTACATGTCAGTCAGCCCGTAGGCCATAAGAGTCAGACCGTTTATCGAAACACTGTGAAATTTTGACATGGTATAGAAAAACGTAGTTGAAAAACTTTTGTTTAGGATGTTTTTCCTACTTCCCTACCCATTGGTACAGATTTTGAGCTTTTCCGGACTGTTATGTCAGAAATCAGAATTTTCGGTTTTGAACATTGAGGACAATGTTGAGTTTAAGTGTGGGGGAGTAGTTAAGCATATTTGGCTTGCATAAAAAGTAAATAAAAAATAATCATACTCTTTGATTTCTTTCATTCTTGAGACTTCATATTTTGGAGTTACTTATGAGCTATTTTGGACGACACACTACACCTCTTAAGGTTGAAACAATTCTTACAGTTATACATTGAGTTCCATTTTGTCATTCTACAATCCTTAAATGTATACGTTCATAATTGAATGTGAAACTAAGCTATGGTAGTCGTTTGAAAGATTTATCCTCGCAATTAATCATTACTGAATCACTTTCTTTTTATCTTTGCAGTTTTATGTTTCTCTAAAGTGATTTGGTGGGATCCTGATACTGCCGTGGATGTTGTAGCAAGGTAATCATTGGTTGAGTATCTGAAAGACCCATGAAATTTATTTTGAAAATTGACACATATTTGATTAGGTGGTCATGGTACTTTTATTATTACTGTAACGTGAATAATAAAAAAAATCGGTTATGTTTTGAATTGGGATCCTTTTTTCTAGCCCAAAACCATTTTTTTAAATATCAACAACCCATCATTAAAAAAGTGATTACAGTAAAAACTCCATATATTTTTCTCTATATGATTTCACAAGTTAGGACCAAATATTTTATTAATATATCGAGTTTATTAATATAAGAAGTATCAATATATGGAGTTTTTAATGTAGTTGTAATCCCTAAAATTACTCTTAATTTGACTAAACTAATTGGGTGGGGATCCCTTGACAAACGATTTTGACAAAGTGTTTTAACAAAAATTGTTAACCGTAGGATCCCGTACATCTAACAATTTATATTTTGGATGATGTGGCATTTAGTTACATGTTTGGCTCATTGAATAAAGAAAAAGCCAAACATGATAACGTGATTATGGGAGATCATCCCATCAAAATGTTTTAGCGATTGTGTTCTCTCTATCATATTCCAAAGGCTTTGAGTTCCGTCACAACTATTTTTGATTTTTGTGGTAGATGAGATTTAAGTGTGTCGTGTCATTGCTGCTAAGAGAATTGTGTGTACATATCTCATCATCAAACACGTGTATATAGGAAGATACGTGGAAAGCATGCGGACAAAGTCATCAAAACATGATGACACACGCCCATAGCCAAGAAGCCCATCCCGTCGACGTCGGATTCTTGCCCGAACAAATCTAGGGGCAGAAGTTAAAAGATGTACCGAAAACACGATGCACTGCGGAGCACCAAATAACTCCCGAAGAGTTACTTTATCTCATCCCCAAAAGAAGCCAAGATCAAGGGTGGAGAGAAGGTGAACTGACATGGACGTGACAGGGGCAG
Source organism: Papaver somniferum (assembly GCF_003573695.1). Lineage (NCBI taxonomy): Eukaryota > Viridiplantae > Streptophyta > Magnoliopsida > Ranunculales > Papaveraceae > Papaver > Papaver somniferum. Next base: position 160,289,918 of record NC_039364.1, on the reverse strand, counting down.
AAGACACTTGTCTGACACGAGCAGCGCCTCAACTACCCGCATTAAACACTCTGAGCAGTGTACGTGTCGATCAGCCCGTGGAACGAACGAGGATGACTCTGCGTGATCAAGAAATGAACGAAGACCTCCGCGTGATGGACACAAAGCACAAGAAGATAAGGTTCCAACGGTCCTCAGAAATGGGTCCCACACTCTAACCCTATAAATACCCCCTCTCCACCAAGAGTGAGGGGATCGAAAAAATCAGGGAGAGAAGGAGAGAGAAGGATTGTGAGTGTAAGTTTGTCCTTTACAATATACAGACCTATGTAAACTCCAAAGTCACTCGACTATCTCTGTAACCATCAAGTACATAGTGAAACAACAACCCCGTGGATGTAGGCCTTAGTGCTGAACCACGTAAATCCCAGTCTTATTTACATTTCAGCACTTTATATTCGCCTAACGCTCCATGAGTTTTATTTTTATACTTCGTTTTATTTATCTTCCCCTGCGTAAACGCCCCTTGAGATGTTATTAGATGAGGCTATGATAAACCCGAAGGTTTTGAGCCAAGGATTCAATACAATTGTATTATCAGTGTGAGTCTGTACCTAGGGTGCGAACATTGTTTGTGAACATATTGATGCCTGCGTGATTTATGTGTTCACAAGAATCATCACCACAACGCTATCTTCATCATCTACAAATGACTCATTTTCCGTTTTACTCGTCCATTTGAACCGTGATTTAAATATATTTGGACAAATGACTCATTTTCCGTTTTGCCATCTACTACAAATATTTTTGGTTATTTTGGTGAAATGTAATTTATCATTAGCCTAATCAAAATTTCAGACATGAAAAAAAAAATACAAAATTGGTACGCTAATGCGACTTAATGCATACACATGAAACAGTGGAAAACCACAAACTTAATTTAGTTATCGTTGTCAATAGCTAAAAAACTTTGTCAAGCCAAATCTATTGAATGAAATATTCAAGTTTATGTTTACGACAGAAAATAAGAACTAAAATTATGGTAAAGCCGTGAATTACAAATCTCCTAATGGATATATACCTATGAAGTATGAACACCTATCTACTCTGCCCTTGGTTGATGGATCAATGATGTAGTGCAGAATATGGCAGACGCATACCTAGAGGAAAGGGAGAGGCGTATGCGTTTTCGTTGACTTATTAGTCCTATGGCAGTTCTCGAAGAAACATATTATGGCTATTTAGTATTAATTTTGGTTGATTTGAGCTAATTTAGTTAGGGAATAAGAAATCTGTGGCAGCTTATGGCATGTACAGATATTTTCTATATTTGCTTTGATTTTTTAGATATCTGTAGCTTTATTTTCTAGGGCCACGACATATGTTTCTGAAAGTCTATAAAAGGGCTGGGTTATTTCTTTGTTAAGCATTGATTCAGAGATTAATAAAATCACTTCCTATTAAGAAGTTTTACAGATGTGTTGATTTCTATCGTTATAGTACTAACATCCTACACCAATCAAGCCACCTCGTACTCATCATTAATGATTAAGATGTAGTTACTGTTACTCCCAAGGACGTCATTCTTATTTTCCTCCTTACCTTTTTTAGCTTTTTATTCTTCTTTATTTACTGAAAAAGGCATTGTAACAGCGCAAGATGTACAGTACCCAAAAGAGATTGGGTACTTTGCTTGTAATAGGTGCTGTCATTGTCATGTTAGGTGCATCCATGCTTTTGGAGAATGAAATGAGAAGTTGTGTGTGATCTGGTTTCTTCTATTCTTGATATGACTTTCACGGATGAGGTAACTGAAACGAACAAACAAAGTAATGAAATGGGTTTTCCTATTTCCTATTCCCATTTTCCTATTTCCTATCTCGTTCACAATTCTAAAAAACAATTTCCTTTCCCAATCATGGTTTCTCCTATGTATCATTTATAAAAGTCAGGTTGACTCCAAATTGTCAAAACCAAAATCTATCGAGTTAAAAATCCTAGGTTAAATTCATACTTGAATTTCTTAATAACTTGCCGAGACGTAGATGAATTAACCGGCGAACAATCGATTTGTGAATGATTAACTTAATTAACAAGGTTTAGAGGTTAGAAATTAACTTTAATTAATCACGGATATTGAATCATTTAGATTTTTTTTGGTCGTCCACTAAGGTGAACTGTATGCATATTCCACTAATGATAGAGTTCTTGACATCTTGTCCTTTATCTTTTCTATATTTCAAGGGATGACAGGCCAAATTTAAAGGTTTCTTTCAAATATGCACATGAACAGCGTAGTCTCACCTCCATAAGACTATAATTGTCCGATATATTTCTTTGATGCATCTGTAGGGTCTACCTCTTTTCTCTTTTTCAGTTGGGGACGAGGTACTTGTCATGTAACGGGCTAGCCCCAAATAATAATATGGGGTGTAATCATCTGCATGGTTAGGCTACGCATTAATTAGCAGTAAGTAGTTTAATTATTAGTTAATTAACCGTTTAATTGGGTAATAAGCTTTAGTGAAGTAACGGCCAGGATCTGCACATCTTGTCGGCCAAAATAGGGTTTGAGTTATGTCATTACTTAAGCATAAGTTGTATGCCTAGTTTTGGGCATGAAATGAGAAGATAAGAGTGAGATGTACTCTCAGGAATGAGTCAGTGAAGGTGTTAACTAGGGTTTTTATTTTATTGAGCAAATCTCCTCCTATTTTCTGTACCATCTTGTTGAATCATAACAATTGGTATCAAAGCAGGTTGGATCTATCATGACAGGTCCAACGATCGAAGAGTTAGAGAAGCAATTCGATACCAACGCCAGAGAGATGAAAATCTTTCTTACACAGATGACGGCAGACTTGAAATCCACGTACGAACTTGAAGCAGCTCGCAGGAAGGACACTCAGGATAAGACTGACTTGTTGTTGTCAAAGTTAATAGAGCAGATGAGTGTACAGAAGGGTAATGAGGAAGATTCACAGAGGAGTAGTCATCATGACTCTTCTGAATCTTCACACCTCAAAAATAACCACAACTATCTCTCTCACCGACCCCCAAAACTGGATTTCCCAAGATTTGATGGAGACAACCCAAGAGGATGTTATGCAAGTGTGAGAGATTCTTCTCTATTAATAATATTATAGAAGAAAAGGACTATGTGGGTACAGCATCTCTTTACATGGAGGGTAAAGCCGATTCCTGGTTCTTTGATTATCAGATTGGTAAGGGTCCTATCTCTTGGTCTCACTTTAGTCTTGCTGTCTGTACTAGATTTGAGGATATAGCAAATGATAATTGTGTGGGGATGTTTAATAAACTTATACAAATATCAACTGTAGAAGAATATTTTGAAAGGTTTGAGGCTCTTAAGGCCATTATGTTAAGCAAAAACCCGCATATGACTGAGTCTTATTTCATTATGAGTTTCATTAGTGGGTTAAGAGAGGAACTGAAGAGTACAGTTCAGATGTTTAAACCAACCACTCTAACTGAGGCATATCAGTTAGCTAGATTACAAGAACTAACTGTGGATGGGCAGCAGAAGAAATTCAAAAACACTTACAAATCACAACCAACCACCTCTTACTACCCTTCCACACCTGCCACCAACCAGAAAAACACCTATATTCCACCTCCACCAAGAGTGACCCATAAGACAGCTACTTCCCAACCCAGAACCTTTAATTCAAAGACTAATATCCCACCCATTAAAAGGTTGACATATGAGCAACTCAATGACAGGAAGGAAAGAGGATTATGTTATAATTGTGATGAGAAGTTCACTTTCGGCCATAAATGCAAGCAACAACAGCTGTTTATGCTAGCTTTAGAAGAAATGGAGGAAGAAGAAGAGGAGGAAGAACCACAAGAAGAGACTGAGGGCAATGATGCAGCCCCAATTGAATCAGACATGGGAATATCTCTTCATGCCCTCACAGGTTGTTCTAATAGTGATACTATAAGAATTCCAGGATATATTAAGAAGAGATTTATCTCCATCCTCATTGATACAGGAAGTACTCATAGTTTTATTGACAAGGAGTTAGCTCAATAGTTGGAGTGTACAGTTGAGCGTACATCACAGCTACTTGTCACAGTGGCAAATGGTGAAAGAAATATCATTAATGACTTATGTAAGCAACTACATTGGTCAATGCAAGGCAGCAAGTTCATCTTTGACTTGAGGGTACTTCCCTTGGGAGGATGTGATGTGGTTTTGGGTGCTGATTGGCTTAGGACCTTAGGGGATGTGGTCTTCAACTTCAAGAAGCTTTGCATCAGTTTTTCTCATCAAGGTAAGAGAATCACTTTATCTAGTGCCAAAGAAAACTCTTCCCTAAGGATGATGAGTTCCAGTGATGTCTCAAAACTGTTCAAGAAAGGCTCTTATGGCATCATGGGGCAATTATTTTCCATTTCAGCTTCTACACCCAAACAATAAATACCACAACCAATTAAGTTACTGCTCCAAGAATATGCTGATGTGTTTGAAGAACCAAAGTCACTTCCCCCTTCAAGGTCATTAGATCACAAAATTCCTCTCAAACCCAACTCAACACCCACCAATCAAAGACCCTACAGATATCCTTATGTTCAAAAGTAAGTCATTGCATCCTTAGTTAAGGAAATACTTTAGTATGGGATAATTCAAACTAGTCACAGTCCATTTGCAGCTCCCATTCTCCTTGTAAAGAAAAAAGACAATTCTTGGAGATTTTGTATGGATTACAGGCAGCTCAATGACATCACCATAAAAGACAAGTTCCCAATACTAGTCATAGATGAACTGTTAGATGAACTCAATAGTTCAGTGGTGTTCACCAAGTTGGATCTCAGGTCTGGCTATCATCAGATTCTCATGGACATAGCTTATATTTATAAAACAACTTTCAAAACTCATGAAGGGCACTACGAGTTCAAGGTAATTCCCTTTGGATTAACCAATGCTCCAGCTACCTTTCAAGCTCTTATGAATGAGGTTTTCAAACCTTACTTGAGGAAATTTGTGTTGATATTCTTTGATGACATCCTAATTTACAGCCCCTCCCATGTTGATCATATTAAACATTTGAACATAGTGTTGGAGCTCTTGAGGAAACATAAATTATATTCCAAGCAGTCAAAATGTTGTTTTGCACAAGAAGAATTAGAATACGTGGGCCATATCATCACCTCTGAAGGAGTTTCTGCTGACCCTTATAAAATCTCAAGCATGGTTTCATGGCCTAATCCTACTTTCCTTAAGGAATTGAGAGGGTTCTTGGGATTAACAGGGTATTACAGGAAATTTTTCAAGGGATATGGTACAATCTGCAAGCCACTTACTGATCTTCTCAAGAAAAATGCTTACAATTGGTCTGAAGAAGCTGAAGCAACCTTTAAAGAACTCAAGAGAATTATGTGCAACACACCAGTCCTGGCATTGCCAGATTTTTCTAAAAAATTTGTCTTAGAAACTGATGCATGTGCAAGAGGGGTGGGAGCAGTATTGATACAGGAAAGGAGGCCAATAACTTACCACAGCAAGCCATTAGGCCCAAAGTCCCTAGGGCTCTCAACTTATGAGAAGGAGTTACTTCCAATAGTGATGGCAGTCACTAAGTGGAGAAATTACTTATTGGGAAACCATTTCATTATCCACACAGACCAGCAGAGTATAAAATACTTCATGGAACAAAGGATGTCCACTATGTTGCAACAAAGGTGGATCATGAAGTTACTGGGTTATGATTATGAAATCAAATATAAAAGAGGGGTGGAAAATAAGGCTGCTGATGCCCTATCTATATTACCCACTGCTACTTGTAACTCTATCAGTTCTTGTCAACCTGCTTGGGCTATTGAAATTATCAAGAGCTATGAGGATGATGAAGCTGCAAGTTCAATAATTTCAAAGCTACTGATCTCTACTGAAGATGTTAGCCATTACACCTACAAGAATGGGATCCTTAGATGTAGGATAGGATATCTGTGGGAGAAGGTCATGGGGTTAGACATTCCATCCTTACTGCATTGCATGCATCAACCATTGGAGGACACTCTGGAGTTCAAGGAAGCTACATGAGAGCCAAGGCTTATTTTCAATGGCCTGGAATGAAGAGTGATATCATAGAGTATGTGGCATCTTGTGACATTTGTCAGAGGAATAAAAATGAACACACCTACCCAGCTGGGCTACTTCAACCACTGCCAATCCCTGATCATGCTTGGCAACATGTTACCATGGATTTTGTGAAAGGTCTACCAAAATCAGGAGGCAAGGATGTCATTATGGTGGTAGTGGACATGTTCACCAAGTATTCACATTTCATAGCTATGAGTCATCTATTCACTGCTTCAACAGTAGCACAACACTTCCTCAACAATGTCTTCAAGTTACATGGACTGCCAATCTCCATCATCTCAGATAGGGACAAGATCTTCACAAGTAACTTCTGGAAGGATCTTTTTACTTCTATTGGTACCAGCTTGAGACTCAGCACAGCTTATCACCCACAAACTGATGGGAAAACTGAGAGGGTTAATTCCTTCCTAGAGAACTACTTAAGATGCATGACAGGGCACAACCCTAAAGCTTGGAGCAAATGGATTCCCTTAGATGAGTGGTGGTATAACTCCAACTACCATTCCATCTTAAACATGTCACCCTTAAAGGCCTTATATGGTTACCAACCCCCTCATCTAGCCTTCCCACTCTCTGTTACTACATCATTGGCTGATGTTGAAGTCTATATCAAGGAAAGAGATCAAATGCTCAGCTTGCTCAAGGAGACTCTCCACAAGGCCCAAGACAGAATGAAATTTTTTGCTGATAAGAAGAGGGAAGACAGAGAATTTCAGGTGGGAGATGAAGTTTACTTGAAGTTACAGCCCTATAGACAGACTACAGTAGCTCTACGGATGAATCTTAAACTGTCAGCTAAATACTATGGACCATTTACAGTCATCTAGAAGATTGGAACGATGGCTTATCGGATACAACTACCTCCAGATTCCAAAGTACACCATGTCTTCCAGTGTATCTCAACTCAAAAAGAAGGTAGGCGCCACAGTTGTTCCTTCTCCCTTATTACCTTTAGTGGATCAACATGGGCAGTTCAAGGTCGAGCCAACAACAATATTAGGAGAAAGAGTTACACTGATCAACAATGTCTCAGTTCCACAACTCTTGATACAATGGGTTAACTCTAATCCGGAAGATGCTACTTGGGAAGACACAGCTAACATCAGAGCAAGCTTTCCAAAGTTTTATCCTTGAGGACAAGGATCTTTTAAGGAGGAGGTACTGTCATGTAAATGTTTTTGACACGGCTTTCATGCATGCAACGATTCATATTTTACGAAGCCATGAGGAATATGCTTTCGAAAAGCCTCCACTAGATGAGCATTCGATCCCTGGCATTTCATCGTGTCCTCTATGCAGAATAACATATTTGGGTGGTTCTCCGTAGATTGAGAGATTAACGTCTTTAGGACGTCGGAGATACTCACTGTTACATGACTTCGGGAGAGTGACCCACCTCCACATAAAGGAATAGTTGGGCGGCAGATGCCTTCAGGACATCGGTGACACTTCACCGTTCCCTGATTATGTGGAGAGAGTGCATAGATTCAGGCGGTTCTCCGTAGATTGAGAACACTAACACCTTCAGGTCGTAAACAACATCGTGACTCCCTAAATGTGCACCATTCAGAATGGATGTGACGCTTTAACTGGATAATATATTTTCTGAAGTAGATTACTTCTGCCATGACATTCATTACTGAACTCCCAGAATAATCTATAATTGCTCATATTCCATGGTCGAATCCAAGGCATGATCCCATGGAATGGCAATAACAATTGCTCCTATTCCATGGTCGAATCCACGGCCTGATCCCATGGAATGGAAATAACAATTGTTCCTATTCCATGGTCGAATCCACGCCTGATCCCATGGAATAGAAATAAACAATTATTCTGATTCTATGATCGAATCCACGGCTTGGTCTCATAGAATAGCAATAAAACACCATATTATCTCATTATTCCAATTTCATGATCGAATTCACGACTAATATCATGGAATGGTAATGGATAATCATATTACTCCGATTCTATGGTCGAATCTATAATCCCATAGGGTGGTAATGCTCGTTTTATTATTATGAATTCGTACTCGAATCCACAGCTGATCCTATGAATTAATAATGAACAACTATTCATTTTTATTACTCAGTTTCATGAATTATTCTTCACTGAATTTCATAAACTAGTAATAAATACTCAACAATCGGGCATCTGAACCATCATTGAGTAAGCCCCACCAAAATGGTGCAAGTGTACTCGAAAATTATGCACGACTGAGCACCCGGATGCACGAACGAGCATCCAAAAATACGAAACAATGAGGAATCCTACACAAAACAGGAGAGAGAAAATAATAATAAAATAATGGAGAAGTGCCCATGGGCCGGGCCCACCGGCCGGCCGTGCCTAGCCGCGGCCGGTCCCATGCTTCCTCCATTATTTTTCCTTATTTTCGTTTTTTCATAAATTCATGAAGACTTCTCCATCTTGGCAAAAATTCCTAATTTGTGCAAAACTTGTGAGTTATCCATAACTTGGCGGATTCACCAAATAATATTATAATATAAGGAGAGATGTATGGGACCGGGCAACCCAGCCGGTCGGCCACGCCCAAGTCGTGCCGGTCCTGCACCTCACAATCCTTAGCTTTTTATAATTATTATTCCTAATCTCACAAAAACTCATTGTTTTCAACAAAAACTCATGGATTCTCCATATCTTCAAGGATTCTCCATAACTTCAAGAATTCACGAAAAATAATAATAAAATAGAGAAAGATGTGCGGGACCAGGCAACATGGCCGGCCGGCCATGCCCTAGCCGTGGCCGGTCCCACACCTTGCAATCCCTAGTCTTTCATAATTATTATTTTTCTCAACTCGTGAAACTCTTGAGTTTGAGCAAAATTCATGATTTCTTCATATTTTCTCAAATATCGCTCGAATCACAAAAAACCAAAAGCCAACATGGTCACACGACCGGATAGCCTCTCACGACAATTTTAAATGTTAAAATATTTTTATTTAATATTTTCAGAATATTAATGAATTGAGCATACATGCTCATTCCAACATAAAATCGAGAATTCTCAGTCAAGATGAAACTCTTCTGAAAATTCACAATATTGCTCAAACGCGCATCAGAAAATACTGAAACTCTCAGAATGGAGACATGGACACCATGGAAACATGTGCACACCTTCATGAACGACTAGAGTCATTCCTAGGGTTTGCACGAAGCCAGTCCCACACGTTTTCGCAGTTTTGACCTAATTTTACTCAATTGCTTATACTGGGCCCAAACTTTCTGCAAGGAGAACTCTCCAAACGACCAACAAATGGTCACGTGACCACCAAGAACCGGTCCCACGCCCTCTTGGTCGGTCCCAATCTCTCACACCAAGGTTTCAACACCTAATATTGAATCCAGCAATATTTTCAGTAAATGGTGAATCCACCATTTAATCACTATTTTTCACCAACTCTCAAACTGAGAACCCTGGTGCGTGCTCACTCGAGTACTAGGCACCACATGGACGCTCATCATTCCATGTGGTCGGTCCCTCCTCACTCATAATGAATTTTCAGCAATTCCCCAATCGATGGAGGATTGATTGAAAATTAGGGTTTTGAATAAACGCTCTGTGAAACCATCATTCTGAGCAATTCCAAACACTAATAAACTTATGATTGACTCATCAATCAACATCTAAATTAATTATACAATATTCGGTAATCTACCAATATTTTAATTAATATTTTACTGGGTCACGTCACCAGTAAATATTTTGCTGAAACGAGCAATACTTGCTCAATTGCTCGAATATTGGTCAATATTCAACAATTCATCATAATTTGTCGAATTGAGAAATACTTGCTCAGTTGCACGTTAGGATATCAAAAAATCATTACTTTGGTGAATTGAGCAATACTTGCTCAGTTGCTCATCAAATTTTCGTAATTCGCAGAATTGAGCAATACTTGCTCAGTTGCTCATCAAATTCTAAATACTCAGTAATTTGCAGGTGTAGGATCAGAATCTCGCAACAGCAACACGCTAGCGAAATTATTAACGACACAACGCAATGATGTCGCAAAGTAACGTCAGAAACGACATAACAGATGATATCAGCTGAATCATGAGAAAGGTGTGATGATTCTGCGAAAGTTTAAGAAGATTTGCGAAATCAACATTTGTAAACCTGCGAGATACCGCAAGCCAAGTCCGAAAATAAAGGTCAGATTAGCTGTCATCCACTATGTAAAACTCTATATATAGAGCCGTTCAGGCGTAAGAGAAGGGGAGATCTTTTTTTGGAGAGAAGTAACAAACAAATAGGAGAGATAAAATCGAGATAAATTGTAATTCTTGGTTCCTTTATCTTTTCTTGTAAGAGAATTAATCAATAAAATGATGATTGTTAACCCTAAAATGAGTTGATTATTAATGAATTCTTGTGAGGGGTGTAGTGTAGGATTTCCTGCAACTACAGCAGGATTGAGCAATACTTGCTCAGTCGCTCGTCAATAATTCATCATGCTGACATCTCTTCAGAGAACTACATGTTCGACCCGAGAATCGCTGAGCATTCATCATCCATGCTCGATTCAATGAAACTCAGACTCATTGTCAACAATTGACTAATCAAAACACGTCTGCCCCGCAGACTCCACGATTTGTGAGACATCAATCACGTCACAAATGGGGGATATCACGTAAGGTTTTGGTCTGGCGGTCTACGACACGTGGATTCATCCACAACGAGAAATGTGTGTAAGTCGTGCAAACGGTTGAAGGAGTTAGCAAAGTAGTGGGTGCACGATCAGTCAAGTCTCCACACGACATGGAACTGACTTTACCACGATCTCCCACTTTCCCACTCTTTTACTCGAGAAACCGTCACACTTACAGGGATCGGTGGTGTTACTATTCTGACAGTATAAATAAGTCTCTGAATTCATGATTGAAGGAAAATATTCGAACACTCGAATATACTTCTAACAACGAATTACGACATCAGTAATCATCCACACAGAATTTCTCGAGTAACTACTCTCAAGAATTCATCAATCACCCAAATCTTATTCGAACTCAACAGTTCACCAATATTGCATAAACCTTAACCACACCCACAATCCTTGATCATCACTGATCCCACACAATTCTCAGCTTCCACCCTACAGATAAACCCATCTCCCTCTTTGCGACCGAATTGACTCTGGAACGACCATTGTCTTGGTTTAGGCCGGAGTCATACAGATTGATTTCCCGAATCTAAGCACCCCCTTTGCAGTGGTGCATCTGTGTGAGGATTAACATTTTTCCCGGCTGAGGAGTCTCAACAGCACGCTCGTCTCTTCACTTCCCAAAAAACCGGCGGCGGCGTTTTTCCCCATCCACAGATTGGCGACCATAATGGGAGATTATTCTCTCGGTTGAAATCTTTCATTTTCGAAAAATGGCTGGTCTTAGGTCTGGGTTGGTTACAAACGCAAACGATGCTAGCACTAGCAACACTAACAACGATGAAATTCCTGAAACTATTCCTGCTTCCAACAGTGGTGGAGACACTACTCCTCCTCACAACAACGTCGAGAATCATTCTATCTTTGGTCGACATCCTGAAGAAATCAGAGAAAATCCTCCTACTATTGCTGATCTCATGAAGGTTCAGGAGGTTCTCGCCAAGAATCAAACTGATATGGCTGCTATTCAGAAGGAGCTGTGTAACTACCTCAAAACTCTCAGTTACAAGATGTAAGACAAAACTCAGGACAATGGAAAAGACAAGGAAACATCTTCAACGGATCCCGAAGTTATTCCAGTCCCTGACGGCGATGAAGCCCGCAAAGCCGCAGAACCTCAACCCGCCGGTTTGATCACCCGTGAAGACTTAGCATTTTATGGATAATCGAGGAAGGGGACACATAACAACCGTGCACCGTCATCATCTTCCGTACCCTTCAGCCACGCAAAGGGTTCCTCTCCCAAAGGGTTACACCTCTCCCACGTTCACACTCTACAATGGAATGGGGAACGCTCGAGAACACGTCTCTCGATTCCTGGAAGCAGTAGGAAAACATGAACACAACCATGTCGTCCGCTTGAAGGAATTTTCAAAATCCCTGACGGGTCGAGCATACACTTGGCACAACAACATTGCACCAGGAAGCATAGCCAATTGGGGAGAAATGATTAATGCTTTCTACAGGAAGTACTTCTTCGTTTCTGAGCAAATTACTCTTTCTGACTTGGGAAGGATGGCTCAGAAGACTGCCGAAAATCCGAATGATTATGTGAAGAGGTTCAGGGTTCAAGCTTTGGATTGTCATGATCCAAACGTTACTGAACAACAACTGGTGGACTTGTGCATCAGTGGGATGATCCTTTTTTACAGAGTTTTACTGGAGAATCTTCGTTTTCAGACCTTTTCGGAACTTTACGAAGCAGCCAAGCGATTAGCAAATACTGCTCCTGCATTGCTAGAAATAATGAAAACTGTCAAAGTAGAGGAATCAAAAGACAATTGAAGCAGCGCTGCCAGGAGTCTGATCAACAAGCAGTACAACGTCGAAGCCTCCATGAACGTTGCTGAAGGAAGCAAGAGAAAAGCCGAGGCGCAATAGCATAAGAATACTTCTCCAACATCTCACCCTCCAAAAGCTGCAAGGAAGGACAACCAGACTAGAAATGCACAATCACAACAGAATGATGAGGAAGTTCCTTTTCCCATTTCCCATTAAAGAAGTGATTGAACTACTAGAAGTATGGATCCAAGATGGTGCAATCAAACTACCTCCTGTCAAAAAGGAACCAACTGCAGAACAAATGGAAAATGCACGCTACTGCCATTTCCATAGGTATGTCAGTCATCCAACACGTGATTGCAGAAATTTGAAACGCATTTTCAAAGAGAAGGCCGACTCAGGGGAACTGGGGACTGAAGGAGTGCACAAAAATTGTCTCCCAATCAAAATGTTCGCACCCTCCGAACAGCCGGTCAAGGAAGCAGTTCAATCCTTAATTGAGCACGTCTGCGAGTTGTTGTACCTGTCAAAGGTTCAGAGAGATGATATGTTTGCTGCACTGAACCATATTGTGTCAGACAAACGACTGACAATTCAGGAAACGCTCCCTGAACCACCAGTGACGGACAAGGAGATGTACGACTGGGGACTTCTCACTATAGTGCATCTCAAGGGAAATGAATTCAAACGTGCATTGGTCGACATTGGCACTGCTGTCAACATCATCCCGCTGAAAACCCTCAGAGTTGCTGGCATCACTCGACAAGAAGCAACTCATGCTCCCGTCTCAGTCAGAGACCATGAAGGAATCTCCATGGATGCTTACGGTTACATCGTTCTCAACATAATAAACGATTCAACCTGGACGGAAACTAAATTCTTCATAACTAAGGAGGATCCAGGATATGACATGATTCTTGGACGAGCATGGATTCATGATGGAAGAGTTGCTGCGGTTTCTTCATCTTCAGTTGCACAATTCTCCGTCGAAGAAAGTTCTGACTCGGAAGATGATCAACCTTTCGAGCATTTGGATAAAGACCAAGCCTTAATAGGACTCACACAAAAGCCTGAAGAAAGCGCACATGAATTTATTAACAGATTCCGCACGCAGGCAAGTCTTATTCCCCCTCATAATTCCATATTAGCAACTTTCAAATATGCTTCATTTATCCGGGGACTCAATCACACTCATGAACAAGCTATCATCAAATGCTATGAGTGGGTAGTCTCGCCTCGGCAGTACTACACTAAATGGTTGGAATCTCTCGGAACTGAGGACCCATTGGGAGGTTCATCGCTGAATTCCTGGCTCAGTTCCACAAGCATTATTCAGCATACTCTCCTCAACGTAAAAGTCAACATGTGCCGCAAAATTGGAAAGCTCTGCCAACGTGGAATCCACGAGGAATTCCAAACCAGCAGAAAATATTCAGGGCACGGGCAATCAAGCCTAACAAGTTTCATGATGGAGATTTGGTTCTTAAGGCAACCAGATGCAATTTGCACTCCACGAAGGGTTCTAACTTGGAAGGACCTTTTATGATTTCTAAGTCAGTTACTGGAGGATACTATAAATTGGCTGACATCAAGGTCAAGATGAATGTAGTGGTGATTCATGAGAATTGGCTCAAGATTTTCGACGCATGAAGCATTCAACGCTGGGTATTTTATATCCAAGACAAACCTCAAAACATCTTACGTTTACACCTTAGGATTTTCTTTTACTTGTATTTTTAATTCCTCCAAAACGTGTGCATACTTGCACTCAGTATTTGAAAATTCAGCAATTTATCAAAGTTCTTCATTTAAGAAAATCTCTATCAAATCCAAAATCCAAAAGAAAATCCTCAATCACTCATAAATTCGAAACCTATCGAAAAATCAAAACCCAAGTAAAATCTCACATCTCTCAGAAGTTCAATGTCTATGAGATTATGGAAAGGAAACTAAAGGAAGCCGTCAAAGAATGATTTTTGCTTCTCAGCATTCTCTAAGACTTGCAAATCCGCTTTCTCCAACTCCAACTTTTGGGTCAGCTCAGCAACTTCAACCATCTTCTTCATCACGGCTTCACTGGTATAAGGGATGTTCTTCACTACTGCATCCTTGATGGTGTTGATTTTCTGATGAAGCCCACTTCAAATTAAGGCCAACCTCTCACAACTCTCCAAGTTGTAATCCCAATCAAAGAGTACATCTCGAGTCACAGTACTTCTGGCCCTGGTACGAATATCATCTATTACACGCAATATGTTCTCTACTTGCCTTGTCAAAAAATATCTATGCTCTGGATCTTCCCTAGCAACGATGTGGCCATACATCTTTCACAACTTCTCGTACATAGCAACATGTCCAGTGGGAACGCTAAATCCACCAACTAATGTGTGATTTGGGAGTGTCTCACCGAATGGAGGATCAAAAGCAATCCCTGCATTGTGATATTCATGCACTATCATACGTTTCTCAACTACGGGAGAAGCGTCAACAATCATAGAGGCAACTTCATACGAAGCAGCTTCTGTTGTTCTTGGTTCGGGTTCCACCATCTCAGACACAATTGGAGTTTCCGCCACTTCCACGGTATCAACAACCAGCACTTCACGACCCTGAGGTGCAGGGATGGGAGTCTCATTTCCGACATCTCCAGGGTTTCCCAAACCGTCATTATTGGATCCGTGATTCCCAACTTCGACATTTGACACCTAATGTGAAGATTACATGGGATTAGAATGACTCAAGCGTGGAAACTCAGTACAACAATAAAATTCAGAAAGTAAGTGAGATAACATCATATAAGTGCCTTATTATGCATCTAACACGCGTACAAGTAGCATCAAAGTCATGAAACACGTTTTCAAAGAAACTCAGCTGAAGAAAATTTACACTGCCCTGTGTTCAATGACGAACTGGGAGCAATTGGTGTGTAATATCGAGTTGGATTATATACTATTATCTTCGTATGTAAGTCCTCTACAACATGTCAAAATTTCATGGCAATTGGATGAACGATCTAGGATATGTGGTCAAAACATCGGGCAACATGCAATCTGAAAAAGTTTTGAAAGTCTCCTGGAAGTTCACTATTTCGCCCTTTTCAGGCCCTAAACATGCTCAAAATTCGAAAAGCTTATTTTTAAAGCTTGGAAATTTCCTGGGCTTGAAAATTCATATGCAGATTGCGAAAATCCGACTTCAGACGAGAATTCTACAGCCTTTCTAGTAAAACCTGAAGTCTGAAATTTTCTGGTGACGTATTTCGGCAAAATTACTCATATATTCATGTGAGTTCCCATTCATTCGTTCACAAATCTACAATTTCATACTTTTATGAAGAGGCTACAGGAGATATACTTACTAGTTGGGTTTCTAAGCTATCCGAAGACTCGGCAACACTGGAGTCTCCATTGCAACTCCATTATTTTCATTCGGTTCGGGATTTTGAGAGCTCTCCATGTTTCCATGATCCAGAGAAGAATGTGCTTCATCAACATGCTCCTTATCCACGGCGATTTCCTCCTGGACACATCAACAAAAATCATCACTCATTCGCCCTAAGGCATGTTACAATTATCAGTGCGAAAAGGGAATACTTACGTCAACCTCTTCAGTGCTAGATCCCTGAGTTGTTCGGCCAAGAAAAAAACGAAGACCATCAATAACCGATGGAGCAAAATTCTGTAATAAATTAACAATATTATTTTAAGGTCCTAATTACATGGACGGGGAAGTTAAAACAGTGAAGAAAAGCGCTGACAACTCACCAAAGAAGCGGTAGGGGACTGTATACGGTTGGGTATCATTCTATGAGATGTCTTACTCCTACCTTCTTCTCCCTGGGGACTTTCTTGAAAGTTTGTAGAGTTTACATCAATTCGAGGCCTCACAGCACGGCCACCCTATCACGAAAACAACAATACAATTAAAATGCGATTGGCATACTTCAGCTGAAACCATAAAAAATGGCACTTACTTGTGACGCATTCGGAGACGTTTTCCTCTTATCACCACCGGGAAGGTATCTCAACCTGGGTCGACCATAAATCATGTCATAGGAAGGGAACTCTCGAACTGTGGGACTGAACATCCATTACAAACTTGTATACACGCTCAAGTTGCTGACGCCAAAAGTCTATATAACCAGGAGTTACGAAGGTGTCTCTGTCAGAACATGGGAATAAGTATTCAATTCCTTCCACATGTGTGCAGTCTAAATGAGCCTTCAGGTACTCAATCTCTGGCTTGTTTGTTTGATCACCCGGAATGCATTGATCAAGTCTCATCTGTCTAGCTGCTCTATCAATGTTATATTCTTCTACCCGGAATTCTCCATGCATCACTGATACTAGGTGTCTAGGAGTGCAACTCAGTATGAAAAATCTCTCTCCATCATTCAAATCAGTACCAGTCTTCAGTTTGACGTTTTCTTCAGTAGTATTGAAAGTGATCAATTGCGAGAAGAGATCAGGAACCGACACCCAGGAGCGGAAGTTGAACTCAGATTCAATGTCCAAAATGTCAGTAATGCATATCTTATATTGTGGTTGTTTTCTAGACCAGCACATGATCCTGGCATTATTCTCCTCAAGAAGGGAATGACGAATGTCGACCTTGCGTCCTTGCAAAATACTACGAGGAATTGGGGCGTAACTCTCAAGATGCTCCCACATCAAGGCTTGAAGGAACATGGTATTGGCATATGTCTCGACTTTCGTGAAGCCATCAGAAATACTACAGTCTATAACTAAAGAGTATAAATTGGCGAACAATGAACCCAAGAATAAACTTCCAATGGGAATCTTCTCACCTTTGGCCATCTTTATGGCAAAGCGAATCAGAAACAGCTTCATCAAGCGTCCACAATCTTCAAGGATATCCCGGGAGAGCCACAAGCATAAGAAAGCAGCAATTGTTAAAGTGCCATCAACCAGTTCTTCAGGAATTCTGTCTCTTGGCCACCAATACGATAACCACTGAGCATAACAAGATTTGGGCGACTCATTGAATTCATGCATTTTGGCCTATAATATGTTGGATATCGAAAGTTCTTCAGGGAAATTACCAGTAACTGGAAGATGCAACAAAGCAGCTACATCTTCTAGAGTAATGGTAAATTCTCCCCATCTGCATATAAATGTGTAAGTAGGAACATGTTAGAGCATTGCTCGGTTGAACCCACCATGCGTTGGTATGTCAAGTGTGGTTGTCATATTTTATTGAACCAAAACTCATGTTAAGAGTCGCTTGATTATGTACTAGAGTTAGACTTCGTATAGGTTAGCTTGAAAGCTTTAGGATATGAGACATTGCAAGTATTGCGAAGTCTTGAAGATGTGAAGAAGTACGGAGCTAAAACAACAACAATCATCCTTCCACTTGAGGTTAGTGATATTTGACTTGAACTGTTTCATTCCCTATCGTATCTTTCAAGTCGTGCATATTGAAAACATAACTGCGAAGCATGTTGAACTCTAGATAGACATAGTATTAAGGAACTCAATATGAGGTTTATTGCTTAACTATTAAACTCTGTAGATAAGACATCGCCATAATCATCTGAATGCTATTGTGATTATGTATGGGTATAAGGTGAGGATTTCATCCTAGGGAACAATGCTTGCATGTGTTCTAAGGAAGTAAGTTCATAAACTTGTTTTGTGAATCGAAAAGGAAATGGCCAGGAGTTATTGGTTTTGTTATTTATTGCTTATCTTATGATCAACCAATATGTGTGATAAAGTAGAACCGCTCACAACTTGTTGTGTTCTTGGTAGAACTGTTCACAAAGTCCTGACTTTTGTATTGGTAGAACTTTTATTAGTAAAACCAATCTTAAGTAACCACCTTGGTATGTATCGGTTATGCAACTGCCAAATGGAATAGGGGAACCGATCCTTGTAAGGGGTGAAGGGAACCGATACTAGTAAGGGGTGTAAGGGGAACCAATCCTTGTAAGGGGTGAAGGGGAACCGATCCTAGTAAGGGGTGCTGTGCAAAGAGGGAACCGATCCTTGTATGGGGTGCAACACATTTACAGTGAAGAGGGGAACCGATCCTGTGAAGGGGTGCAACACATATAAGTTAGATACCATATATATATGGGGAACCGATCCTAGTACATAGTCAACCATATATTTGGTAAGCTAGTGTGACTATGCTTAGTACTCACATGGAGGTAGAACCGAAACTTGTTTTGGTAGATACGCAAACCCATGAGTGTGATTGAATGTTTGGTTTGATCAATCACATAGTTCTTGAAAGTCAAATGAACCAATTCTAAACTTTTTTGGAAGTGTGGCAAATCGGTTTCAAGATTGTAAGTGTGAAAGAGAACTTACAAAGTAAAGATGTCGACAAACTTTGAACACGTGCTGAATGCGTAGTTGCTATAATTGTCCAAAGATATTCCTTAAAGTCTAAATGGAAGAAAATCCCAGGATCGAAACATATAAGTTAAGAATCTTTTAATTAAGGTTATTAAGTTAAGAGAACTTATAATGTGCATTTACTACTTATGTTTTCCAATAGATTTCGATTATATTTTTTGGACAGAGCATTTCCAGAAATTATGAAAACCGAATCTGTGCATTTATGAATATCTTGAGAATATTTTCGGTTTTGGAAATTCCTTGGTGTCCAAACTTCCTTGTTTATACCGAAGTTTGCCTTCACTAGCAAACTAATCCTTCGTAACAATTTGACTTCCTCTTTAGTCATTGTTACTGGTGTAGCCTCCTATCAGAGAGGAGAGTAATCTAATTAGGTGAAATCTCTTATGGCTGCTCGTTTTAAAGTCTTCTTTGGGATTGAGAAGCTCTAGCGCGACCCGTTGGTGGGAAACTAGATAATTGCGGTTTATCTTTGTTTTCGATTTGATTTGATTGACTAACGGAGGTTGAAATCTGTTTGCACCTAGTTCGTTTATGCTTGAGAATCTTCTCTTCTGATATAAGATTCACTCAAACTAGTACAGAGTTTCGACATGGATCTTTAGACTGTTTGTAGTTCTAAAGACGATCTTGTGATAATCCATTGTTAACAGACTCCATTCTGTGTGTGATTGATCACAAGAGATTCAAGTTATTGTGTGCAGGTTTTTATTGAAGATTAAAGAAGATTTGAAGACAAAGAAGATATTGAAGAGCTGAATTGGGTTTATAATCTTTGGGGTGCACAATACTTGTTTGGGAAAAGAGGATCCAATTGATAATCGGTTTATCCTTGTGGTAGATTGGATTGATTGAATGAATTCTTTTTGGATTAAAGATGCTGTTGGCTTAATCGTAATTGATTGCCTTCGGGTGATTAAAACGTAAGATAGATTTAGACTTGACAAAGGAGGTTATGTTGGGATAAACGGAAGAGCCTTTGTTCGACTCATATCACTTGGTTGAAGAGAGTTGTTACCAGACAGATTTCTTGTTCCTTTACTGTTTGGAATACGATCCAAAGGGATTGTTCCAAGTACGTGTTTGAGGCGTGGGAGTACAGACAGAACTAGGTATACTATAGAGTTAGGTACTTGGTCTCAACTCTACGAAGTAAGTGTAATTTTGTATAGCGGCTTAATACTAAGAGTATTCACTTCTGGACTAGGTCCCGGGGTTTTTATGCATTTGCGGTTTCCTCGTTAACAAAATCTTGCTGTGTCATTTACTTTTAATTTCCGCATTATAATTGTTATTATAATTAAAGTAAATCACACAAACGTTAATATCCTATTACTTGATAAGTTAATCCTATTGTGTTTGGTTAAGTCCGAACCTTTTTATCAAGTAACACACTTTGTCGTTGTATTGTCTCGATCTCGTATCCATAGACGATCACACAGAGTGTGAACCGATTAGTTGTACTGTCTCGATCTCGTATCCATAGACAATCACTTTCGGAAGAAATGACTTATAGGTAGGAAAAGTTTTAGCTTGAGGTATATTTGGGTACCGTCGCCTTTTCAATTGGTATCAGAGCAGGTAAACACGAAAAGATCTAGCAATCTGTGTTTGGTGCGATTCAACCTATAAGAATTGAATCCATGTATGATTCAGTTAACGTTATGCAAGAGTATGAATGCTCAAATGTTGAGGATGTTAATACTTCATTGACTCATGATACAGGAGTAATGAAAACATCTACGTCTTTTTCTGGTGAGAAAGAAGATGCTGATAAAGAGTTGGTAAAACTCCTAAAGCCCATACAATATCTGTCATCTATAGTGGTTATTTAAAAGACATAGACAAATCTTCTTAAGGAGTAGATTAAAGAAAAATAAATTTATCTGAATTGTCTTGTAAAAGAGAAAATGGATCTCGCTTTCAAACTAGAAGCTCTTAGTAAATCTCTTACAGATAGAGAGATACGTCCTATGATTCTGACAAATGATGTTGTTGTGATTTCTTATGATAAGGAAACTAAAAATCCTTGCTCGACTTTTATAGATTGTGTTAAGACCGGTTTAATCACATCTGAAAAAGATCAAGATGATGGTAGTTTGCCTAACTACATCAAGTCAGAAGAGGATGAGAAACCAATCTCTAGTTCTACTGATGATCAAACGAAATCTTGTCCAGAGGGAACTTTGAATAGATTCCGTGTTGATTCTAAGGAATATAATTTTCAGTCTCTTGATAAGAAACTCATTCTTCTTCAACATACAGTGGTAAAAATTTTGAAGGAAGTTTCTTGTCTTAAAAAACTGAAATATTATTCCTTAGTAGAAAGACAGATCATATTACGTCCCAGTAATATCAACTCGAAGGAAAGAGTTGATAATCGCTTCTGGAAAAAGGTTCCTCCACACCCATATCGAAACAATTCTGGTTTTGATGAGGAACGTCTTCATAAGGAAGGGAAAGAGCGAATCTCTGCTAAAAGAAACAATCAGGATTTTTCGATAATTGTTTCATATGATCACACTAATGTAAATAATAAGGAAGTCCTTAGAATGAGAAAATCTTATGAAAATCTCATCGAAAGAATTAAGAGAGATCTAGTTATCTCCGAGAATTCTCACATTAGTAGATTTTCTCCACATGATCATATCTCTGGAGTTAGAAAAGATCATCGTCTTGGGAGAAAATATGTTGGGCAGAAATTCCCTAAGAGAGACATGAACTATGTTTCTGATATTCACTGTAAGATGGAAAAAGCTTATTCTGATGCAATTTAGTTGTATCAAATGTTTTGTTTTTCTCATCGGGAGGTGATCGTAATTGTTGATGGGAAGGGCACAATAAACTGGAGCACAATTGTTTGTGTAGTCGTTTATCGAAGTTCATGTTCTACATGTTTGATGTTGGAAGTTTAGGATTTAATACTTTCCAACCTATTTGTTTCGGATTAAGGAAACAAAAAATATATTTTGTTATATTTTCGGTTTCTCCAAAGGTCTTTTGGTCCTAAAGTTAGCTCTTTTAAGAAGAGAAAGTTTCCCTTGACTGTATTCAAAACCCTGAGTAATCCTTTATATATTTGTTCATAACCGAACATGCCTCCAGTAACTTGTGTCTCAAAGACTAATAAAGAGGAAGCTAAAAGGAATGAGGATTGTCAAGGAATCAATACAGAAAGGAAGAAAAAGAAATTATCTGACATCATGTCTGATTATGATTCTGATAGTTCTGGTGAAACTCAAGGTGAGTCATGTCTGTTGGCTCATAGCAAACAAGATCCATCGAAAACCCGTTGGATTGAGTCTGAGAGTATGTCTCAATATTTTCAAGGTTTTAATGATCTTGAAACCAGTCTTGCTATGACTATTCGACATCAAGACTGGATAAAAGAAAGGTACGAAAGTACAAGAGGAATTCTCGCTGAGCTTAACGCTCTCATAAAAGATCTTAAGAAACAAGAAGTGGTTGCGGACAAGTCCCTAGAGACATTCTTTAAGAGTTTGAACACTGAAGAGACCTCAATAAACAACAAGAGCACCACTAGAGATTAAGTTTTTATTGCTGTACTTAATCTAGTTTAATAGACATCAATTTGTGATTTCTTTCATTAATTGTATTGGTCTATTATGAATAAAATTATTTATTTTTGAGTAATTTTCTTGTGATAGTTTTCGGTTTACATAGCTTGTGCTTTATTGCTTTTATATTATTGCTATGTATGATTATGAGATGTTTGATTTCGGTTTTATTACCTTGATATTCGATCTCATATGTGAACCCTCATGGTTTGGGTGACTTTTTAATTTAGCAGGATTAAGTTCCAACCCAAGTAGGTAGGCTTCATCAAAGGATTATGAGGGGTTCTCTTAGAAACAGTATGTGAAAAAGTCACAATATGTTAAATCGGTTTGGTTTAGCATAAAAGCATATGTGTTTCGACGGTTTTCGACTTTTTCTTGCAATAGTTCAAAACCGGTTTTCAACCTTTCTCTGGTAAAAGGTTGAGGTATGTTGTTATTCTTTTTCTTTGCGCATAAGGATGACAATGAGAGGTGATATTTCGTTATCGATCCTCTCTGGACGAAGATGCAATCATATTGGAGGAGTGGATGCGAAATTGAGGTAACAATGTTGTTAGTTAATTGTTTTCCTGTTTAAGAAAAGCCTGAGTTTATATTATATATATATGTATTTCTTTTGCTTAACGAAATTTAGGTGCAATTGATTTGTTATTTCATTATGTGTGTGTGGATGTGTTTCAATTGATTCCTGTTAAGAAAAACTATTGTTATCTTGCTTTATTGTGTGGTATCAATCGTTTAGGCTTACAAAATTGTGGTACAATTGATGTGTTGATTCAATTGGTTCCAGTTAAGGAAAATCATTATTGTCTTGTTGTTTGTTTAGTATCAATGGTTTATACTTACAAAAGTGCGGTACAATTGATATGTTTGTGATTCAATTGGTTCCGGTTAAGAAAAACCTTTGGTATTTTGCTTTGGTAGTTTATTACTGGTTTAGGCTTACAAAATTACGGTGCAATTGCGGTGCGTATAACGTCTTATGTTGATTCAATTGCTTCCGGTTGAGGTGAATAATTTTGCAAGTTGATTTATATTGGTTTGTATGAATTATTTATGGCTTAACAAAATAATTTGTATACGGGATGAGTTGTTTAGTCCAATTCGATTCCGGAGAAGAAACTAAGTTAATTCTGATCTTAGTTTGTCTTATCGAAGTGAGGTTTTCACAAACCTGGAAAACGTACACGAGTGTGTTTGACAAGCTTTGTCTTTCGATCTAACGGTTGAGAGATATTGGCTTGGATCTAAATCAGTGGTTAATATTGTTTGCTTAATTCTTAAGTAAAAACCCTAGTTTGAAAGGCTATAAATAGGAGAGGTCTAGGTTGAAGAAAAACTAATCCCCACACACCTTTCTTGTGTGATACTAGTTTTCTTCAAAGCTAGAGTCGATCTCCATTAATCCTTGAGTTTCTTCTTCAAACTCGGATTAACGACTAAAAGACTTCATTGGGATTGTGAAGCCAGACCGATACTACTTTTATCGTAGTTGGGTGATATGATCTTACGTTTCTATCGTTAAGAGTACAATTGTTTCTGATTGGCTCGAGAACTTGTTTCTCCGATAGGTAAGATAAAGTATTCACGAACATCTTCGTCTCACTGTTCGTGAATCCTCAGTATTCTTCTTGTGTATTCAGGAATTGAGTATTGAGAGGTGATTGATATATCTAGGCTGTTCTTCGGGAATATAGACCGGATTTATCAATTGGTTCCTTGAGTATACCTTGATAGAAATATCAAAAAACGGAACAATAAATTAGGGTTTATCTGTGGGAGACAGATTTATCCTTTGATAGACTTGTCTGTGTGAGACAGATTTGTTTATTATCAAGCCTGCGATTTTGGGTCGTAGCAACTCTTTGTTGTGGGTCAGATCAGCAAAGGGAATCAAGTGCGTAGTATCCTGCTGGGATCAGAGGCGTAGGGGTGCAACTGTACCTTGTATCAGTGGGAGACTGGTAGGGGTTCAACTATATATCAGACCGAAGTTAATTTGGATTAGGATAGTGTCTGTAGCGGCTTAATACAGTGTGTATCTAATCTGTACTAGGTCCCGGGGTTTTTCTGCATTTGTGGTTTCCTCGTTAACAAAATTTCTGGTGTCTGTGTTATTTCTTTTCCGCATTATATTTGTTATATAATTGAAATAATACAGGTTGTGCGTTGTTAATCAATTGGAGATCCAATCTTGTGATTGCTGGTTTCATTGATTAACACTTGGACATTGGTCTTTGGTACCATCCAAGTTATCTCTCTTTAATCGAGACTCGCTGTTTGCTTGAGTAAGATTATATTGAGAGATAGAGATATCAACTCCTTGAGACACTATATTCTAGATTGAGTCTGACTGTCTAGTTGATTCTCTAGTAGAGTGTTTCGGAGATTGTCCGTTCAGATTGCTAATCGAAATATTGGGTGGTGTTGTTAGACCCCCGCTTTTTCAATTGGTATCAGAGCAGGCAAACACGTTTAAGACCTAATCACTCTGTGTTTGTAGCGATATGACTTTATGGACAAAGGTGATGTCTCTATTAACGTACCACCAGTCTTCGATGGATCCAATTACTTATGGTGGAAAATTGCTATGCGAGCTTTTCTTCAATCGCGTGATTTTCAATCATGGGTATTTGTTGTCAATAGCTATGATGCACCTGTTGTTGCAGAAGGTGAAGGAACCGTTCCAAAAAATATTGGTTTATACACTCACGCTGAGATTCTTGCCGCAAAGCAGAATTCTGAAGGGTTGAATGCTATCATACATGCCATTTCCCCAAGTCTTCAACACCATGTGTCTACGTGCACTAGGTCGAAAGATGCTTGGGATATCTTAGAATCCGTATTCGAAGGAAACTCCAGTGAAAAGGAAGCAAGGCTTCAAAACCTCAATTCTGAATGGGAAAACCTTCGTATAGCAGATGAAGAAACATTTGATAAGTTTAATCACAAAGTGTCTGAAATTGTTAATGCATCTTTTGCATTGGGTAAGACTATTCCTGAAAAGGACATTGTGATGAAAATTCTCAGATCGCTGCCATATAGATACGAGTCTAAGAAGCATGCCATCGTAGAAGGAAATAACCTTAATACTCTTTCCATAAATACCTTGGTTGGGAAGCTGAAGATCTTTGACCATGAGCATACATCCAAAGTCGTAAAGGATGTTGCCTTTAAAGAACAAAAGAACACTAAATTACTGGCCAAAAGTAAGAGTGTTCATGTCTCTGAGGATGATCAGTCTGAGGATGATTTTTCAGATGAAGATCTTTACAAATCAGTCTCCCTGATCACGAGACAGTTTAGGGATCTTCTTTTGAAGAGAAGTAAACGGTTCTCGAGAGACAGGCCCAAGTCCTCAGACAAACCTCACGGATGCGTATCTCCTAAAAACAGGGACGCGGACGAGGCTGATGACGAGGATATGCCTCAGTGATTTAAGTGTAAAGGGTTTGGCCATTTCGCTAACGAATGCCCTAATCGTAGAAAATACACTGGGAACAAAGGTATGGCTGTAACACTTAACGAGATGTCAGATGTTTATGATTCTGATGAAGACAGGAAATCAAGTGTAGGACTTTATTATGAGAAAATCGATTTTGATACTTGAAGCAATACTTATATCAACCTCAATGGATTCGGGAAAGAAGAAGTCCCAACCAAGCTGGGAGAATTGTTTGGAAACCCTAGTCGTGATTTCTCAGGATCTAATTTGTGCCTAGCTGCTGTTGCACCACAGATGCCAGATTATTATCCTAGTTTGACGTGCTCGTTTTGTTCGATGAGGGGACACGAACTTTCAAGGTGTTACAAGTACAAACATCAAGTAAGGCACGCCAACAAGCTTCAACGAAGATCTAATCATCTTGCAAGAAAGCTTAAACTCGCTCAGAAGACCGCCGAGGTATGTAAGATTTTATCTTCGTTTAAGAAGCCGGTAACCAAAGCTAGACCATCGGAGAAAAAAACATGGTCTAGTCGTTTTGATGGACAAAAGCCTGTTATCTCCTCTCCTGAGGAAAAAGGTGGACAAATTGTCGTTCACCACAACACAAACTAATTGTGTTGATCAATCTTGTCTCATGCCTGTGAAAAGAGACAAGATTGATATGAACAGGCTGTAGGGAAATTTGTTTCTTTTCTTAGATTTTGCTTTTCTGTCTTTCAAATAAAAGAAAGGGTCTTTATCGACAATTCTACTCTTTCTAGGGTTTTTGAGTTGCCGACCGCGAACCTGTCTATAGGTTCCGAACCCTACATTCCTTTTTCCTTCTTGACATTCCTATTTATTTAGACTCCTTTTTGAGATTGTGAATTCCATCCACAAAAATCAGTTGGTAATAACTGTTCTCAAGATGATGTCCATGGAGGATGTCAATACGATTGTCAATGCAATCAACAAGGAAAAAGGGAGATCTCCTGTTTCTAGGCCTGTGAAAAGAAAAAGAACAAGAAAGGAAAAGACTGTTCCTTCTAATTTTCAGAAGTATTCCGATGTTCTTGATGAGTTAAAGGAAGTCAGAAGGGAGATTCGCGAAACTAAAGCGTATGTTTCAAGGTATTTGGAGTTACAGAGAGCTCTTGCTCGATTTCATTAACCCAGACAGGCAGCTGATATTAATTCTTATCTTCGCGAACCGTATGTACCTATGGCCGTTGACGATAAGGATTTTTGGGAATGATGTTGAATTTCTCAAAGACATTAAAGCCTAGGAAGTCTTATTTTTGTTTTATGAAGAATAACTAGTGTTGATAGCCAAGATTGTGACTACACATAGCTATCGTTTGTTTCATTCTCTTATGATTATTGTTTAGGTTTTGGTTATAAAATTCTAAAAATATTTTGAGGATGATTATTATTGCAATATTATGTTTGGTTTCTTTTATTGCAATATTGTTATGGGATATGTATGGTTTACGCTCGTGAGCTTGAAGATCCCATATTTGTGTCAAAAGTAAAGTCGTTCATGATCGGTTTCATGGTTAAGGAACAAATCGACTTTTGATGTTGACAAACGCAAACCCTATGCAAT
This sequence comes from Papaver somniferum, assembly GCF_003573695.1. NCBI lineage: Eukaryota > Viridiplantae > Streptophyta > Magnoliopsida > Ranunculales > Papaveraceae > Papaver > Papaver somniferum. Next base: position 160,262,337 of record NC_039364.1, on the reverse strand, counting down.
CATGTATTTGATAGAGAATAGGATGTGGTCGTTTTTTTTGGCAAGGATAAAATCTATTTTGTCACTTTGTGATGCAAAGATACAATTGATCCTTGTGTATCCACGGTTTTGAACTTAATTGTTATTGTATGAAAACCGTGAAGGCTCCATTGTGTGTCATATGTTGAGCACCTTACAACTAAGTCAATTTATCTTGGTTTAATTGGTTGTTCCATGAGATGTTATATGTTGAGCATATGAAACTAAATTAATCGACTAGTCTGGTTATTTAGTTTTGTACTCCATAAGTCTTCTTATCTTCTTACTTATGTTGAGTACATGTACGGTTAGGTGTGTCAATCTTTTGATACCTTAATCGAGGTTCCATAATCTCTTATATTGATCCCATTACAATTAAATTGATTACTTTGGTGATTAATTTGGTTGTTTGTTATCCAATTAGATTAATTATAAGTTCTCTTGTAGTTAATCTAGTTGATGTTTCAAATATTCCACAATCTCTTGTGTTGAGTATTTGAAAGACTACAATAATCATTCTCTCTTTTGGTTATTGTAGTCATGTATTCCGTAAGGTGCTCCTTATGTTGAGTGCTTTGAACGATTAAGTTAGTTATCTCCGTATGATTAACTTAGTCGTAGCTCGTTGCTCCGTGAGTTTACTTGTGCTGAGTACGCTCAATTAAATTGATCACTTTTGTGGTTTTGATTTAATTGCTCTTGACAATTAAATTAATCATGGGTTTACTTGTGGTTAATTTGGTTGTATCTTGGATATAAAAGATCATCTCTTTGATTTTTGATGTCCAAATAAATCCTTCTTTTCTCTTGAAATTAAGGTCGCTTTTGTTGTTCTCTTTTGGGAATGACATTTAATGGGGGAGAGTTCTTTTGAACTTGTTCTTAATGGTAATATCTTGCGGGGAGTGCGACTGTGGAATTTTTATAGGGGTTATCTTGTATCTTAAAACTCATTGATGAATGTTGTTAGCTTCGGCTATAAGATTGCATCTAAACTTAAGATGATGTGTGTCTTCTCTTTTGGTTATGCATTGTATCTCGTGGGAATTTCATTATGAACCCGCTCTTTACCTTTGCCAATTTTATTGACAAAAAGGGGGAGAAATATTGTAGTTCACACTACATAATATATATGATTTTCGGATCATTGTGTAAGGGGGAGTGGTTTCCATGATTGAGATAGGTATCGACTAAGGGGGAGTGATACATATCACCATAGTACTATTGTTAAAGTCGTGATACAATTGGACTTTGATATTCATAGTAGTACTATGACACTGTTAATAATGATTGAGAATCTCGATTTCTCTCGTTATTGTGCTACGAATCTTCAACAACGATGATGCGAACTTACAACCTTTGGAATCATTGAAGAACTTGGAAAGGACGAATATTTCAAGGAATGTTGAAGATTAGACTATGGAATAGGAGCCACTAAAGATTATCTTTTTTGTATTCCATATGTATTAATAGTTTTGCCACTAAAATTGACAAAGTGGGAGATTGTTAGAGCATAGCTCGGTCAACCTCGCATGCGTTGCTATATCAAGCATGTTTGTCAATGTTAGTGATCAAAACTATATAGTCTTGATATCTAGCCTACTAGCAAGTCTCGGTCTAGGATAGGAAAAGTGGAGGTGAGCTCAAGGACTTCATGGCGATTCAACGACAACGACAAAGATCTACACCAAGGAACCGTGGAACTTCATCAACAAAAAGGTATGTGAAGACTTGAACTTATCTGTCACTCATAAGTCTATCTATTCTATCTCCTACTTCTTGTGAGACAAAGTCGTATGCTTTACAGACTAGATCAAGCACACCACTATTTTGAGATGAGTATTCAATGCTTATCTTTTTCTCGAAGTATGTGTGTTGTTAAAGCTTTTCGCTTTAGCCAAGTTTATCTTCATATTTTAATCACTAGTTGAGAATTGCTCCGGCGTGAAGACAATCTGTGAATAACGGTTGGGATAGCGTTCTAAGAGAAAGTCTCAATGATTGAAGTGAGAGTAGATTATGTATCCCTTGATCCGAAGTTCTTTGAACTTTGTTGAGCAAGTATGTTCGGTAGGATTGTGGAATTGGCTTGCCAAGTCCGCGAACCCAGTCCGCCAACTCAGTCCGCAAAATGTCGGAAGTTCTCAAACCCGAGAATTTCTTTTGGGATTTTCGAAACTCGTTTGTGGGACGCAAGTCCGCGAACTAGCGGAAGTTTTCGACCGAGAATTTCTGCTGAGTTTTGGAAAACTCAAGCCGAATGCTCAAGTCCGCGAACTTTTTTGTGAACTTGAGTGGTTGTAATCTAAGATGATTTTGCTCTGAACATAATATTAAATTACTAAGGAATGCTTTATGCAAACCGTGGCTATAATGTTCATTGAGCCGATTCTAATCGAATCGATATCATCTAGAGTTCAATTGTGTCTTGTGTAGTTACATAAGATCTCATAGCAATTGAATGTCTCTCTAACTAGTTCTTTTGAGTCAAGTGGACTAGTTATGATGAATGAGGAACATGGTTAATATGTGAAGCTCATACGGTTACCTTTTGGGTTGCTATATTGGACCAACATGTATGTGAACGTTTTGGGCCGGTTTTCACAAACCTGGAAATGTACACGAATGTGTTTGACAAGCTTTGTCTTTCGATCTAACGGTTGAGAGATATTTGCTTGGATCTAAATCAGTGGTTAATATTGTTTGCTTAATTATTAAGTAAAAACCATGGTTTGAAAGGCTATAAATAGGAGACGTCTAGGTTGAAGAAAACCTAATCCCCACACACCTTTCTTGTGTGATACTAGTTTTCTTCAAAGCTAGAGTCGATCTCCATTAATCCTTGAGTTTCTTCTCAAACTCGGATTAACGACTAAAAGACTTCATTGGGATTGTGAAGCCAGACCGATACTACTTTTATCGTAGTTGGGTGATATGATCTTACGTTTCTATCGTTAAGAGTACAATTGTTTATGATTGGCTCGAGAACTTGTTTCTCCGATAGGTAAGATAAAGTATTCACGAACATCTTCGTCTCACTGTTCGTGAATCCTCAGTATTCTTCTTGTGTATTCAGGAATTGAGTATTGAGAGGTGATTGATATATCTAGGCCGTTCTTCAGGAATATAAGACCGGATTTATCAATTGGTTCCTTGAATATACCTTGATAGAAATATCAAAAAACAAAACAATAAATTAGGGTTTATCTGTGGGAGACAGATTTATCCTTTGATAGACTTGTCTGTGTGAGACAGATTTGTTTATTATCAAGCCTGCGATTTTGGGTCGTAGCAACTCTTTGTTGTGGGTCAAATCAGCAAAGGGAATCAAGTGTGTAGTATCCTGCTGGGATTAGAGGCGTAAGGGTGCAACTGTACCTTGTATCAGTGGGAGACTGGTAGAGGTTCAACTATAGATCATACCGAAGTTAGTTTGGAGTAGTCTAGTGTCTGTAGCGGCTTAATATAGTGTGTATCTAATCTGGACTAGATCCCGGGTTTTTCTGCATTTGCGGTTTCCTCGTTAACAAAATTTCTGGTGTCTGTGTTATTTCTTTTCCGCATTATATTTGTTATATAATTGAAATAATACAGGTTGTGCGTTGTTAATCAATTGGAGATCCAATCTTATGATTGCTGGTTTCATTGATTAACACTTTGACATTGGTCTTTGGTACCGTACAAGTGATCTCTCTTTAATCGAGACTCGTTGTTTGCTTGAGTAAGATTATATTGAGAGATAGAGATATCAACTCCTTGAGACACTATATTCTAGATTGAGTCTGACTGTCTAGTTGATTCTCTAGTAGAGTGTTTCGGAGATTGTCCATTCAGATTGTTAATCGAAATATTGGGTGGTGTTGTTAGACCCCCGCTTTTTCAATACTAATTAACTAACCTAGTATTTGGTTTGTTTGAAATTGAAAGGTCTAAGTATATGTATAATTAGAATCTGATGAGAAAAACGGAGTGTATACTTTCTTTTGGTCTTATCGAATTAAGCGGTTGTTCTTGGACAATCGGTTTAGCAAAGAACTAATGTGATTAGTCGATTTTTGGTTTGCTAAACTAAATAGGAAAAATTGTTTCGGGCAATTGTTTCCTTGGTAACACTTCAAAATAAAACTATTTCTAGTTTCGGTTTTGATGTTGGTTATCAGAACGTGATGTGTGGAACCCCCGTGCCTAACTCTACAGGTTTGCAAGTCTATTTCTGAGATTTGTAAGATTCTTTTCGTGTTGTCCTTTATTTTTTCGTTTCTTTGTCATTTTTGTAACAAAAAGGGGGAGAAATATATGGAGTAAACATGCGATACTGGCATTGATTTTATCTTTCTTGGGTATATATCAATTGGTGTCGCTAGGGAAAAGAATATTGGTGCTTGAATGTTATATCTAACAAAAGAGTGAAAGCACAGACTAAGGGGGAGTAACATGTCATATTGTGGTATAACAAAGCCATGCGGATTGAATATCTACTTATCTTCCTTAGGGGGAGTATTTTTCTTTGTTATTATGATGTCAACAACGACATTTTCAAGGATTGAATGTAAGCAGGTTTATTGTGCTGTTGAATCAGGAATCAAGCGGTGTAATGAATTCTTGTAATTTGTTTATTCATATGATGTAAGAGTTTTGTCACTAAAATTGACAAAGGGGGAGATTGTTAGAGCATTGCTCGGTTGAACCCACCATGCGTTGGTATGTCAAGTGTCGTTGTCATATTTTAGTTAACCAAAACTCATGTTAAGAGTCACTTGATTATGTACTAGAGTTATACTTCGTATAGGTTAGCTTGAAAGCTTTAGGATATGAGACATTACAAGTATTGTGAAGTCTTGAATATGTGAAGAAGTACGGAGCTACAACAACAACAATCATCCTTCCACTTGAGGTTAGTGATATTTGACTTGAACTGTTCCATTCCCTATCGTATCTTTCAAGTCGTGCATATTGAAAATATAACTGCGAAGCATGTTGAACTCTAGATAGACATAGTATTAAGGAATACAATACGAGGTTTATTTTTTAACCATTAAACTTTGTAGATAAGACATCGCCATAATCATTTAAATGCTATTGTGATTATGTATGGGTATAAGGTGAGGATTTCATCCTAGGGAACAATGCTTGCATGTGTTCTAAGGAAGTAAGTTCATAAACTTGTTTTGTGAATCGAAAAGGAAATGGCCAAGAGTTATTGGTTTTGTTATTCATTGCTTATCTTATGAACGACCAATATGTGTGATAAAGTAGAACCGCTCACAACTTGTTGTGTTCTTGGTAGAACTGTTCACAAAGTCCTGAATTTTGTATTGGTAGAACTTTTATTAGTAAAACCAATCTTAAGTAACCACCTTGGTATGTATTGGTTATGCAACTTCCAAATGGAATAGGGGAACCGATCCTTGTAATGGGTGAAGGGAACCGATCCTAGTAAGGGGTGTAAGGGGAAACGATCCTTGTAAGGGGTGAAGGGGAACCGATCCTAGTAAGGGGTGCAGTGCAAAGAGGGAACCGATCCTTGTATGGGGTGCAACACATTTTCAGTGAAGAGGGGAACCGGTCCTGTGAAGGGGTGAAACACATATAAGTTAGATATCATATATATGTGGGGAACCGATCCTAGTACCTAGTCAACCATATCTTTGGTAAGCTAGTGTGACTATGCGTAGTACTCACATGGAGGTAGAACCGAAACTTGTTTTGGTAGAACCGCAAAACCATGAGTGTGATTGAATGTTTGGTTTGATCAATCACATAGTTATTGAAAGTCAGATGAACCAATTTTAAACTTGTTTGGAAGTGTGGCAAATCGGTTTCAAGATTGTAAGTGTGAAAGAGAACTTACAAAGTAAAGATGTCGACAAACTTTGAACACGTGCTGAATGCGTAGTTGCTATAATTGTTCAAAGATATTCCTTAAACGCTAAATAGAAGAAAATCCCAGGATCAAAACATATAAGTTAAGAATCTTTTAATTAAGATTATTAATTTATCTTGGATGGAAACTTATGAAATTGGTAATGCGCATTTACTAATTATATTTTCCAAGAGATTTCGATTATATTTTTTGGACAGAGCATTTCCAGGAATTATGAAAACCGAATCTATGCATTTATGAATATCTTGAAAATATTTTTGGTTTTGGAAATTCCTTTGTAGGATCAGAATCATGCAACAACGACACGCTTGCGAAATTATTAACAACACATCGCGAATACATCGCAGAGTGATTTCAGAAATGACATAACAGATAATATAGAAAGGTGTGATGATTTTGCGAAGATTAAGAGGTTTGCGAAATTAACATTTGTAATCTTGCGAAAATATCGCAAGCCAGATCCGAAATAAAGGATAGATTAGCTGTCATCCATTATGTAATACCCTATATAAGGAGCTGATCAGGCGTAAGAGGAGGGAGAGATCTTTTTGAGTGAGAAGCAAGTAACTAGGAGAGAGAAAGTATAGAACAATGGTTATTTTGGTTTCATTGTCTTTCCTTTCTTGTAAGATTTTTGAGATAATTAATCAATAAAATTTGTTATTGTTGATCTTAAAATGTGTTGATTGTTAATGAATTCTTATGAGGGGTGTAGTGTAGGAATTCCTGCAACTACATAATGGCGCTAGAAACAGGGACTGAAGGTTGAAAATTGAAGGTTGTTGTTGAGATTGTTCAAATCAAGAAAGTGATTAAACAAATCAGTGAACCAGTTAAACGAAAAATGATCAGAATTAATGAAGATTACAGAAGGTTGGAGTGTAATATGATAACAAAAACAATGTTTAATGAATTCCATGAAAACATCAGAGGAAGGATACATAAACGAGATTTTGAAGGAAGGAAGATTATGAAAGTAGAAAAGATATCATCCTTGAAAGATTGGGAAAAGCAAAAAATTACATTCACTGCAGCAGAAATACCAAGAGAAAATTTGAGCCACATGTCTCCATTGGTAATTACAGTACCTATTACACGAAAAAAGAAGGGGACAACAACAAGATCCATGGAATAATGGATGATGAACAGAACTTTAGTCGATACAGGAAGTTCGGTGGATATAATATTTTATCATGCGTTTAGAGGAATGGGATTCAAAGATGAAGAAATGTCTTGTTCAACATATCATGTTCATGGCTTTGGAAAATCCACAACAAAACCTAAAGGAGAAATAGTGGTGCGAATTCCACTAGGAGAGATCGAAACACAAATGACATTATGTGTAGTGGATATGGAATCACCGTATAACATGTTGTTGGTAAGGCCATGGATACACACAATTAAAGCCGTAGCATCAACATTGCATCAATGCATCAAATTCCCCATGCCAAGTGGAGTAGGTTAAATTAGAGGAGATGTTGATAATGCGAAATTATGTTATCAAATTGAAGTAAAGCATTATGAAGGACGAGCAAAAAAGCGAAAATTTCGCAGAAAGATAACAAAGGAGGCAAAGAAAGAAGAAGAATTTAGAGTGTACACGATAAAAGCATAGGAAGGTAAAGGAATACCCAGCGAAATTTCGGAGGAAGGAAATGAACCTGCGAAGACAATAAAAGAACCAACACCAATGGGAGAACCCAAGGCCAATTACACTGCGGCAGAACCAACAAAGGAAGTAAATGTTGGAACTATAGAAGAACCCATAATGTTGAAGATTGGAACCAAGATGGATGAAGATGAGGAGGAAAGAACTGTCAATCTTTTGCGGGAATATAAAGATATTTTTGCGGGGAGCATGGATGAGATACCTAAAATAGATCCGTCAATTGTGTGTCATAAGTTGGAGATTAACAAGAGTGCGAGACCATTTAAACAGAGAATAAGAAAAATCGCAACAACCTACCATCCCCAAATAGAAGAAGAACTACAGAAAATGCTTGATGCAGGAATTCTAAGACAAGCTAAATACCCAGAGTGGATAGCAAACATGGTTATTGTTCCAAAGAAAAATAAAGGGATAAGAATTTGCATAGATTTCACTGATTTAAACAAAGCTTGCCCTAAAGACAGTTTTCCATTGCCATATATTCCTCAAATGGTTGAATCAGCAACAAGAAATGATAGAATGTCTTCTTTATATGGGTACAAAGGATATAACCAGATCCCTCTCACTGAAGAAGATCAAGAGCATACTGCTTTTTTCGCTCCAAGAGGCTTATATTGTTATACAAAAATGCCGTTTGGTTTGCGAAATGCAGGAGCAACGTATCAAAGAACGGTAGAGAAGGTGTTCGCGAAATGGATACACAAAAAATTAGAGGTGTATGTGGATGACATGTTAGTAAAGAGTAAAGAAGTAAAAAACCATGTACAAGATTTGAGGGAAATTTTTGAACAGATGCGACATTTTAACATTAAATTGAATCCTGAAAAATGCGTTTTTGGGGTCGCATCGGGAAAAAATTTAGGCTACATTGTGTCAAAAGAAGGAATACAAGTTGATCTAGAAAAAGTGCAAGCAGTTTGTGACATGCCAACACCAGCAACGGTAAAGGATGTACAAAAATTAAACGGACTTTTGGCTTCGTTAGGAAGATTCATTTCGCGATCATCAGACAAATGCAACCATTTTTTCAACATACTCAAGAAGGGTACGAAATTCAAATGGACAGATGAATGTGAAAAAGCCTTTCAAGGGATCAAAGAACATATTATGAATATATCTATTTTGCAAAAGGCAGAACCGGGAGAAGAACTATTGATCTATATCGCGACAACATCGCATGCATTAAGCGCTGTGTTATTACGAGTAGACGCAGGGGTGGAAAAGCCCATCTATTACATCAGTAAAACATTTAATGCTGCGGAGAAGAATTATTCAAAGATTGAGAAGCTAATTTTATCATTAGTATATGCCACATTTAAACTTCGCATATATTTTCAAGCACACAAAGTAAGGGTGTTTACAAAAGTACTAATTGAATCAGTGATGAAGAATTCAAAAAGATCAGGCAGAATGGAGAGATGGAATGCACAAGTAGGACATTTCGAAATCAAATATGAAATATTATCTTCACCGAAATCACAAGTTGTCGCAGATTTCTTAGCATAATTTCCTTTAGAAGATGATGAAGCGGTGGAGGAGATGATGGATATAGAAGAAGAACATGGAGATCCAAAAGACTTGTTAACAGAACCAAATAGATGGGAGATATTGGTGGATGGATCATCAAATGGGGAAGGTAATGGAGTTGGAATTGTCTTGATTTCGCCAGAAGGAGCGAAGATGGCTTTTTCATTCAGATTGGAATTCGCATCCACTAATAATGAAAAAGAATATGAAGCTGTGACACATGCCTTAAAGTTCGCAATAGAAATCAAATTGGAGAATATCCGGATCACCAGTGATTCGCAGCTAGTTATTCGCCAAATAAAAGGGGAGTACACTACAAATGAACCATCCTTGAAGAAATACAAGAAACTTGTTGAAGAATTGTCAGCAAAAATCCCAAAGATAAAATGGAGGCACATATCAAGGAAGGATAACAGGCTCGCAGATGCTTTTGCTTTCATTTCAAGCATGATGACAGATCCAACTGCGAAATGCATAAAGATACAGACACTTCTATCACCATCAATCAATAAAGAAGAAGATGAAGAAGTAGACGTAATGATAATAGAAGGTGGAGAAGAAGAGCAAATGAACAATATCGCAGATTGGAGAACAGAACTTCATGCATATTTGGCGAAAGGAGAAACACCAAGAAACAGATTGGAAGCACACAAGTTAAAAAGACGCGCGACAAATTATGAATTAAGAGATGGGCTATTGTATCGAAAATCCTTTAATGGGCTATCACTCAGATGTTTGACACGAAAAGAAGGAGAAAAGGTGTTAAAAATGTTACATAGTGGGGATGCGGGCAATCATAGTGGAGGAAGATCTTTGGCACATAGAGCAAAAATGCAAGGCTATTACTGGCCATATGTGCACGAAGATGCAAAACAAATATCAAGACATTGCGAAGATTGTCAGTGGCACGGAAAGAAAATACATGCACCTAGAGCACCATTATCATCTTCAACCAGTGTATGGCCTTTTGGAAAGTGGTGCTTAGATATTGTGGGGACATTTTTACCAGGGTCTGGACAAAGAAGATACTTAATAGTCGCAACAGATTATTTCACAAAATGGACAGAAGTAAAGGCGGTACAGCATATTCGAGACAAAGACATCTTTACATTCATATTTGAAAATATCATTTGCAGATTCAGAATTCCCGCGCAGTTGGTATCTGATAATGGGAAACAGTTTGAAGGACAGAAGATAGAAATGTTACTTAATGCATTTAAGATAAAATGTGGAAAGTCTACTCCTTTGTATCCACAAGCTAACGGGCAGGCAGAGGCAACAAACAAAACAATTGCAGATATATTAAAGAAGAAATTAGAAGGACATCATAGAGCATGGTGCGAACAAGTATATAATACAGTATGGGCTTATAACACAACTAGGAGAGAAGCTACTAGAATGTCACCTTTTTGTTTAACATATGGAGTTGAAACGGTGTTACCAACAGAGGTTGGTATTCCAACAACAAAGAGAGAAGCTTGGGAGAAGAATCTTAGTGCGGGAATGATCTTAAGCAAACTTGATGAATTAGAAGAGAAAAGAGAAAAAGCTTTGCAGCATATGGAGAATTATCAGCGAAGATTAGCCCGAGAGTATAATAAACGTGTCAAAATACGTGAATTTCAACCAGGCGATTTAGTTTTGCGAGAGACACTAATATATCAGCGAGAAAATGGTGGAAAACTAGCAAGAAAATGGGATGGACCTTACATCATGAAGGAGATAGTTGGAACAGGGTCTTATAGATTAATGGATCCAGAAGGTAGAGATGTTGGTCGTAGACTCGACAGACCATGGAACATATTGTATCTAAAGAGATATTATCCATAAGAAGCTTTGAGAAGTTATGTATGGCGCAACAAAATGACTGCGAGCAAATATTTTATGAAAGAATAGTTGCGAGATTATTCATATTAAAACAGAATCATGATATGCGAAATTTTCGCAGAGATAATCAAAGAACAATGACATAAGAGAAAGGGGATAACCTTTATGGCGTACACCCTAGTTCGCGAATAAAATTTCGCAAGAGGCAAATGTAAGACCTAAAGTACGTCATAGAAGGGGGTACCTGTTGCATGGCTCAGGGAAAAGGTTACACCGCCCCTGGAACATGAGTCATGGAGATTTGGGGTCAATAAAACCCATCCAGGAGAGGCACCTTGGATTCTCAACTTAAGCATATGACTTAGGTTGGGCGACTGAGGTAATAAGGACTCTCATAAGGAGTGCAAAATCTAATCAAGGCGCCGAGGTACACGGCGGGACGAGGAACTTCATCATCATCTACTTCTAGAGGTTCGACTGATGTAGAAGGAAGAGATTTGGACAATAAAATATCATTTACAAGAACTTCAGCCCGGAGGTGGACTTGAAGAAGAAGTGCTTTATGATTATTCCTATCTTGAATATCCTTAGAGTAAGCAAGATAATCAAGTCTTCTTTCTGCTCGGTCGCGAGAACGAACAAGGACAGAAACGAGTAATACATTTTCTTTGCGAATTTTGGTATATTTAGACTCCAAAACAGAAATGGAGGAACGAAGATTTTTCTCAGACTCTGTGAAAATAGAATACAAAAAGTTCAGTAAGGTGAAGAACTCGCAAGTAAATATTACAAAAAGGCTCGACAAAGAAAGGATAGTTAAGGCAGTCAAATTATTATGACTACCTTCCTTTTGCGAAATAAGGTGTTAAATTAAGGCAAGGAAACTATTCTCCCAACGGTCCATCGCATCATCAAATTTATCTCCAATTAAACCTTTAAGACGAGACTGAAGGTTTTTCTCTTTAGAAATAAGAAAGGCGTTTTTCTTCGCAAGTGAAAAATAAGATTCTTCTAATTTGGAGTATTGTTTTTTAAGTTGATTTGCCTTTACACTTAAAGTTATTCTACCTTGGATGAGTGTATTTATTTCAGCAACAGATGACTCTGTTACTTCCTTAAGTTCACTTCTGAATGAGCGAAGAGACTGTTCTTGGTCATCACATACTTTTTGAAGAATATTAAGCTGTTGCGAAGAGATCGCCATCCTGTTTAGACAAATTCGCTTCTCTTGAGATAGAGTTTTATTCTCATCTGATAAAGTTTCCATTTTTAGGTTATCTTTAGTTAAAGAATAAGAGAGGCGAGATATTTCATTACTTAATAAATTTTGCTTTTGAACTAATTGGGTATTCTCCTTGGTAAGATTGTCTACATGATCAACAGAGTATGAATAGAGATTATCTAATTGGTTATATTGGTCCATCAAAACCTCTTTATCAACACGGGCTTCTTCAGCGGCAGATTCAAATTGATATCTCTCCATTTCGTTTCTGGTTTAAGACTTAACATGCGAAAAAAGGATTTCAAGGAAAATTAAATATGGAAAGGACAAAATTATTAGAAAGTCAAACTAAAGACAAAGATAAGAAATCATACCTTTTAGTTCATCATTCTTCTTGCGAAGATTATCACGATCCAGCGAAATATTTTGGACCTTTTGGTTTTCAAGACGAAGAGTATTACATTCTAAGGTCATCACTTGGAGATTCTTGTTCAAGGTTTCAACTTCTTTCTCCAAAGCTGTTTGCGAAGCAGTTTTGTCAGAGCCAAAATATTTACTCAAAATTTCGCAGACACCAGACTTGACAGGGTCAATAGGAGACTTCTTAACATCATCCAGAACCTCAGACAAAACTTTAAAAGCAATGTTTATTCCTTCCACAGTTTCTTTCGAAAAGGGAAGAGATTCAGATAGAGAAGCGGTGATGATAGAAGATTGAGAAACATTAACAATAGGAGAAGAATAAGTTTCATTTGCAGAATAGTTAATAAGGGGGGTTTCATTCATTAAAAGATTAGTTGAAGGGGTGAAATCTGAGGCAGCATTTTCGCGAATAGGGGGCAACGATTCAACTTGCGAGGATATCGCAGGAGATTTTGAGGGGATAAGTAAGTGAAATGGAACAGAAGTTTCAACGGTTTTAAGGTGGAGAGATTTCTTGGGAAGTTTGTTTGCATCCTTATCACCCCGTGAATCACAATCCAGATAAAAAACAGAGGCAACGATATTGTTATTAGAAAAGAATAATGTTTCTTACTACCTTATGATCCGCTGACTTCCTTTTGCTTACAACAACTTTTTATTGCGTGCTTTTGATAATATTAGGATTCTGGACTGTAAATTTGGTGGTAGAGGCGCTTTTGCTGAAACAAAAACAGTATGGGAATCACATAAAATGAACATAATGAAATAAGACAGTAAGCAAGATCAGTTTCAGCAAAACCCAGAAGAAGGAAAAAAGAAAACTAACCTTGATGACTCCATGGGAAGCAGTAGCAGGAAAATGAATTCGTGAAAATTAAAGGAGAAGAAAGTTGCAGACGATAAAGACTTACAGAGGGAACAGTATGAGAATGAAGAAGAAATTAAAAAGATTGAAAGAAGAAGAAAGAAGAAAAAATTGCAATGGCTGAATTTGAGGAGGAACAGTGAAATTGCAAAGAAAGTAAAAAGAAAGAAGAGAAGGATGATAAGAATATATATATAGAGAAAATTTCTCGAGAAGATAAACGAAGAGAAGACGTGAACGGTTGAGAAATAACGGGTGCAAAAGACGTGTCAAGAAATAAATGGAAGAATAGATACGTGTAATAGATTCAGCACAGAAGAATATGAAAATATGGACAACTGCGGCATTTCTCATATCATTCTCTCCTTCACAGAGAAGACATGAGAAGAGGCAAGATGTAGGATCAGAATCTCGCAACAACGACACGCTTGCGAAATTATTAACAACACATCGCGAAGACATCGCAGAGTGATTTCAGAAATGACATAACATATAATATTAGCTTAAACATGAGAAATGTGTGATGATTTTGCGAAGATTAGGAGGTTTGCGAAATTAACGTTTGTAATCTTGCGAAAATATCGCAAGCCAGATCCGAAAATAAAGGATAGATTAGCTGTCATCCATTATGTAATACCCTATATAAGGAGCTGATCAGGTGTAAGAGGAGGGAGGGATCTTTTTGAGTGAGAAGCAAGTAACTAGGAGAGAGAAAGTCTAGAACAGTGGTTATTTTGGTTTCGTTGTCTTTCCTTTCTTGTAAGATTTTTGAGAGAATTAATCAATAAAATTTGTTATTGTTGATCTTAAAATGTGTTGATTGTTAATGAATTCTTATGAGGGGTGTAGTGTAGGAATTCCTGCAACTACATCCTTGGTGTCCAAACTTCCTTATCTATAAATACCGAAGTTTGCCTTCACTAGCAAACTAATCCTTCGTAACAATTTGACTTCCTCTTTTGTCATTGTTACTGGTGTAGCCGCCTATCGGAGAGGAGAGTAATCTAATTAGGTGAAATCTCTTACGACCGCTCGTTTTAAAGTCTTCTTTGGGATTGAGAAGATCTAGCGCGACCCGTTGGTGGGAAACTAGATAATTGCGGTTTATCTTTGTTTTCGATTTGATTTGATTGACCAACGGAGGTTGAAATCTGTTTGCACCTAGTTTGTTTATGCTTGAGAATCTTCTCTTCTGATATAAGATTCACTCAAACTAGTACAGAATTTTGACAAGGATCTTTAGACTGTTTGTAGTTCTAAAGACGATCTTGTGATAATCCATTGTTAACAGACTTCGTTCTGTGTGTGATTGATCACAAGAGATTCAAGTTATTGTGTGCATGTTTTTATTGAAGAGTAAAGAAGATTTGACGACAAAGAAGATATTGAAGATCTGACTTGGGTTTATAATCTTTGGTGTGCACAATACTTGTTTGGGAAAAGAGGATCCAATTGATAATCGGTTTATCCTTGTGGTAGATTGGATTGATTGATTGAAGTAGATCAGCATCAACACAGTTCCTTTTGGATTAAAGGTGTTGTTGTCTTAATCTTAATTGATTGCCTTCGGGTGATTAAAACGTAAGATAGATCTAGACCTGACAAAGGAGTTTATGTTGAGATAAACGGAAGAGCCTTTGTTCGACTCATATCACTTGGTTGAAGAGAGTTGTTACCAGACAGATTTCTTGTTCCTTTACTGTTTGGAATACGAACCAAAGGGATTGTTCCAAGTACGTGTTTGAGGCGTGGGAATACAGACGGAACTAGGTATACTATAGAGTTAGGTACTTGGTCTAAACTATACGAAGTAAGTGTAATTTTGTATAGAGGCTTAATCCTGAGAGTATTCAATTCTGGACTAGGTCCCGGGGTTTTTCTGCATATGCGGTTTCCTCGTTAACAAAATCTTGCTGTGTCATTTACTTTTAATTTCCGCATTATAATTGTTATTATAATTAAAGTAAATCACACAAATGTTAATATCCTATTACTTGATAAGTGAATCCTATTGTATTTGGTTAAGTCTGAACCTTTTTATCAAGTTACACACTTTGTCGTTGTATTGTCTTGATCTCGTATCCATAGACGATCATACAGAGTGTGAACCGATTAGTTGTATTGTCTGGATCTCGTATCCGTAGACAACACTTTTGGAGAAAAGGACTTATAGGTAGGAAAATTTTTAGCTTGAGGTATATTTGAATACCCTCGCCTTTTCAGAACACACCAACGGGCGAAAAAAGCTACCATACCTGGTATACCATGGTTGATGATTAAATCTCCAGCAGCTTGGATGGCTCGTGTCACCTCGTCTTGAGGTATATTTGGGTACCCTCGTCTTGATTGTTAATGAATTCTTATGAGGGGTGTAGTGTAGGAATTCCTGCAACTACATCCTTGGTGTCCAAACTTCCTTATCTATAAATACCGAAGTTTTCCTTCACTAGCAAACTAATCCTTCGTAACAATTTGACTTCCTCTTTTGTCATTGTTACTGGTGTAGCCGCCTATCGGAGAGGAGAGTAATCTAATTAGGTGAAATCTCTTACGACCGCTCGTTTTAAAGTCTTCTTTGGGATTGAGAAGCTCTAGCGCGACCCGTTGGTGGGAAACTAGATAATTGCGGTTTATCTTTGTTTTCGATTTGATTTGATTGACTAACGGAGGTTGAAATCTGTTTGCACCTAGTTTGTTTATGCTTGAGAATCTTCTCTTCTGATATAAGATTCACTCAAACTAGTACAGAGTTTCGACAAGGATCTTTAGACTGTTTGTAGTTCTAAAGACGATCTTGTGATAATCCATTGTTAACAGACTTCGTTCTGTGCGTGATTGATCAGAGATTCAAGTTATTGTGTGCAGGTTTTTATTGAAGATTAAAGAAGATTTGACGACAAAGAAGATATTGAAGATCTGACTTGGGTTTATAATCTTTGGTGTGCACAATACTTGTTTGGGAAAAGAGGATCCAATTGATAATCGGTTTATCCTTGTGGTAGATTGGATTGATTGATTGAAGTAGATCAGCATCAACACAGTTCCTTTTGGATTAAAGGTGTTGTTGGCTTAATCTTAATTGATTGCCTTCGGGTGATTAAAACGTAAGATAGATCTAGACCTGACAAAGGAGTTTATGTTGAGATAAACGGAAGAGCCTTTGTTCGACTCATATCACTTGGTTGAAGAGAGTTGTTACCAGACAGATTTCTTGTTCCTTTACTGTTTGGAATACGAACCAAAGGGATTGTTCCAAGTACGTGTTTGAGGCGTGGGAATACAGACGGAACTAGGTATACTATAGAGTTAGGTACTTGGTCTCAACTATACGAAGTAAGTGTAATTTTGTATAGCGGCTTAATCCTGAGAGTATTCAATTCTGGACTAGGTCCCGGGGTCTTTCTGTATTTGCGGTTTCCTCGTTAACAAAATCTTGCTGTGTCATTTACTTTTAATTTCCGCATTATATATGTTATTATAATTAAAGTAAATCACACAAACGTTAATATCCTATTACTTGATAAGTGAATCCTATTGTGTTTGGTTAAGTCTGAACCTTTTTATCAAGTAACACACTTTGTCGTTGTATTGTCTCGATCTCGTATCCATAGACAATCACTTTTGGAGGAAAGGACTTATAGGTAGGAAAAGTTTTAGCTTGAGGTATATTTGGGTACCCTCACCTTTTCAGAACACACCAACGGGCGAACAAAGCTACCATACCTGGTATACCATGGTTGATGATTAAATCTCCAGCAGCTTGGATGGCTCGTGTCACCTGTGCACTATCCAATATGATCCTCACACGGCTATGACCCAGCATGTGTCTTGTCCATCCAGAACAATGCATCAGAGGTCTTCGTGAAAGCTTGAACTCCACATGAGAAGCCGAAAAATGTTTCCCTTGCAAACAAAACCGAATTACTGCTTGAGGAGACACCGACTTATTCTGAGCAGTGGTCCTGGATTTATTAGCAACCGAAATGAGGAGCCTAAAGGACATTTTTCAGGTCTATACAGATACACGAAGAATTTGTCCTTATCAGTTGGAATGTTCTTAGTCTTGGGACTTCCCTCTTTCTCCTTAGAAATCCTAGAATCATCATTTCGGGAAGAGCTGTCATCTTCGGAAGAGGCGTCTGTAGAAACATCTTCTCTCGAAGAAACATCATCTTCAGAAGCGCTACGGGACTCACTCATTTTTCAAAGTTGCTGCAACATTCATACATGAATTTCATCAACACAATGGAATTAAAGCAACAAGATACCAGCAGGATACTGCACACTTGATTCCCTTAGATGATCTCACCCACAACTAAGAGTTGCTACGACCCAAAATCGCATGCTTTGACAATAAACAAATCTGTCTCACACAGACAAGTCTATCAAAGGATCAATCTGTCTCCCACAGAAAAACCCTAAAGTTTTTGTTCCTTCTTTTGATAATAATCAAGGTGAACAGGAACCAATTGATAATCCAGTCTTATATTCCCGAAGAACAGCCTAGATAAATCAATCACCTCACAACAATATTAATCGTATGGTAGCGAAACAAAATGTTGCGGAATCACAAACAATGAGACGAAGATGTTTGTGACTACTTTTTATATCTTGCCCATCAGAGATATTAATCTCAAGCCAATCAATCTGATTGTACTCGTACGATAGAAGATGCAAGATCAGATCACACAACTACGATAAAAGTAGTATCGGTCTGGCTTTACAATCCCAATGAAGTCAATCAACGTCTGCAAAAATGGTAACCCTCGACTCTTACATATTTATGATTTCACGAACTTAGTGATAACAGCGTAAAACCCCAAAACTTTCTCATTCTTTCAAACGCATAAAACATATTATTCAAGAGTCAACACTGACTTTTCGAAAATTATGAGTAATTCACATAACCCTCTGTGTGAGCACTCGCTGGTTTTATGTATACGTACGCTATAAAATCGCTGAATTCGCACATACACTGTGAATTCACCAATTCATAAATTGTGTACCTTCAAAACTCAATTTTTATTTCATAAGGCGTGAATAAGTCACGCACCTTTTTAAAAATATGTATATATATATATATATGTATAGTTTTTCCGTGAGTTAATAAACTCACGTGAATATATATAAAAAAAAAACTTTTTGCTCAATCGAGCATTCGCCTGTGAAACGAGGGTCTTTCCTATTTTCATGAAGTCCCAATAAAATTTTGAGAGTTCTCAAACAAATTTTCATCATGAACTCCAGGTCCTTTCAAAATTCCTTTAACTCTAAGGGTTATTATTTATTACTTTTACGAACAAACCTACGTTCTCAAAAGTATTTACGAAGTTCATGCTTCCAAAAAACAAATTGGGTTTCCATGAAACCTAATAAAAAAAACTTTTGCTACTGCAACTAGACCATGTCTATTCAAAATTTTATGTGTCTCTTCCATGTTAGGGATTTTTGCTCATTCCTTCGACTAACGAACAAACGTGCATATACATACGTTTTCTAAAAATCCTTCATAAATCCTACGCATACATGCAACCATGGGGTTTTGGCTTTTGTGAACAACTCATCAATCATAAAACCTACAGCAAAAGAAAAAAAATATTCACGAACTTACCTGCCGGCGCCGGACGGAATTCGGCCGGCGGTGCTACTGGCTCCGGTGAATTTTCCTGCTAATGATCGTGAAGTGATGGTGAGGAGAAGTTGGTCGGTTAATCAAAACACAAAAGAATTTTAGGGCTTATTCCCTTTTATATCAAATTTATTTCCAAAAACCTAATAAAACACGGGTTTCCTTTTTTGGCCTCAGGCCCGCAAATTCTAAACCGACCATAACTAAGCTTCCAAACACCCAAATCAGCAGTGCCTCATCTCTCCACGCTCATGAGATGACACTCTACCTTACTATCAGGGTCCTCATATGTGCATTTGCTCATACATGACATCATTGGGGTAAATCGAGGATTCTGAAACTACCTTTGTAGACTGAGTTCAACCATTGATCTCATCGACTGAAAATCACCATTTAATGTATACTGCGGAACATGATTGTTCCCCACTAAGCAGGGGACTTAATGTAGATGGTGGATTTTCAACAAAGGGAAAAACCGTAAAATCATGAGGCATGTTTTTGACACGGATTTCAGGCATGCAATGATTCATAATTTACGAAGCCATGATGAATATGCTTTCGAAAAGCCTCCACTAGCTGAGCGTTCGATCCCTGGCATTTCATCGTTCCCTCTATGCAGAATAACATATTTGGGCGATTCTCCGTAGATTGAGAGATTAACGCCTTCAGGACGTCGGTGATACTCACTGTTCCCTGAAGAGTGACCCACCTCCACATAGAAGAATAGTTGGTCGGTGGACGCCTTCAGGACGTCGGTGACACTTCACCATTCCCTGATTATGTGGAGAGAGTGCATAGATTCAGGCGGTTCTCCGTAGATTGAGAACACTAACGCCTTCAGGTCGTAAACAACATCGTGACTCCCTGACTGTGCACCATTCAGAATGGATGTGACGCTTTAACTGGCTAATATCTTTTCTGAAGTAGATTACTTCTGCCGTGACATTCATTACTGAACTCCCAGAATAATCTATAATTGCTCATATTCCATGGTCGAATCCACGTCCTGATCCCATGGAATGGCAATAAAAATTGCTCATATTCCATGGTCGAATCCACGGCCTGATCCCATGGAATGGCAATAACAATTGTTCCTATTCCATGGTCGAATCCATGCCTGATCCCATGGAATGGCAATAAACAATTGTTCTGATTCTATGATCGAGTCCACAGCTTGGTCTCATAGAATAGCAATAAAACACCATATTATCTCATTATTCCGATTTCATGATCAAATTTACGGCTAATCTCATGGAATGGTAATGGATAATCATATTACTCCGATTCTATGGTCGAATCTATGATCCCATAGGGTGGTAATGCTCGTTCTATTATTCTGAATTCGTAGTCGGATCCACAGCTGATCCTATGAGTTAATAATGAACAACTATTCATTTTTATTACTCAGTTTCATGAATTATTCTTCACTGAATTTCATAAATTAGTAATAAATACTCAACAATCGGTCATCTGAACCATCACTGAGTAAGCTCCACCAAAATGGTGCAAGTGTACTCGACAATTATGCACGACTGAGCACCCGGATGCACGAACGAGCATCCAAAAATACGAAACAATGAGGAATCCTACACAAAACAGGAGAGAGAAAATAATAATAATAAAATAATGGAGAAGCGCTCAAGGGTCGGGCCCACCGGCCGGCCTGCCGTGCCTAGCCGTGGCCAGTCCCATGCTTCCTCCATTATTTTTCCTTATTTTCGTTGTTCTTCATAAATTCATGAAGACTTCTCCATCTTGGAAAAAATTCCTAATTTGTGCAAAACTTGTGAGTTATCCATAACTTGGCGGATTCACCAAATAATATTATAAAATATGGAGAGATGTGTGGGACCGGGCAACCCATCCGGCCGACCATGCCCAAGCCGTGCCGGTCCCGCACCTCACAATCCTTAGTTTTTTATAATTATTATTCCTAATCTCACAAAAACTCCTTGTTTTCAACAAAAACTCATGGATTCTCCATATCTTCAAGGATTCTCCATAGCTTCAAGAATTCACGAAAAATAATAATAAAATGGAGAAAAGTGTGCGGGACCGGGCAACATGGCCGGCCGGCTATGCCCTAGCCGTGGCCGGTCCCACACCTTGCAATCCCTAGTCTTTCATAATTATTATTTTTCTCAACTTGTGAAACTCTTGAGTTTGAGCAACATTCATGATTTCTTCATATTTTATCAAATATCGCTCGAATCACGAAAAACCAAAAGCCAACATGGTCACACGACCGGCTAGCCTCTCACGGCAATTTTAAATGTTAAAATACTTTTATTTTAATATTGATGAATATTGATGAATTGAGCATACATGCTCATTCCAACATAAAATCGAGAATTCTTAGTCAAGATGAAACTCTTCTGAAAATTCACAATATTGCTCAAATGCGCATCAAAAAATACTGAAACTCTTAGTATGGAGACATGGACACCATGAAAACACGTGCACACCTTCAGGACCGACCATAGTCGTTCCTAGGGTTTGCACGAAGTCGGTCCCACACATTTTCGCAGTTTTGACCTAATTTTACTCAATTGCTTATACTGGGCCCAAACTTTCTCCAACTAATGGAGAACTCTCCAAACGACCAACAAATGGTCACGTGACCACCAAGAGACGGTCCCACGCCCTCTTGGTCTGTCTCAATCTCTCACACCAAGGTTTCAACACCTAATGTTGAATCCAGCAATATTTTCAGTAAATGGTGAATCCACCGTTTAATCATTATTTTTCACCAACTCTCAAACTGAGAACCCTGGTGCGTGCTCACTCGATCACTGGGCACCACATGGACGCTCATCATTCCATGTGGTCGGTCCCTCCTCACACATAATGAATTTTCAGCAATTCCCCAATCGATGGAGGATTGATCGAAAATTAGGGTTTTGAATAAAGGCTCTGTGAAACCATCATTCTGAGCAATTCCAAACACTAATAAACTTATGATTGACTCAGCAATCAACATCTAAATTAATTGTACAATATTCGGTAATCTACCAATATTTTAATTAATATTTTACTGGGTCACGTCACCAGTAAATATTTTGCTGAAACGAGCAATACTTGCTCAATTGCTTGAATATTGGTCAATATTCAGCAATTCATCATAATTTGTCGAATTAAGCAATAGTTGCTCAATTGCACGTCAGGATATCAAAAAATCATTACTTTGGTGAATTGAGCAATACTTGCTCAGTTGCTCATCAAATTCTCGTAATTTGGTGAATTGAGCAATACTTGCTCAGTTGCTCATCAGATTTTCGTAATTCGCAGAATTGAGCAATACTTGCTCAGTTGCTCATCAAATTCTCAATACTCAGTAATTTGCAGGATTGAGCAATACTTGCTCAGTCGCTCGTCAATAATTCATCATACTGACATCTCTTCAGAGAACTACATGTTCGACCCGAGAATCGCTGAGCATTCATCATTCATGCTCGATTCAACGAAACTCAGACTCATTGTCAACAATTGACTAATCAAAACACGTCTTCCCCGCAGACTCCACGATTTGTGAGACATCAATCACGTCACAAATGGGGGATATCACGTAGGGTTTTGGTCTGGCGGTCTACGACACGTGGATTCATCCACAACGAGAAATGTGTGTAAGTCGTGCAAACGGTTGAAGGAGTTAGCAAAGTAGTGGGTGCACGATCAGTCAAGTCTCCACACGACATGGAACTGACTTTACCACGATCTCCCACTTTCCCACTCTTTCACTCGAGAAACCGTCACACTTACAGGGATCAGTGGTGTTACTATTCTGACAGTATAAATAAGTCTCTGAATTCATGAATGAAGGACAACATTCGAACACTCGAATATACGTCTAACAACGAATTGTGACATCAATAATCATCCACACAGAATTTCTCGAGTAACTACTCTCAAGAATTCATCAATCACCCAAAGCTTATTCGAACTCAACAGTTCACCAATACTGTAGAAACCTTCAACACACCCACAATCCTTGATCATCACTGATCCCACGCAATTCTCAGCTTCCCTCGTACAGATCAACCCATATCCCTCTTTGCGACCGAATTGACTCTGGAACGGACATTGTCTTGGTTTAGGCCGGAGTCATGTAGATTGATTTCCCGAATCTAAGAACCCCCTTTGTAGCGGTGCATCTGTGTGAGGATTAACATTTTTCCCGGCTGAGGAGTCTCGACGGCACGCTCGTCTCTTCACTTCCCAAAAAACCGGTGGCGACATTTTTGCCCATCCACATTATCGGTCTGGCTTCACAATCCCAATGAAGTCTTTAAGTCGTTAACCTGGTTTTAGAAGAAGAAAACCAAAGGTTAAAGGAGAATCGACTTTTACGAGCGCACTAGTATCACACAGACGTGTGGGGATTAGTTTTTCCCAATGCTAGATGTCTCCTTTATATAGCCTTCAAATCAGGGTTTTGCCTTGGTTACAAAGCAATCCATATTCACCGTTAGATGAAAACCTGATTTAGATTCAAGTTAATATTTCTCAACCGTTAGATCGAAAACTTAGCTTGTCACACACACTTGAGGTATACGTTTACTGGGTTTGTGAAAACCATGCCCAAACGTGTACGTGTATGTTGGTTTAACATAGTAACCCAAAAGGTTAACCATATGAGCATTTCATATTAACCTTGTTCTTTTTCACCATAACTAGTTCAAATGACTTCAAGATGAACTAATTAGAGAGTTGTTCAATTGCTATGAGATCTTATGTAACTACACAAGACATAATTGAAACAAAGATGATTCGATTCAATTGAATCGACTCATGAACTTTAGCCACGGTTTGCATAAAGCATTCGTTAGTAATTTAAGTTTCATGTTCAGAGCACATCTTTAGATCATAACCACTTAAGCTCACAAACAAGTTCGTGGACTTAAGATAACCGGTAGAGTTTTCAAAACTCAGCATAAAATCTCAGCAAGGAGACTTTCGCCAGTTCGCGGACTGAGTTCGCGGACTAAAACGTAAACGAGATTTTGGAAAAACCCAGCAGAAATTCTCGGTACAAGAACTTCCGACAGTTCGCGGACTTGGAAAAGCCAATTCCTCCGGTTTCTCTCAATCAACAAAGTTCGAAAACTTCTGATTAAAGAATACATGGTTATGTTATCTAAACTCTCATTCCAACCATTGAGACATTCCCAGAGGACGTTATATAGCCGTTATTAACATACTGTTTCCCGTCAAAGCAATTCTCAAAGTGATTGAAACTTTTCATGACTTTCGTCACTAGATGAAGATAAACCTGATCAAAGCGAAACGCTTTACCAACACATGATTTCGAGATATAGATACGCGAGATATACTTAGCTCGAAATAACAAATGTGTATGATCCAGTCTATATAGCATACGACTTTTTGTCTCATAAGAAGTAGGAGATATAATAAATAGACTTTTGAGTGATAGATAAGCTCAAGTCTCCACATACCTTTTTGTTGATGAAGTTCCACGGTTCCTTGAGTAGATCTTCGTCGTTGTATGATGAATCTCCATGAAGTCCTTGAGCTCAACTACACTTTTCTATCCTAGTCTGAGACTTAGCTATAATAGACTAGAAATCAGGACTTATAGTTTTGATCACTAACATTGACAAACATGATTGAGATAGCAACGCATGCAAGGTTGACCGAGCTATGCTCTAACATTAGTATCTAGTGGCAGTGTTAAGTCCACGTGCAATCGTAGAGTCGTTGATGCTCTCAGTTTAGGTTTTGGCTAGTATTTATACTCGCTTCCTGTTTGTACTAAAACTCAAGAATTGAATAGATAAGTGGAACTCAGTACACTGTGGTTGTAGTTATCACTTTGAGCTCGTGATCTCTCTGTATCATCTCGTACTATCATCATCAACCATAACATTTTTCAAGAACGTATTTGTCCTTGACAGGACGAGGAGAGTACACAGAGTAATAGTGAAGAACACATAGAGCTTGGTAACCTCCACACTCAACTAAGTGCAGTCTCAGATACAATTTCTCATTGATTAACAATTAGGGTACAACCTGTCTAATAAAGAGAAGAAACTCTAAATTTTAAATTAATCAATAACAGCCATACACGTGTGACCATCACACCGTCTGATCACTAAAACAAGGTTTAAACTAAATAAACTAATTAACAACTGTCAGTTTAATGATTGAAACGGTTAAGGGCACCCATCCTTTTGTAATGGCAGATTCGCAGGGACATGAAAATACCCCCTTCTTCAAACGATCTTTATCCTCAAAGATTGAATTTAGCAAAATGCACCTGCACATTCGCAACATCTTTCTAAGTTGCATATGTTGGTGCCGTGTGAGGCCATTGAGCTAAAACCTGAGGGACCATCAAACCTTGACGAAAATCTTGTCGAAAATCTAGAGCTGCAACAGGGTTTAACACAATTTCGCCTTCTTCATCAGTCAAGGGTAGTGTAGAAACAGTGATGGAAGAAACACCTATCCTAGAATATACAAGTTATGTTGCAATCTTGGTATATTGAATTACGAAGTATAACACTTATATTTTGAACTTCGTAATTCTGACATAGACATATCTTTGTAACTTGTTACTAGATTGTGTAATGAACTTAGGAATCATTTCATGCCTGGAATACCATGTTTGATTATACGATTTTAAGGAAGTACTGATTGGAAATTGGAAATTGGCATTTTGGAAGTATACTGATTACAAATCTTATATTCGCATTATTTTGGAAATTGGAAATTGGAACCGATCCTTACCTGCACATTCGCGATATCTTTCCAAGTTGCATATGCTAGTGCCGTGTGAGGCCGTTGAATTAAAACCTGAGGGACCATCAACCCTTGTCGAAAATCTAGAGCTGCAACAGGGTTTAACACTATTTCGCCTTCTTCATCAGTTAAGGGTAGCGTAGGGACAGTGATGGAAGAAACACCTATCCTAGAATATACAAGTTATGTTACAATCTTGGTATATTGAATTACGAAGTATAACGTTTATCTTTTGAACTTCGTAATTCTGACATAGACGTATCTTTGTAACTTGTTACTAGATTGTGTAATGAACTTAGGAATCATTTCATGCCTGGAATACTATGTTTGATTATACGAGTTTAAGGAAGTATACTAATGCACTTGTTTCGTAGTTGAAAAAGAAATCAATAGGATCTGTGGTCCGGTTTTCATTGAAGATCTAAGGCAGAACCGATCCATAATTTTGTTGGAAACCATGTTAGTACCGATCCTTACCTATGTTAGGAATCAAGGTACTACCGATCATTACCTATGTTAGGATTCAAGGTAATACCGATCCTTACCTATATGGGAATCAAGATATCACGGATCCCTACCTACATTGAGAGTCATGGTAGAACTGATCCCCATATGCAAAACCGATTTATATTATCACGTACACTTTAGGGTTTCTGTGATTTTGGAAATTGGAAGTGAGTAATTTGAACATGTGCACAAATCTTATATTTTATTTCTCAAAGATACTCCTTGATACTCAAGGTGAGATCCCAAACCAATATGTTTGAGAATCTTTTTATTAAGATTTTCGAATATATATGTTTTATTTTTCTAGCAAGCAAAACATATCTATGAAGGATATATTATTTAAGTGCTAGATAATATTGAGTTTTCCAAGAAGGATTTCGGTATTACAGTTGGATATTGGTTGGAATTAAACAAAACCGAATTTTAGGTGCTTATTGCATATCTTGAGAATATTTTTGGTTATGGAAATATTTGGTGTCCAATATACCTTGGTCTATAAATATTGAAGTTTATTTTTCTTACAAACTTATCATGAGGAAGGAACTTCATTTTGTAGTTGAAAAAGCGGGAATCTAACAATCACGCCCAATATTTCGTTTAAACAATCTATATGGACTAACTCCAATATAATTCCAAGAGAATCAACTAGAAAGTCAGACTCAATCGAGGAAAATATATCCAAGAGTTATATCTCTGTTTCTCAATGTAATCAGCAAATAAAACAGATAGAAATCCGCGAGCCTGATTATTATGAGAAACAACTTGAACGGTACCAAAAAGACCAATGTTCAAGTGTCAATCAATTTCAATCAACAACTAAAGGTTGGATTTACCAATTGATTGAACTACGCACAACCTGTGATATTTCAATTATATAGAAAATATAATGCGGAAAAGAAATAACACAGACACCGGAAGTTTTGTTAATGAGGAAACCGCAAATGCAGAAAAACTCTGGGACCTAATACAGATTTGAACACCACATTGTATTAAGCCGCTACAGACTCTAGCCTACTACAAGTTAACTTATGACTGGAATATAGTTGATCCCTAACCAATCTCACGCTTATTAAGGTATAGTCGCGTTCCTTACATTCTGAATCCCAGCAGGACTCTATGCACTTGATTCCCTTAGATGATCTCGCCCAAAACTAAGAGTTTCTAGGACCCAAAGTCGAAGACTTGATAAACAAATCTGTTTCCCACAAAAAAGTTTATTCTGGTAGATAAATCTGTCTCCCACAGAAATACCTACGAAGTTCCGTCTTTTGATAAATCAAGGTGAACATGAACCAATTGATAATCCGGTCTTATATTCCCGAAGAACATCCTAAAAATATCAATCACCTCATGATAACTTAACTCTATGGTAGTAGAACAAGTTATTGCGGAATCACAAATAATGAGACAAAGAGCTTTGTGATTACTTTTTATATCTTACCTATCAGAGATAAATCTCGAGCAAATCTTAGAGAAGATAATACTCAATACAGTAGAACAAGTAAGATTAGAACATGCAATTATAGAGAAAATAGTTGGATCTGACTTCAAAATCCCAATGAAGTCTTTAAGTCGTTAACCTATAATGGTTTTAAGAAAAACCTGGGTTAAAGGAGAATCAACTCTAGTCGGAACTCGTATCACACAAGAGGTGTGGGGATTAGGTTTCCCAATTGCTATAGTTCTCCCTTATATAGTGAAATCAGGGTTTGATAACTTTGGAAAAAAGCAATCAATATTCACCGTTAGATGAAACCTGATTTAAGATTCAAGATAATATCTTTCCACCATTGTATGGTCTTAGGTTGTTACACACAAATGAAATATACCTTAATTTAGATATGGGTAACCGTACCTAAACGTGTATATTGAGTTGGCTTAATAACAGTTAACCGATGTTAGCCATATGAACACTTTTGTGTTAGCCATGTTCATCTTAACACTTCTAGATAAAATGATAATCAAATGAATCTAATTGTGTTACTCATAGAGCTGTTCAATTGTTTATATTCTCATAGAAGTATACTAGAAACAATTGAAGCAAAATCAGATTGATTCAAAAGAATCAGTTCATGAACATTTTAGCCACGGTTTACAAAGATTGCATTTCTTAATTTATAAATATATTAGTTTATGAGTATTAAATCATACTTAACCGATTTTAGAACTTGAACCACTTAAGTTTGCAAATGGGTAGGGAAACTTAAGTTCCGGTCAATGTCACAAGCCCACAGTTTACAAAAGGGTACGCAAACGTTAGCTCCGGACCGAACTCAGTTGAAACCATTTGCAAACGGGTAAGCAAACTTGGTTCTCGGACTTCAACAGTTAAATCAGTTTTCAAATGGGTATGCAAACTTAAGTACCCTGATTTAAACAGTTGAACAAGTCTGCAAACGGGTATGCAAACTTAACTTCCGGTCCTGAATTCTAACAAAAGAGTTCGCACACTTAGTACACAAACCGTAATGTATCCAGACATAGGTTTTAGCTCTTAACTCCCATTTCAATCATTGAAACATTCTTAGAAGACGACAATAGCTGTCTCACACAAATTATTAGCTTATAAGAAATTTTCAAGTGACCGAATGATCAATATGAAATATTCCGAGTCTACATCAAATGACTGTCTCACACAAGTCATGTAAGATGTTACCAGGTGATGTTCACATGATCATCTTTTGTCTTTCGTCAAGAATAATGATGAACGTATTTTAAGCAAAAAGATTTCGAGAAAGATATAAGTGAGTTAAACTCAGCTCGAAATATCAAATATGTATAATGTAAAGTCTATATAGCTATACGACTTTGTCTCAATAGGAGATACAATAGAATAGACTTCGGAGTGATAGATGAGTTCAAGTCTCCGCATACCTTTTGTTAATGAAGTTCCACAATCTCCCCTTAGTAGTTCTTCGTCTTCAATCGATGAACGTCGTGAAGTCTAAAGCTCAACTACATATTGTAACCTAATCCGAGACATAGCTATAAGTATACTAAAAATCAAGACTTATAGTTTTTACAACTAAACTTGACAAACAAGATAACTCTTACAATACTCCACAGCCGCACTCCCCACAAATATTTGAAAATTAAGTATAATTTCAATTAAGAACTCTCCCCCATAAAATTAATGTCATTCCCGAAAGAACAATAAGAGTGACCTTACTTTTACATGAAAAGAAGGATTTCTTTGTATTAAAGAATTTCTCGGTCGAACTCGCAAGCGTTGCTATCTAAAGCTTGTTGTCAAGTTTAGTTGCCAAAACTATAAGTCTTGATTTCTAGTCTACTTAAGCTAAGTCTCGGATTAGGGTAGAAAGTGTAGTTGAGCATTAGACTTCACGGTGTTCATCGATTGAAGACGAAGAACTACTAAGGGGAGCTTGTGGAACTTCATCAACAAAAGGTATGTGGAGACTTGAATTCATCTATAACTCAAAAGAATATTTACTCTATCTCCTATTTGAGAAAAAAGTCGTATAGCTATATAGACTTCAATCATACACATTTGATATTTCATGCTGAGTTTAACTCACTTACATATTTCTCGAAATATGTGTTGGCAAGCTTTTGATTTAACTAAGTTCATCTTATACTCTTGACGAAAGTCAAAAGATGATCATGTGAAAATCGTTTGGTAACATCTTATATAATCTGTGTGAGACAATCATTTGATGTGGACTCGTAATGTTTCGTATTGATCATTCAATCACTTGAAAATTTCTTTGAAGCTAATAGTTTGTGTGAGACAGCTATTCCCATTTTCCGAGAATGTTTCAATGGTTGAAATGAGAGCTTAGAACAATTGGATTTAAGCATAGTATGCGTACTAACATCTATGTAATCCATGTCCGGGAACCATGGTATCCATACCCGTATGCGTACTGGTTGGTTTGAGAAGTCCGGGAACCTGGTATGCGTACCGGTGCGCGTACTGGCGTAAGGTTCAGGTCTGGAATTTTCAGCTGAGTTTGGATAGCATGCGTACCAGTTCGCGTACTGGCGAAACCCAAACTTGATCCGGCTACTTAGGTACGCGTACCCGTATACATACCTAAGTAGATGATATTCTAAAATCGATTTATATCATAAGGAATGCAATATTTTGCAAACCGTGGCTAAAATGTTCATGACTTTATTCGAGTGAATCAAAATCGATTTTGCTTCAATTGTGTCTTGTATAATTCTATGAGAATATAAGCAATTGAACAACTCTAGAACTAGTTTCATTTGATTCATTTGAACCCGTTATGGTTAAGATAAATAAGGCTGATATGAAAGTGTTCATATCGATAACTTCGGTTAACTATTGTTGAGCCAACAAGGTGTGTGACAAGATAAGTTACTCATATTTAAATGAAGTTACATTTCATTTGTGTGTTACAAGCTAAGTTCGATCTAACGGTTGAAAGATATTAGATTGAGTATAATCAGGTTTTCATCTAATGGTGAATATTGAATGTTTTGTTACCAAGGTAACATTGACTGCAAACCCTGATTTGAAGACTATATAAAGGAGAACTCTAACAATTGGGAAACCTAATCCTCACACCTCATGTGTGACATTAGTTGCTACTAGAGTCGATTCTCCTTTGACCTTAGGTTTTTCACGAAACCATGTAGGTTAACGACTTAAAGACTTTATTGGGATTGTGAAGCCAAACCCAACTATTTTCTCTGTAGTTGCGTGATCTGATCTTGCATTTTCTATCGTATTGAGTACTATCTTCTCTAATATTGGCTCGATATTTATTCTCCGATGGGCAAGATAAAAAGTATTCACAAACATCTTCCTCTCATTGTTTGTGATTCCACAATATCTTGTTTCGCTACCATACGATTAAGATTATTGTGAGGTGATTGATATTTCTAGGTTGTTCTTCGGGAATATAATTCCGGTATATCAATTGGTTCATGTTCACCTTGATTTATCAAAACACGGAACAAAATTCATAGGTTTATCTGTGGGAGACAGATTTATCAATACAATAGACTATTCTGTGTAAGACAGATTTGTTTATCAATTCTTCGACTTTGGGAAGTATCAACTCTTAGTTGTAGGTGATATCTCATCACCTCAAAGATGTTGAAGCGTACGACCTCTCCATCAAATTCCATTGTCAAAGTACCTTCAAATACATCTATCTTTGTTCTATCAGTTCTCATAAATGGTATACCCAACAACAAAGGTATAGACGATGATGAGTTTTCATCACTCAAATCAAGAATATAGAAGTCTACATGAAATATAAGCTCATTAACCTGCACCAAAACATCTTCAACAACCCCTTTCAGGTAAACATTAGACCTATCGGCAAGTTGAATAACTATGCCAGTACTTTTGAGAGGACCAAGATTTAAAGATTCATAAATTGAGCAGGCATAACATTAATAGATTCTCCTAAATATAACAAAGCTTTTTTCAATCTTGTTTTACCTATTGTGCAAGGTACAATAAAACTACCGGGATCTTTCAATTTAGGTGAGAGTTTCTTTTGAAGATATGTCGAAGCATTCTCTCCCACACTCATTACCTCATTAGCGGTCAATTTGGGCTTGTTTGTACACAATTCTTTCAAGAACTTTGCATAGTGAGGAACCTGCCTTATCGCATCAATTAGTGGAATGTTCACTTCGATCTTCTTGAAGATCTCCCAAATATCTTTGTCCAATGTCTCCTTCTTTGACTTTGCAAACCTGCTATGAAAAGGTGGAGGAGTAACATAAGTAGAAATAAGAGGTTTAGATTTAGAATTTGGTACCGATTTAGCCTTGTTAGGGACTATTTCGTCCTCTTCTTTCTTTGAATTAGGTTCATGGGATTCCAGTGATGCTGCCGGTTTTTCCACTTGCTTTCCACTTCTTAGTTCAATATCATTAAAATTCTCCATCGGATTAAATGGTTGCAAAGGAAGTTTTCCAGCTGATTGTGCTTCGAATTTGCTCACGGCAGTAACTAGTTAACCCATTTGTGTTTGCATGTCCTTCATAGCCATCTTCGCCTTTTGCTTATCTTGCATCATTGCGTTGAGAATAAGGTTCAAGTTGTCATCTATACTCATTCCTTGAGTTTCTTGTTGCGGCCTTTGCAAGAACTGGTACTCACTTTGTTGATTGAGAGGCGGATTGGAAATTGCATCTTGCTTGTTGGCGTAGCTGAAATTATGATGATCACGTCAACCCGGATTATATGTGCTGGAATACATATCATATCTTGGCCTTTGCTGTTTTTGGTACATACCCTTTGCTTGCTCAACATCTTCGGTATATGCTGGTATGACAGCTGCAGCTATTCATCATCCTCTCCATGTTACCCATTCTATGTTCCAAATGTGAAGAATCACCAATTTCATTGACTTTTCTTACCATTGGTTCATCCCTAGTGTAGAATTGTTGAGTGTTTGCATCCATGTTCTCCAACAAACTTGTAGCTTCCGCAATGGTCTTGTTGGTAAGTGCACCACCACTTGCGGCATCGATCAAATGTCTTTCATTAAGATGCAACCCCTCACAGAAATACATAATGACAAGTTGATCACTGATTTGGTGATGTGGAAAACTAGCTCAAAGCTTCTTGTAGCGCTCCCAATACTCATAGAGGGTCTCTCCTGATATTTGCACAATACCACATATTTCCTTGCGAACCACTGCTGCTTTTGATGCTGGAAAATACTTATCAAGGAATAACTTCTTCGTCCCATTACATGTGGTTATACTTCCAGGGGGTAAATAGTACAACCAATCTCCTGCAGAGTCTATAAGTGAAAATGGAAAGGCTGTCATCATAGCCATATCACCATCTGCATTTACTTGCTTCAAACTAGTCACAACATGGTGAAATTGTTGCAATTGACGGTTAGGATCTTCTCCCACTAAACCTCTGAATTTAGGCAACAAGTGAATTAATTTCCAACTGAATACATAGAGCGTAAGTTCCTTTAGTGTTTTTGGAGCAAGTGGTGGAGCTCCCATTGTGTTGTCTTCCTCTTTGTCCTCTCCACACATTCACCAAAGAAATAGTACCTGAAATAAGGTTCTACAAAATTGAATGAGTAAACGGAAATTGAAAATAAAAGCAAAAGTAACAACTAAGAATAGAAATAATAACAATCAAACTTGCCACTGTCTCCCCGGCAGCGACGCCAATTTTAACGAGTTGTCAACTCGCAAATAACAATTTCTACTTCTCTTATACACTAACTAGTAATATAATGAAAGCAGATTCATCCCAAGGGAGGCATTGAACAAAAGTTGTTATGCAAATACTCTTAGCAAAGATGATTTCGTGATTCAAAAATTCTGAAAATTGTAAATTGTATTCAAATATGAGATGAGGTTGATTAAGGATTCATTCTAGACCACGGAATATAAACCTAATTGACATATAGCCACATTCTTCGCATTATCTCATTACTAACAACCCTATGATAATTAGTACGCTCAACTATCCCGTTATTATCTCCTAAGCTCCTCGGACACGGAAGCGCTCGACTACCGGTTTCTACTTATCAAGTTACCTAGAGGTACGCTTACTAGGTGTGACTTAAACAAATGCTTTAAGTTTTATGAGATAAGATTGTTCCTAGTGATAAAATCAAAGGCTTGAATTACCTACTAGTGTTGATTTTTACATACGGGTACTTAACAAAGTCCCGTCATCAATACTGATATATCGCTACTTGTGTTTAATTCTCTAGACAATTACGAGTCGAAAAAAATTACAACCAACAATAAGATTATGACATAACAATTTAATTTCGAACTTAAACAATTAAGGAACAATCCATAAGCATGGTAGAAATCAAACAATAACAAGAATACGTGCAAGAGAATGAGCTATTTCATATCAATTGTAGTTCATATCCCGGGCTTCGAAATCGCCCTTAATCAAAGATTGCTTCAGTTACTCATAATTAAATTGTTCTTGACAAACGCTTAAAAAGTTTGTTTAAAAGGAACAGAGAGTTAAGAACTAATAAACCCAGGCAGCAAACAAGGTGCTGCTGTGTAAAACAGTTGTAGCTTCAGGAAAGCACAGGATCTCTGTCAAGCACTTGCAGGCGTCTTGCTGGTGATGAAAAAGTAGGTTTTTTCTGTAGCCTCCGACCCCTTTTATATGTCTTTGTACCTGCCTTCACTCTGTAAAATTGCCTGACTTCTCGGCAAGATAACTGACCCAAATCCATACAAACACGGACTAAATCAACACATCGCGTTGCACCTAGTGGTCCGTAATCTTCCCAGCTCCAAAATTGACTCCTCAAACGTGACCATTAGATCACAACATCAACAGACGTTCATAAACTGCACCTTTGAGCCATATCTCCTCCAAATTAAACTAATACAGTTGTGTGTCTCAACTTGTAAGTGGAGTCCTGTATTTCACAAACACTTACCAGACCCCAGTAATTCCAGCACAGAAACTTTACAACTCCGCTAATACTTCAGGCTTCAGGAAAGGATACTTGACCCACATCTCCACCAAAAGCTCGACCATTGG
The DNA here is from genome assembly GCF_003573695.1 of Papaver somniferum. Taxonomy (NCBI): domain Eukaryota; kingdom Viridiplantae; phylum Streptophyta; class Magnoliopsida; order Ranunculales; family Papaveraceae; genus Papaver; species Papaver somniferum. The sequence goes on along the minus strand of NC_039364.1, from coordinate 160,227,504 downwards.
AAAAGACCACATGATCCTTCGCAACAACATCACCTACGCTGCTGAATTTTAGCTTCAAACCCGACCTTAAACCACCACGAATTCGAATCCAGCTCAAGACCCTGTAATCTGCAATCTGCATTTACCGTAAACCCAATCATCCATAACGAGCAAAAGCAGCAACAACATACCTCTTGATCTGCCATTGAACCCTGGCCATAGCACCAGTGCATTTTTCCTAACTGTCTCAATCAGCTCAGTACGACTACTAGAACTCGTGACATTAACAACCCCTGAATTACGAAAAAAGTCCCTCACTGTCGATTTCTAAGACCATCTCTCAATCTCCCGGAAACAGGCCACATAACCCCATCCATCTGATTTCCTGAGTCCAAATCAACCACAAAGTTGCGACAAACTGATACCCATTTCTCCCTTATAGGAAATACCATTAAGTCCTATGAATAATATATTAGAGAGAGTCTAGTCCAGTTGACCCAGTCAACTGTCTGTTTGGTCCTTTTTGGTAAAATATATTATAGTTTGGTCCTAGAAATTATGGTTTGGTCCTAGGCTGATGTCATTGTGTGGTGGCAGAAATACCCTTTTGGGGCCACATATATAGACAAAATCACTAAAAAATATTTCATTCTTAGATTTACATTCTCTCTCATCTTTATTTTCAGATTTGTTTTCTCTCTCCTAACTTTTCAGATTTAGTTTCTCTGTTCTTGATTTTCTTTCTCCGTTTTTGCTGCTGGTGTTTGATTTTGATGAAGATGATGGTGTTGAAGATGAAGATGACGAAGAATCACATAAAGATTATGAAAACGACGAAGATAAAGATGCGTTTTTGATTTTTTTGTTATTGTTGAAGACGAAAACGAAGATGGAGATGTGTTTTTTATGTTTCTGCTGGTGTTGACGAACGAAGATGATGATTTTTTGTGTTTGCTGCTCGTGTTGAAGATCTCGATTTGTTGATGTTTTTCATGTTGATGATGATTTCTGTTTGTTGCTCGTGTTGAAAATCTTGATTTTGTTGATGTTTTTCGTGTTGATGATGATTTGTTAATGTTTTTCGTGATGATGATGTTTGTTGCTGCTGTTGAAGACGTCGAAGAAGATGAAGACGATGCTGCTGATGTTTTTATATGGAGTTCATTCCAGATATGAAGTCTGGTTTGTATATGTTTTTATATGGAGTTCATTTCTGGAATGAACTCTGTCTTTTTAGGTTTTTATATGGACTTCATTTCTGGAATGAAGTCTGTTTTTTAGGTTTTTATATAAACTTTATTTCTGGAATGAACTTTGTTTTTATATGGAGTTCATTTCTGGAATGAAGTCTGTCTTTTTTAGGTTTTATATGGACCTCATTTTTGGAATGAACTCTGTTTTTTTAGGTTTTTATATGGACTTCATTTCTGGAATGAAGTTTTTTTTTTAGGTTTTTATATGAACTTCATTTCTGGAATGAACTCTATTTTTATATGGAGTTCATTTCTGGAATGAAGTCTGTTTTTTTAGGTTTTTATATGGACTTCATTTCTCGGAACGAAGTCTCTTTTTTTTTAGGTTTTTATATGGACTTCATTTCTGGAATGAACTGCTACAAGAAAATAAGTAAAAATTAATACGGAAGGGTACTTTTGTCAGTTTAATATTTTTAAATAATTATGGACCAAACAGTAAAGGCGTTTTCCTAAAGGACCAAACAGACATGGTCCCACCTAAAAAAGGACCAAACGATATTTTTCCCTTCTCCCTTCTCGGTCAGCTTCTTCATGTAGTAAACTTTCAGAAACCCTCAAACAATCACCACTAATTCAATCAGGACAATCAGCTGCAGTAACACTTCTTCTAGACTGAAATTTAGCTCAAGATGTAACCAAAATCGGTCCCAATTTCGATCCCTATTCAGCTGAATTCTAACTCAAATTAAAACCAATTCAGCCCCAAAACCAACAGCAAACTCGAGCTACTATCTCGACAAGCATAACCACCAATACCCATTTCTCCTTGTTGGTGTCTTTAATGCAATCTCGCTGCAAAACAGCACAAAATCTCCCCATGAACTCCAACCATCTTCCCTGCCAAAAACCATCGACTCACAACACCAATTTCTTCCATAAAACGCCAGCAAATCCACTCCATTCTTCTTTCTCCTTCTCGGCCTCAGCTGAGACTCTTGACACTTGATGAATTCTTCCGATTTCATCGCTAGGTCGACAGCAACATGCACCCCAATTTCTGCTCATTAACTGATGACAAAGGAAATGCTACGTTGACACAAAAAAAACGGGAAAAATCTCGTAAGAAGATCGTGCGGCAGAGAGGGGGGGCGTGCTTAGCATCAGGAGGGTAAAGGCTTATGTGGGGTCCGGAACTCTCTCACCTCTCCTCACACGGTTTTTGCTGCGGAATCTCCTCCCGGTACACCAAGCATTGTTGGAATATTTCTCCTATGAGGACCTAATTCTTCTCCCATCTTGAGTGCACATGTGTGACTCCCTTGATGTCAATTCCGCTAATACTTGAAGTCCATTTATTCCACGACTAGTGAAAGCGTTAAGCCCATGCATGATATTACAACCCCGACCATACACCGATGCCACCACACAAATGCCACTTCTGTTCTCTTTTCTTGTTTTCAGTTTGGAACTCAAATATTAAAAGAACCAGAATTATCTTTTAGCTCCTGTTTCGCCGCCAATGTCTTGGTCTCCAATTTGTTGACGTGAGACTCAACTGCGTGCACCGATGCAATCCATTTTGGTGCTTTTTCTCCATTTTTGCGAATGCAAGCTATTGTACTTGGAAATATAAAAAAAACATAATTAATATACAAAATAACGAGAAAACTAATAAGAAAAGCGTAAGAAATCTTTATCGAAATATGTGATTTAGACACCTATCAAATTTCCCCACACCTAATCTTTGCTAGTCCTCAATCAAGCAAAATAAAACCAAAATACAAAAACTCCGTTTCGTCGAGGATATGGTCACACTTAGCACGTATAACAAGCCTTTGAACCCCTAGGTGTCCCTAGTGTACGAGTTATAGTCTCATGAAGGTTTACAAGAGGTGTACCTACAAAACCTTTTACTTGAAATTCCAGCTATCTGAGAAGAATCTATGAACGAAACCAAAATGACTAAAGGAATAAGTACCCTGATGCCAATCCAATTTATATATAGGTAAACAAAGCTCTACTCAGAAAGTCGAACAAACCGCAATATTCAGAATCTAACTAACCAGAATCACACATGAATATATTAAAAAGATGAGTATAGAGATATATGTTTGCGAATGTTGACTAAAGTGAACGGTGTTTCCCATATCTGTCTGAAGGTCACCGCCAAGACGAACCTATGACCTAATGGATTGAGATACTAGTATGAATTCTAATATCAAATCAGCTGACATCTACACGGGAACCAGTGATCGATAATCCAAATTCTAGGTCAACTTGGCTAGTAAATACAAGGGAACCAACGGTCGATTTATTAATTGAACAATAATAATAAATTTTTTTTTTCTTTTATCACTTTTTTTTTCTTTTTTTTTTCTTTTTCGAATTGACAACATGATTAGATCTTTTGGATCCAAGCGCATGCTTCTTGTCAGCAGATTACATGGTAATTCCCATGGATCATGTGTTCCACGCTTGTTTAGGCGACAGAGACAGGGAGAACACACACATATTGTTATCCAAGTGTCATTTCTTTTTTTTATTATTATTTTTTTCTTCATATTTCATTTTTTTCATATACTCCGGTTGGTCTAATTGGTCTGGACTCTTTTTTTTAGTAACTCAATCACTCTATTTCATCCTAGCAGTAATAACAATTCGATGTAAGTGACCACCAAATCACTTAGAGAAACAAAAAGTTTGCAAAAATAAAAACAGAAAGTGATACGGTGACGATTCCGAGATATGGTAACAACTGTCATGTTATTTGTAACACCTAAGCTCTGTCATTTTAGTTAATGGTTCCTCAACTCCTGCAAACAAGATGGTTCCATCCACTTATATTGTCTAGTGTCATTCTAAAGGCACAAGTTTCTAGATTTCGGAGTTTATAAAGCAATTTCTTTTCTTTTTTTCTATTTTTCTACTTATTTTTAATACTAAAGGCATCAAACTCTGCAAATTATATACAAATTACATAAATACTCCCCGACACTTAAACTTTACGTTGTCCTCAATGTAAAATTTAGTCATTTAAAGTAAAGTTCAAGGTGGGAAATTTTGAAAATGATACGCAAAATAAGAAAACTGATACTCCAACTCATAGCCTTCTGAATGATAGAGGATAAACACTAAACAAGCTATTTAGTTGGCATCTAATCCAACTCAGCCAATATATACCTCATCGTCAATAAAAAATTCCATCTACTTAGAAAGGCTAGTGTTTAATCTAAATTGTTCAAAAATCTTTAAAAGTTTGAGTTTTGATATGAAAAATAAAGATAAAATGTATAAAAATAAAAAGATAAATAAACAAAACCGATAGGTTTCCTCCCACTTAGTGTTTGGTTTAAAGTAGTCAGCCCGACTTTCATCTCCTTTGCATTCTTAGCCAGCGTCAGACTCCTCAACAGCAAAACATGAGTGCACATCGCTCGGATATCTCATCACCTCAAAGATGTTAAAGCGTACGACCTCTCATCAAATTCCATTGTCAAAGTACCTTCATATACATCTATCTTTGTTCTAGCGGTTCTCATAAATGGTCTACCCAACAACAAAGGTGTAGACGAGGATGAGTTTTCATCATTCATATCAAGAACATAGAAGTCTACAGGAAATATAAGCTCATTAACCTGCACCAAAACATCTTCAACAACCCATTTAGGGTAAACATTAGACTTATCGGCAAGTTGAATAATTATGCAGTACTTTTGAGAGGACCAAGATTTAAAGATTCATAAATTGAAGCAGGCATATAGTAGATGCTCCTAAATCTAACAAAGCTTTTGTAAATCTTGTTTTACCAACTGTGCAAGGTACAATAAAACTACCAGGATCTTTCAATTTAGGTGGGAGTTTCTTTTGAAGATATGCTGAAGCATTCTCTCCCACACTCACTACCTCATTACCGGTCAATTTATGCTTGTTTGTACACAATTCCTTCAAGAACTTTGCATAGCGAGGAACCTGCCTTATCGCCTCAATTAGTGGAATGTTCACTTCGATCTTCTTAAAGATCTCCCAAATCTCTTTGACCAATGTCTCCTTCTTTGACTTTGCAAACCAGCTAGGAAAAGGTGGAGGAGTAACATAAGTAGAAATAAGAGGTTTAGAGTTAGAATTTGGTACTGATTTATCCTTGTTAGGGTCTGTTTCTTCCTCTTCTTTCTTTGAATTAGGTTCATGGGATTCCGGTGATGCTGCTGGTTTTTCCACTTGCTTTCCACTTCTTAGTTCAATAGCATTGACATTCTCCATAGGATTTAATGGTTGCGAAGGAAGTTTTCCAGCTGCTTGTGCTTCGAATTTGCTCACGGCAGTAGCTAGTTGACCCATTTGTGTTTGCATGTCCTTCATATCCATCTACGCCTTTTGCTTATGTTGCATCATTGCGTTGAGAATAAGGTTCAACTTGTCATCTATCACTACAAGAAACTTAATATATTGCAGCAGCCAATGCTTATGGCATAAATCCTTATTAGTGTCGCGATAACCTATGTAACAAGAAATCTATTGTTGCACCCAATCTTTATTGCTGCAGCAAGAAATTATACCTTTTTGCCACACTCTTTTCATATTGTTGCTACAGTTATGTGGCAAAAATTTCATTTTACAGCAGTAAATTATAGCTTTTAGCTGCAGCTGAAAAGTACTGTGGCTAGAAATTTACTTTTACAACACCTATACTGAAGGTGTGGCAAGATATGGTGTAGCAATAACTATATTTTATAGTAGTGTATACTCATGCCTTGAGTTTCTTGTTGCGGCCTTTGCAAGAATTGGTACTCACTTTGTTGATTGAAAGGTGGATTGGAAATTGCAGCTTGCTTGTTGGCGTAGCTGAAATTAGGATGATCACGCCAACCCGGATTATATGTGCTGGAATACGGATCATATCTTGCCCTTTGCTGATTTTGGTACATACCCTTTGCTTGCTCAACATCTTTGGTATATGCTGGTATGACAGCTGCATCTATTTTCTGCATCATCCTCTCCATGTTACCCATTTTATGTTCCAAATGTGAAGAATCACCAACTTCATTCACTTTCCTTACCATTGGTTCAACCCTAGTGTAGAATTGTTGAATGTTTGCAGCCATGTTATCCAACAAACTTGTAGCTTCCGCAATGGTCTTGTTGGTAAGTGCACCACCACTTGCTGCATCGATCAAATGTCTTTCATTAAGATGCAACCCCTCATAGAAATATTGAATGACAAGTTGATCACTGATTTGGCGATGTGGACAACTAGCTCAAAGCTTCTTGTAGCGCTCCCAATACTCACAGAGGGTCTCTCCCGATATTTGCACAATACCACATATTTCCTTGAGAATCACTACTTCTTTTGATGCTATAAAATACTTCTTAAGGAATAACTTCTTCATCCCATTCCATGTAGTTATACTTCCAAAATCAAGATGTAAACAAAATCAGTCCCAATTTCGATCCCTATTCAGCTGAATTGTAACTCAAATTGAAACCAATTCAACCCCAAAACCAACAGAAAACTCGAGCTACTATCTCTACAAGCATAACCACCAATACCCATTTCTCCTTGTTGGTGTCTTTACTGCAATCTCGCTGCAAAACAGCACAAAATCTCCCAATGAACTCCAACCATCTTCCCTGCCAGAAACCATCGACTCACAGCACCAATTTCTTCCATAAAACGCCTGCAAATCCACTCCATTCTTCTTTCTCCTTCTCGGCCTCAGTTGAGACTCTTGACACTTGATGAATTCTTCTAATTCCATGGCTAGGTCGACAGCAACAGAAACCCCAATTTCTGTTCATTAACTGATGACAAAGGAAATGAATATTTCTCCTATGAAGACCTAATTCTTCTCCCATCTTGAGTGCACATGTGTGACTCCCTTGATGTCAAGTCCACTAATACTTGAAGTTCATTTCTTCCACGACTAGTGAAAGTGTTAAGCCCATACATGATATTACAACCCCGACCATCCACTGATGCCACCACACAAATGTCACTTCTGTTCTCTTTTCTTGTTTTCAGTCCGGAACTCAAATATTAAAAGAACCAGAATTATCTTTTAGCTCCAGTTTCGCCGCCAATGTCTTGGTCTCCAATTTGTTGACATGAGCCTCAACTGCGTGCACCGATGCAATCCATTTTGGTGTTTTTTCTCCCTTTTTACGAATGCAAGCCATTGTATCTAAAAATATAAAAACAAAACATAATTAATATACAAAATAATGAGAAAACTAATAAGAGAAACATAAGAAATCTTTATGGAAATCCAGCGGCAAATCCAGAAAAAAATTTATATGGGGGCACAATGTATTCTCGGAGATCTTAACTAAAAGTCTAACGGGAAAAACGAGAATTAACCACCATCATAATGAACCCAATATCACCAACCAGTAAGAAACGGGAAACAAATTAATTAATTGGAGAAGACACAATGAAAAAAATTTGAATAAAATAGAAGAAAACTCTTATTTGTAAATGAAATCCATGTAATCGGAAAGTAATTAGTCTTTTATTGTTTACACGAATCACGTATGATCCTTTGAATCTAATGAAATCATTTTATTATAGGTAAAATAAGGACTATATCTACAGGTAGTTCTTAATTTTCGAGGAGTTTCGTATTTCCCGGAATTGAATTAGTGAATAAGTGCAAAATTAGTTTCAAAATTCCTATTTTATACGCGAATTTGTCGTAAATATTGTGGGGGCACAAGCTGGAACAAGCCCATTTCGGGTGAAATATACATACGAATTTCAGTTTTTTTTCAGAAAATTTAGGGGGTCGGTGACCCCACTGTGGATTCGCCACTGGCGAAATCGGGTGTTTTAGACACCTATCAGGCTCAAGTACATTCCAGTCTGATGTTAACTTTTAGTAGGCTAGAGTCTGTAGCGGTTTAATACAATGGGATGTTCAAATCTGGACTAGGTCCCGGGTTTTTTTCTGCATTTGCAGTTTTCTCGTTAACAAAACTTCTGGTATCTGTGTTATTTCTTTTCCTCATTATATTTGTATATGGGAATGCTGCAGAGTACATGTTTTACCAAGAATTCTTGAAAAGTTAACAGTTTTCCTTTCCAACCTGCAAGGTTTTTCCTGAATTTGTTCCACACTTCTCCATACATGTGAAGATTTTACGCACCCTGGAATTAGAACAACACCTAAGTACTTACCTATAAATGATGACAGTGGCATGTTATATTTTGTTTCTAGTTGATTTTCCTTAGCTCTCTTGTCCCTCCAATAAAACATGTAATTTTTTCAAGACTAATTTGTTAGAGCATTGCTCGGTTGAACCCACCATGCGTTGGTATGTCAAGTGTGGTTGTCATATTTTAGTGAATCAAAACTCATATTAAGAGTCGCTTGATTTGTACTAGAGTTATACTTCGTATAGGTTAGCTTGAAAGGTTTAGGATATGAGACATTACAAGTATTGCGAAGTCTTGAAGATGTGAAGAAGTACGGAGCTACAACACAATGATCATCCTTCCACTTGAGGTTAGTGATATTTGACTTGAACTGTTTCATTCCCTATCGTATCTTTCAAGTCGTGCATATTGAAAACATAACTGCAAAGCATATTTGAACTCTAGATAGACATAGTATTAAGGAATACAATACGAGGTTTATTGCTTAACAATTAAACTTTGTAGATAAGACATCGCCATAATCAATTGAATGCTATTGTGATTATGTATGGGTATAAGGTGAGGATTTCATCCTAGGGAACAATGCTTGCATGTGTTCTAAGGAAGTAAGTTGTTAGAGCATAGCTCGGTCGACCTCGCATGCGTTGCTATATCAAGCATGTTTGTCAATGTTAGTGATCAAAACTATATAGTCTTGATATCTAGCCTACTAGCAAGTCTCGGACTAGGATAGGAAAAGTGGAGGTGAGCTCAAGGACTTCATGGCGATTCAACGACAACGACGAACATCTACACCAAAGAACCGTGGAACTTCATCGACAAAAAGGTATGTGAAGAGTTGAAATTATTTGTCACTCATAAGTCTATCTATTCTATCTCCTACTTCTTATGAGACAAAAGTCGTATGCTTTATAGACTAGATCAAACACACTACTATTTCGAGCTAAGTATTCAATGCTTATCTTTTTCTCGAAGTATGTGTGTTGGTAAAGCTTTTCGTTTTAGCCAAGTTTATCTTCATCTTTCAATCACTAAGTTGAGAATTGCTCCGACGTGAAGACAATCTGTGAATAACGGTTGGGATAGCGTTCTAAGAGAAAGTCTCAATGATTGAAATGAGAGTAGATTATAAAACCCTTGATCCGAAGTTCTTTGAACTTTGTTGAGCAAGTATGTTCGGTAGGATTGTGGAATTGGCTTGCCAAGTCCGCGAACTGTCGGAAGTTCTCAAACCCGAGAATTTCTGCTGGGATTTTCGAAACTCGTTTGTGTGACGCAAATCCGCGAACTGGCGGAAGTTATCGACCGAGAATTTCTGCTGAGTTTTGGAAAACTCAAACCGAATGCTTAAGTCCGCGAACTTGTTTGCGAACTTGAGTGGTTGTAATCTAAGATGATTTGCTCTGAACATAATATTAAATTACTAAGGAATGCTTTATGCAAACCGTGGCTATAATGTTCATTGAGCCGATTCTAATCGAATCGATATCATCTAGAGTTCAATTGTGTCTTGTGTAGTTACATAAGATCTCATAGCAATTGAATGTCTCTCTAACTAGTTCGTTTGAGTCAAGTGGACTAGTTATGATGGATGAGGAACATGGTTAATATGTGAAGCTCATATGGTTGCTTTTTGATTGCTATATATCGGGCTGTCAATGGATATACGATATCTGGTAGCCGTTTCCGAATATCCGGATTCCATTAGGTTAATATTCGACATAACGGTTATCCGATATCCGATAACCTTAACGTATCAGATATCCGTTTATTAACATAACGGTACCAGTTAAGGGAGTTTCTGTTAGGTTAATATCCGATACAGTTAGTGTATAATTATATCATAAAATTTTCGGAAATTTTCGATAACTAATACCCTTTAGGTTTACTCTTTAGCCATTTGATCACGTTTGTCCTAAATAAATATCGAAAATTATCGAATATTAACGGAAATTAACGGAAATTATTGGAAATATTTTGTATCATGAGTAGATAATGGAAATTATCGGAATAATATCCGATATCCGATAGCTTATCCTTAACCTTATCCATATGGAATTTTTGAATTCCGACGGATATTATCGGATACCGGATATCCGATAACCCTTAACCTTAACCTTATCGGTATTGCCAATATCCGGCGGATTTTTATCCATTGACAGCCCTAGCTATATTGAACCAACATGTATGTAAACGTTTGGGCCGGTTTTCACAAACCTGGAAAACATACACAAGTGTGTTTGACAAGCTTTGTCTTTCGACCTAACGGTTGACAGATATTAGCTTTGATCTAAATCAGTGGTTAATATTGTTTGCTTAATTCTTAAGTAAAAACCCTGATTTGAAAGGCTATAAATAGGGGACGTCTAGGTTGAGGAAAACTAATCCACACACACCTTTCTTGTGTGATACTAGTTTCCTTCAAAGCTAGAGTCGATCTCCATTAATCCTTGAGTTTCTTCTTCAATCTCGGATTAACGACTTAAAGACTTCATTGGGATTGTGAAGCCAGACCGATACTACTTTTATCGTAGTTGGGTGATCTGATCTTAGTTTCTATCGTTAAGAGTACAATTGTTTCTGATTGGCTCGAGAACTTGTTTCTCCGATATGTAAGATAAAGTATTCACGAACATCTTCGTCTCACTGTTCGTGAATCCTCAGTATTCTTCTTGTGTATTCAGGAATCGAGTATTGAGAGGTGATTGATATATCTAGGCTGTTCTTCGGGAATATAAGACCGGATTTATCAATTGGTTCCTTGAATATACCTTGATAGAATTATCAAAAAACGGAACAAAAATTAGGGTTTATCTGTGGGAGACAGATTTATCCTTTGATAGACTTGTCTGTGTGAGACAAATTTGTTTATTGTCAAAGCCTGCGATTTTGGGTCGTAGCAACTCTTTGTTGTGGGTCAGATCAACAAAGGGAATCAAGTACGTAGTATCCTGCTGGGATCAGAGGCGTAGGGGTGCAACTGTACCTTGTATCAGTGGGAGACTGGTAGGGGTTCAACTATAGATCAGTCCGAAGTTAATTGGGAGTAGACTAGTGTCTGTAGCGGCTTATTACAGTGTGTATCTAATCTGGACTAGGTCCCGGGGTTTTTCTGCATTTGCGGTTTCCTCGTTAAAAAAATTTCTGGTGCCTGTGTTATTTCTTTTCCGCATTATATTTGTTATATAATTGAAATAATGCAGGTTGTGCGTTTAAGCTTAATCAATTAAAGATCTAGTCTTGTGATTGTTGATCTCATTGATTAACACTTGGATATTGGTTTTTGATACCGTCCAAGTTATCTCTCCTGATTTGACTCGCAGATTGTATTTGTTGAGTATCAATCAGATTCAGAGATTGAGATATTAACTTGTTGATTAACTTTTAATTGATTGAGTCTTGTTGATTCTCTTAAAAGTTTATCCAAGTTTGTCCATACAGATTGCTAAGCGAAATATTGGTTGGTGTTGTTAGACCCCCGCCTTTTCAATTGGCATCAGAGCAGGCAAACACATTAAAGACCTAATCAGTCTGTGTTTGTAGCGATCTGACTCTGTGGACAAAATCTCTAAGCATACCAAGATGCCTCCTAATGCCAACAACACTGTCAAGTGTCCTGGAAATACCTCAAAGGATAACTCCTTAGTCGGTTCCTCCGAATCCCGAGGTAGGAGAACTGTTCTCTCTTGTAATGATCAGTTTTCCACCAATGCGATATTGGACATATTGGCTAAGGCTGAAAAGGAGCTCACCAGAATTGCAAGGAATTCTACTGAGTGTATTGATCTACAAGATCATGGAAAACTCATTGATGAATTGGGCAAGTCTCCTGATCGTGAACAAGTGCTCTTTGATATTTTAGGGTCCTTCTTCAAGGAAATTGAGAAGCTTCTTCATGAAAATAATTTACAGCGTAATAAGATCGGTAATCTTGAAAAGCTGGTAAAAGAAGGCTCAATTAGGGAAAAAGATTTGATCAAGTCTCATTCATCTAGTCGTTTTGATAGACAGAATCCTGTCATCTCCTCTCATGAGGAAAAAGGTGGACAAGTTGTCGTTCACCACAACACAAACTAATTGTGTTGATCGATCTTGTCTCATGCCTGTGAAAAAAGACAAGATTGATATGAACGGGCTGTAGGGAAAGTTGTTTCTTTTCTTAGGTTTTGCTTTTCTGTCTATCAAATAAAAGAAAGGGTCTTTATCATCAATTCTACTCTTTTTAGGTTTTTTGAGTTGTCGACCGCGAACTTGTCTATAGGTTCCGAACCCTACATTCCTTTTTCCTTTTTGACATTCCTATATATTTAGACTTGTTCGTGAGATTGTGAATTCCATCCACAAAAACCAGTTGGTAATAACTGCTCTCAAGATGATGTCTATGGAGGATGTCAATACGATTGTCAATGCAATCAACAAAGAAAAAGAGAGATCTCCTGTTTCTAGGCCTTTGAAAAGAAAAAGAACAAGAAAGGAAAAGACTATTCTTTCTAATTCTCAGAAGTATTCCGATGTTCTTGATGAGTTAAAGGAAGTCAGAAGGGAGATTCGCGAAATTAAAGCGTATGTTTCAAGGTCTTTGGAGGTTCAGAGAGCTCTTGCTCGATATCATCAACCCAGACAGGCTGCTGATATTAATTCTTATCTTCGCGAACCGTATGTACCTATGGACGTTGATGATAAGGATTTTGGGAATGATGTTGAATATCTCAAAGACATTAAAGTCTAGGAAGTCTTCTCTTTGGTTAGATGGAAGAATAACTAGTGTTGATATCCAAGATTGTGACTACACATAGCTATCTTTTGATTCATTCTCTTGTTTATTTTTTAGGTTTTGATTATAAAATTCTAAAAATATTTTGAGGATTATTGTTATTGCAATATTATGTTTGGTTTCTTTTATTACAATATTGTTACGGGATATGTATTATTTACGTCCGTGAACTTGACGATCCCATATTTTTGTCAAAAGTAAAGTCGTCCATGATCGGTTTCATGGTTAAGGAACGAATCGACTTTTGACAATGACAAACGCAAACCCTATGCAATCGTGTACTTGATGGAAAATAGGATGTGGTCGTTTGTTTTACAAGGATAAAATCTATTATGTCACTTTGTGATGCAAAGATAGAATTGATCCTTGTGTATCCACGGTTTTTGAACTTAATTGTTTTACTTTATGAAAACCGTGAAGGCTCCATTGTGTGTCTTATGTTGAGCACCTTACAACTAAATTTAGTTGGTTGTTCCATGAGATGCTATATGTTGAGCATACGAAACTAAATTAATCGACTAGTTTGGTTATTTAGTTTTGTACTCCATAAGTCTTCTTTTCTTCTTACTTATGTTGAGTACATGTACGGTTAGGTATGTCAATCCTTTGATACCTTAATCGGGGTTCCATAATCTCTTATGTTGATCCCATAATAATTAAGTTGATTACTTCGGTGATTAATTTGGTTGTTGGTTATCCAATTAGATTAATTATAGGTTCTCTTGTAGTTAATCTAGTTGATGTTTCAAATATTCCATAATTTCTTGTGTTGAGTATTTGAAAGACTATAGTAATCATGCTCTCTTGTGGTTATTGTAGTCATGTATTCCGTAAGGTTCTCCTTATGTTGAGTACTTTGAACGATTAAGTTGGTTATATCCGTATGATTAACTTAGTCGTAGCTCGTTGCTCCGTGAGTTTACTTGTGTTGAGCACGCTCAATTAAATTGATCACTTTTGTGGTTTTGATTTAATTGCTCTTGACAATTAAATTAATCATGAGTTTACTTGTGATTAATTTGGTTGTATTTTGGATATAAAAGATCATCTTTTTGATTTTTGGTGTCCAAAGAAATCCTTATTTTCTCTTGAAATTAAGGTCGCTTTTGTTGTTCTCTCTTGGGAATGACATATTATGGGGGAGAGTTCTTTTGAACTTGTGCTTAATGGTAATATCTTGCGGGGAGTGCGGCTGTGGAATTTTATAGGGGTTATATTGTATCTTAAAACTCCTTGATGAATGCTGTTAGCTTCGGCTATAAGATTGCATCTAAATTTAAGATGATGTGTGTCTTCTCTTTTGGTTGTGCATTGTTTCTCGTGGGAATTTCATTATGAACCCGCTCTTTACCTTTGCCAATTTTATTGACAAAAATGGGGAGAAATATTGTAGTTCACACTACATAATACATATGGTTTTCGGATCATTGTGTAAGGGGGAGTGGTTTCCATGATTGAGATAGGTATCGACTAAGGGGGAGTGATACATATCACCATAATACTATTGTTAAAGTCGTGATGCAATTGGACTTTGATATTCATAATAGTACTATGACACTGTTAATAATGATTGAGAATCTCGATTTCTCTCGTTATTGTGCTACGGATCTTCAACAACGATGATGCTGAACTTAGAACCTTTGGAATCATGGAGTACTTGGAAAGGACGAAGATTTCAAGGAATGTTGAAGATTAGACTATGGAATAGGAGCCTCTAAAGATTTTCTTTTTTGTATTCCATATGTATTAATAGTTTTGTCACTAAAATTGACAAAGGGGGAGATTTTTAGAGCATAGATCGGTCGACCTCGCATGCGTTGCTATATCAAGCATGTTTATCAATGTTAGTGATCAAAACTATATAGTCTTGATATCTAGCCTACTAGCAGGTCTCGGACTAGGATAGGAAAAGTGGAGGTGATCTCAAGGACTTCATGGAGATTCAACGACGAAGATCTACACCAAGGAACCGTGGAACTTCATCGACAAAAAGGTATGTGAAGACTTGAACTTATCTGTCACTCATAAGTCTATCTATTTTATCTCCTACTTCTTATGAGACAAAAGTCGTATGCTTTATAGACTAGATCAAACACACTACTATTTCGAGATAAGTATTCAATGTTTATCTTTTTCTCGAAGTATGTGTGTTGGTAAAGCTTTTCGCTTTAGCCAAGTTTATCTTCATCTTTCAATCACTAAGTTGAGAATTGCTCCGACGTGAAGACAATCTGTGAATAACGGTTGGGATAGCATTCTAAGAGAAAGTATCAATGACTGAAATGAGAGTAGATTACATAACCCTTGATCCGAAGTTCTTTGAACTTTGTTGAGAAAGTATGTTCGGTAGGATTGTGGAATTGACTTGGCCCATTCCGCGAACTGTCGGAAGTTCTCAAACCCGAGAATCTCTACTGGGATTTTCGAAACTCGTTTGTGTGATTCAAGTACGCGAACTGGCGGAAGTTCTCGACCGAGAATTTCTGCTGAGTTTTGGAAAACTCAAACCGAATGCTTAAGTCCGCGAACTTGTTTGTGAACTTGAGTGGTTGTAATCTAAGATGATTTGCTCTGAACATAATATTAAATTACTAAGAAATGCTTTATTAAAACCGTGGCTATAATGTTCATTGAGCCGATTCTAATCGAATCGATATCATCTAGAGTTCAATTGTGTCTTGTGTAGTTACATAAGATCTCATAGCAATTGAATGTCTCTCTAACTAGTTCGTTTGAGTCAAGTGGACAAGTTATGATGGATGAGGAACATGGTTAATATGTGAAGCTCATATGGTTACCTTTTGGTTGTTATATTGAACCAACATGTATGTAAACGTTTGGGCCGGTTTTCACAAACCTGGAAAACGTACACAAGTGTGTTTGACAAGCTTTGTCTTTCGATCTAACGGTTTAGAGATATTAGCTTGGATCTAAATCAGTGGTTAATATTGTTTGCTTAATTCTTAAGTAAAAACCCTGATTTGAAAGGCTATAAATAGGGGACGTCTAGGTTGAGGAAAACTAATCCCCACACACCTTTCTTGTGTCATACTAGTTTTCTTCAAAGCTAGAGTCGATCTCCATTAATCCTTGAGTTTCTTCCTCAAACTCGGATTAACGACTTAAAGAATTCATTCAGATTGTGAAGCCAGACCAAATCGTTAAGAGTACAATTGTTTCTGATTGGGTCGAGAACTTGTTTCTCCGATAGGTAAGATAAAGTATTCACGAACATCTTCGTCTCACTATTCGTGAATCCTCAGTATTCTTCTTGTGTATTTAGGAATCGAGTATTGAGAGGTGATTGATATATCTAGGTTGTTCTTCGGGAATATAAGACCGGATTTATCAATTGGTTCCTTGAATATACCTTGATAGAATTATCAAAAAATGGAACAAAAATTAGGGTTTATCTGTGGGAGACAGATTTATCCTTTGATAGACTTGTCTGTGTGAGACAAATTTGTTTATTGTCAAAGCCTGCGATTTTGGGTCGTAGCAACTCTTTGTTGTGGGTCAGATCAGCAAAGGGAATCAAGTGCGTAGTCTCCTGCTGGGATCAGAGACGTAGGGGTGCAACTGTACCTTGTATCAGTGGGAAACTGTAGGGGTTCAATTATAGATCAGTTCGAAATTAATTGGGAGTAGGCTAGTGTCTGTAGCGGCTTAATACAGTGTGTATCTAATCTGTACTAGGTCCCGGGGTTTTTCTGCATTTGCGGTTTCCTCGTTAACAAAACTTATGGTGTCTGTGTTATTTCTTTTCTGCATTATATTTGTTATATGATTGAAATAATACAGGTTGTGCGTTTAAGATTAATCAATTAGAGATCCAGTCTTGTGATTGTTGATCTCATTGATTAACACTTGGATATTGGTTTTTGATACCGTCCAAGTTATCTCTCCTGATTTGACTCGCAGATTGTATTTGCTGAGTATCAATCAGATTGAGAGATTGAGATATTAACTTGTTGATTAACTTTTAATTGATTGAGTCTTGTTGATTCTCTTAAAAGTGTATCCAAGTTTGTCCATACAGATTGCTAAGCGAAATATTGGGTGGTGTTGTTAGACCCCCGCTTTTTCATAAGTACATAGACTTGTTTTGTGAACCGAAAAGGAAATGGCCAGGAGTTATTGGTTTTGTTATTCATTGCATATCTTATGAACAACCAATATGTGTGATAAAGTAGAACCGCTCACAACTTGTTGTGTTCTTGGTAGAACTGTTCACAAAGTCCTGACTTTTGTATTGGTAGAACTTTTATTAGTAAAACCAATCTTAAGTAATCACCTTGGTATGTATCGGTTATGCAGCTGCCAAATGTGTAAGGGGAGTCGATCCTTGTAAGGGGTGAAGGGAACCGATCCTAGTAAGGGGTGTAGTGCAAATAGGGGAACCGATCCTTGTATGGGGTGCAACAAATTTACAGTGAAAAGGGGAACCGATCCTGTGAAGGGGTGCAACACATATGAGTTAGATACCATATATATGTGGGGAACCGATCCTAGTACCTAGTCAACCATATCTTTGGTAAGCTAGTGTGACTATGCTTAGTACTCACATGGAGGTAGAACTGAAACTTGTTTTGGTAGAAACGCAAACCCATGAGTGTGATTGAATGTTTGGTTTGGTCAATCACATAGTTCTTGAAAGTCAGATGAACCAATTATAAACTTGTTTGAGAGTGTGGAAAATCGGTTTCAAGATTCTAAGTGTGAAAGAGAACTTACAAAGTAAAGATGTCGACAAACTTTGAACACGTGCTGAATGCCTAGTTGCTTTAATTGTTCAAAGATATTCCTTAAAGGCTAAATGGAAGTGAATCCCAGGATCGAAACATATAAGTTAAGAATCTTTTAATTAAGGTGATTAATTTATCTTGGATGGAAATTTATGGAATTGGTAATGTGCATTTACTAATTATATTTTCCAAGAGATTTCGATTATATTTTTGGACAGAGCATTTCCAGGAATTATGAAAACCGAATCTGTGCATTTATGAATATCTTGAGAATATTTTCGGTTTCGGAAATTCCTTGGTGTCCAAACTTCCTTGTCTATAAATACCGAAGTTTTCCTTCACTAGCAAACTAATCCTTTGTAACAATTTGACTTCCTCTTTTGTCATTGTTACTGGTGTAGCCTCCTATCGGAGAGGAGAGTAATCTAATTAGGTAAAATCTCTTACGGCAGCTCATTTTAAAGTCTTATTTGGGATTGAGAAGCTCCAGCGCGACCCGTTGGTGGGAAACTAGATAATTGCGGTTTATCTTTGTTTTCGATTTGATTTGATTGACTAGCGGAGGTTGAAATCTGTTTGCACCTAGTTTGGTTATGCTTGAGAATCTTCTCTTCTGATATATAAGATTCACTCAAACTAGTACAGAGTTTCGACGGGATCTTTATACTGTTTGTAGATCTAAAGATGATCTTGTGATAATCCATTGTTAACAGACTCCGTTCTGTGCGTGATTGATCACAAGAGATTCAAGTTATTTTGTGCAGGTTTTTATTGAAGATTTAAGAAGATTTGAAGACGAAGATCTGACTTGGATTTATAATCTTTGGTGTGCATAATACTTGTTTGGGAAAAGAGGATCCAATTGATAATCGGGTTATCCTTGTGGTAGATTGGATTGATGGATTGTAGTAGATCGACATTAACACGGTTCCTTTGTGGATTAAAGGTGTTGTTGGCTTAATCTTAATTGATTGCGTTCGGGTGATTAAAACGTAAGATAGATCTAGACCTGACAAAGGAGTTTATGTTGAGATAAACGGAAGAGCCTTTGTTCGACTCATATCACTTGGTTGAAGAGAGTTGTTACCAGACAGATTTCTTGTTCCTTTACTGTTTGGAATACGAACCAAAGGGATTGTTCTAAGTACGTGTTTGAGGCGTGGGAATACAGACGGAACTAGGTATACTATAGAGTTAGTTACTTGGTCTCAACTATACGAAGTAAGTGTCATTTTATATAGCGGCTTAATCATGAGAGTATTCAATTCTGGACTAGGTTCCGGGGTTTTTCTGCATTTGCGGTTTCCTCGTTAACAAAATCTTGTTGTGTCATTTACTTTATATTTCCGCATTATAATTGTTTTTATTATAATTAAAGTAAATCACACAAACGTTAATATCCTATTACTTGATAAGTTAATCCTATTGTGTTTGGTTAAGTCCGAACCTTTTTATCAAGTAACACACTTTGTTGTCGTATTGTCTCGATCCCGTATCCATAGACAATCACACAGAGTGTGAACCGATTAGTTGTATTGTCTCGATCTCGTATCCATAGACAATCACTTTCGGAAGAAAGGACTTATAGGTAGGAAAAGTTTTAGCTTGAGGTATATTTAGGTACCCTCGCCTTTTCAATTGGTATCAGAGCAGGCAAACGCGAAAAGATCTAACAATCTGTGTTTGGTGCGATACAACCTATAAGAATGAACTCGAGTTCTCATGAATCGACTTCAATTAACGTGCCGCCAAGATTTGATGGTACAAACTATCTATGGTGGAAATCTGCTATGAGATCTTTTCTTCAATCATGAGACTTTAATACTTGGCTATTAGTCGTCGATGGTTATACTCTTCCAAAGAGAGAAAACTCAGAAACCGAACTTAAACGTTTAGCAGAGTTTTCGAGCGAAGAAAATACATTGGAAAAGAAGAATTCGGATGGTTTGAATGCTATTATTCATGCTGTAAGCCGTGACTTACAACATCATGTGTCTACATGTCAAACTTCGAAAGAAGCTTGGGATAATCTGCAGATCGTATTCGAAGGTAATACCTCTGAGAAAGAAGCTAGACTTCAGACACTCACCTCCGAGTGGGAAAACCTTCGAATGGATGAAAACGACACTTTGGAAGAGTTTCACATTAAGCTCTTTGAGATAATTAATGCTCCTTTATTGTTAGGAAAGACTATTTCTGAACAGAATATAGTATGCAAGATTCTCAGATCGTTGCCATCTAGATACGATTCCAAGAAGCATGCAATCATAAAGCAAATGATCTTTCAACTCTCTCACGAAGCACACTCGTTGGTAAGTTAAAGGTCTTTGATCACGAATCACAGTCTATTCAAAATAAAGGAATAGCTTTTAAAGCAAAAATTCCGGATACTTCAATGGAAAGGGATAGACAGCTTGATGATTCGAATGAAGAGATTGCAGGAAATTCAGATGATGATATTGAACAATCTTTGTCATTAATTACTAGGCAGTTTCGAGATCTCTTGAAGAAGAGAAACAAGAGATTCGTTAAGAATACTTATCGATCTTCTCGACCACATGATCGAGTTCCTATCAAGAAGGATCGGGAAGAAAATAATGAGTATCAGCCGCAGTGCTTCAAGTGTAAAGGGTTTGGTCACATTGCTAAAGACTGTCCCAATCGTATGAAATACACTGGAAGTAAGGCATTGGCTGTAACTTTTAATGAGTCCTCTGAGGCTTATGACTCTGAAAGAAAAAACGCAGCTAATGCTGCATTGATTGTCAGTATTGTTCCTTCCACTATTAGTGATTTACCCATTTTAAGAATGGACATGTCTTCCGATGTTATTAAATCATCTAATGGTAAAAGGAAAAAGAAGACAAACTGCCAAAACTGTCTTAAACATAGAATTGCTAAAAGTTGTATATGCAATTCGGATATTTCTCAAGATATTTTGTTATTTCATGGTAACAAAATAAGATCTTTTCATACTTTGCTAGATCAAGAACTCTATGGGGGTTCGAAATTCCATAATGAGAATAAATCTCATACTAATACCACTTGATTGGTGTTAGAATTCTTTCCTCATCTTGTGTGCCGAATTTGAATGAGGAAGAAGAAATATCAAGGCACTTGTGTAGATTATGGAAATAATATCTAGTATTTGAAGATGTTTAATATATTCGTATTTATAGGAATATTATATTTTCGGAAGTATGAAAAATATAAAAGACTCTTCTCCCATTTTGATCATTCCTTGTCCGAACTATGGATCTGGATCAAATGGTTTCTCTGGAGAAGATGCAAGATCAGAATGATCATCTTAAGACTAAGTCAAGTTCATCTCTCGATATCAAGGGTAAAATCAAAAAGGGAGATTGGCTTAGTAAGAAGGAAAGAGAAAATAATCTAAAGAAAGATCAGTGTATCGAAGCATTGACACACTTTTGTGTTCAATCAAAGACAGAATTACATGCTCTTGCAGAATCCTTTACAAAGACCTCTGATTTACAAGAAATTCTGGTCAAGCAACAAGGCTTTCTACTTGAAGAAATTCAAAAGCTGAAAAGTAGTAATGCACCTTCTTTTGGATCCGATATGAAGGATTAGGTTGCAAGTTTAATAGACATCAATTTGGGATTTGTTTCATCGATTTTAATGGTCTATTATGAATAAAATTATTTATTTTTGAGTAATTTTTCTTGTGATAGTTTTCGGTTTACATAGCTTGTGCTTTATTGCTTTTATCTTATTTTTATGTATGATTATAATGTTTGATTTTGGTTTTATTACCTTGATATTCGATCTCATATGGAACCCTCATGGTTTGGGTGACTTTTTGATTTAGCGGGATTAAGTTCCAACCCAAGTAGGTAGGCTTCATCAAAGGATTATGAGGGGCTCTCTTAGAAACAATATGTGAAAAAGTCACAATATGTTGAATCGTTTTTGGTTTAGCATAAAAGCATATGTGTTTCGACGGTTTTTGACTTTTGCTTGCAATAGTTCAAAATCGGTTTTCAACCTTTCTCTGGTAAAGGTTGAGGTGTGTTGTTATTCTTTTTGCTTGCGCATAAGAGTGACAACGAGAGGTGATATTTCGTTATCGATCCTCCCTGAACGAAGATACAATCATATTGGAGGAGTGGATGCGAAATTGAGGTAACAATGTTGTTAGTTAATTGTTTTCCTGTTTAAGAAAAGCCTGAGTTTATATTATATATATGTATTGCTTTTGCTTAACGAAATTTAGGTGCAATTGATTTGTTATTCCATTATATGTGTGTGGATGTGTGTTTCAATTGATTCATGTTAAGAAAAACTATTGTTATCTTACTTTATTGTGTGGTATCAATCGTTTAGGCTTACAAAATTGTGGTACAATTGATGTGTGTGTTGATTCAATTGGTTCAAGTTAAGGGAAACCATTGTTGTCTTACTTTTGTTGGGTATCGATGGTTTAGACTTACAAAAGTGCGCTACAATTGATATATTGGTGATTCAATTGGTTCCGGTTAAGAAAAGCCTTTGGTATTTTTGCTTTGGTAAATTATCACTGGTTTAGGCTTACAAAATTACGGTGCAATTGTGGTACTTATAACGTCTATTTTGATTCAATTGCTTCCGGTTGAGGTGAATAATTTTGCAAGTTGATTTATATTGGTTTGTATGAATTATTTATGGCTTAACGAAATAATTTGCTTACGGGACGGGTTGTTTAGTCCAATTCGATTCCGGATAAGAAACAAAGTTAATTCTGATCTTAGTTTGTCTTATCAAAGTGAGGTTTCGGTTATTCAAGTCTAATCGAATGCCTAAACAAAGAAATGCTAGTTAACTAACCTAGTATTTGGTTTGTTTGAAATTGAAAGGTCTAAGTTGTGGATAATTAGAAGCTGATGAGAAAGATGGAGTTTTATACTTTATTTTGGTCTTATCGAATTAAGCGGTTGTTTTTGAACAATCGGTTTAGCAAAGGAGCTAATTTGATTAGTTGTTTTTGGTTTGCTAAACTAAATGGGAAAAATTGTTTCAGGAAATTGTTTCCTTGGTAACATATCAGAATAAAACTACTTGTAGTTTCGGTTTTGATAGTGGTTATCAGAATGTGATGTGTGGAACCCTCGTGCCTAACCCTACAGGTTTGCAAGTCTATTTTTGAGATTTGTAAGATTCTTTTCGTGTTGTCCTTTATTTTTTCGTTTCTTTGTCATTTTTTGTGACAAAAAGGGGGAGAAATATATGGAGTAAACAGGTGATATTGGCATTGATATTTATATTGATTGGTATCACTAGGGAAAAGAACATTGGTGCTTTAATGTTATTATCTAACGAAAGAGTGAAAGCACAGACTAAGGAGGAGTAACATGTCATATTGTTTGGTATAACAAAGCCATGCGGATTGAATATCTACCTATATTCCTTAGGGGAGTATTTTTCTTTGTTATTATGATGTCAACAACGACATTTTCAAGGATTGAATGTAAGCAGGTTTTCTGTGTTGTTGAATCAGGAGTCAAGCAGATGTAATTTGTTTATCCATATTGATGTAAGAGTTTTGTCACTAAAATTGACAAAGGGGGAGATTTTTAGAGCATTGCTCGGTTGAACCCACCATGCGTTGGTATGTCAAGTGTGGTTGTCATATTTTAGTGAATCAAAACTCATATTAAGAGTCGCTTGATTTGTACTAGAGTTATATTAGTATAGGTTAGCTTGAAAGGTTTAGGATATGAGAGATTATAAGTATTGCGAAGTCTTGAAGATGTGAAGAAGTACGGAGCTACAACACAATGATCATCCTTCCACTTGAGGTTAGTGATATTTGACTTGAACTGTTTCATTCCCTATCGTATCTTTCAAGTCGTGCATATTGAAAACATAACTGCGAAGCATGTTTGAACTCTAGATAGACATAGTATTAAGGAATACAATACGAGGTTTATTGCTTAACCATTACACTTTGTAAATAAGACATCGCCATAATCAATTGAATGCTATTGTGATTATGTATGGGTATAAGGTGAGGATTTCAACCTAGGGAACAATGCTTGCATGTGTTCTAAGGAAGTAAGTTCATAGATTTGTTTTGTGAACCGAAAAGGAAATGTCCAGGAGTTATTGGTTTTTTTATTCATTGCATATCTTATGAACAACCAATATGTGTGATAAAGTAGAACCGCTCACAACTTGTTGTGTTCTTGGTAGAACTGTTCACAAAGTCCTGACTTTTGTATTGGTAGAACTTTTACTAGTAAAACCAATCTTAAGTAATCACCTTGGTATGTATCGGTTATGCAGCTGCCAAATGTGTAAGGGGAGTCGATCCTTGTAAGGGGTGAAGGGAACCGATCCTAGTAAGGGGTGTAGTGCAAATAGGGGAACTGGTGTGATGATTAGAAAGCACACAGAAACACTTGCAAGTATACAAGGTCAAGATTTGTAATAAAAGGGTGAGTAGGGGTTTGTCCACAGGGAGAGGAGCATATAAGAAGTTTTCCTAGCTAAAGTGTGTAGTGAGCTAAGGGCAGGCAAGGTAGATGGCATACAGACAAGAATGCAAGGTAAGTAAAGAAAAACAGACAATAACCAAGGCTTGGAAGATAAAGCAGCAAAGAAACAGCCAAGAAAAGCAGCAAATAACCAAGGCTTGGCAGCCAAGGGCAGGGTGAGTTCAGTGCACTGACTTCAGTGCACAGTAGCTACAAAGTGCAAGAAAATGAAAGGCAAGAAAAGTAACTGAAGAAAATGACTGATCAGGAAGCAAACTTAGAACTGAAAATGTAAATTACTAAGAGGGAATTGGTGGGTAAGCCAAGGCTTATGATCCACCTTGTGTCCTAATCAAGTGGCATGTTTCTAGGTTATGTTCATTCCTAAGCATACAACTAGAAATGGAAGAACACCAACTTGCTCACTAGTCTACCCCTAGCATTGGCTGTCTTTTGACAGTACAGCCAATCACAGGCTCTATGAGCATTGGCATCTCTCATTTGCACAATCAAAAACATACAGGGAAGAACTATCCTAGCTCATTTACACTTGACAGTGCACAAGGCTTCACTGAGCCTTGGCCTGAAGCTGATTAGCTCATGCTAACCATGTATAAAACATTCACATTCATCATATGATATAAATTAGACACAATCAGCAACATATCAAATAACTAAAACATATGCAATACTCCACTGTTAACTGACAAGCACTAAAATTTTAAGTTCATAAAAATTTGTCTCAAATTCTCTACTGGCTAGTCCAGAGAGGTATACCGTGTCCCCCTACACACTTCACATCACATCCATTTATACCCATTACACCTTTTTGGGTTTTCCCCCAATTTTCCCCCAAAATCAGTAGAACTAGGGTTTGGTGAAATTGATTTACCTACTGTTGATGAGATATTCGCTCCATCTCGTCGACCCATTCTTCTATTTCTCTTCCTGAGTCATCTCCCGCTCCAATTGCTGCTCTAACATCAACTTATATCTTCAATTTCTCACCTAGGGTTTCAGTGAGCAGAGATGAGAAATTGAGGAGATTAGTTGATGTAAAACGTGATAGTGATGATGGGTATAGGTAGAGTGATTTGGGGAGAAGATAGTGGAGTGATTTGGGGTGAGGTGGTGGTGATGGAGACGGACATGGTGGTGGTACGGAGTATGGTGGTTCTGCAGAGGGGGGTGATGGAGGAGATGGTTCGATGGAGAAAGGGAAGGGTGCGTTTGTTTGAGGTGTAGGTGCTCGGTTGCTAGGGTGTGAGGCGAGTGTATCGAGTTTGATGATCTGCGACGCTGAGCCGTGGGATAGGGAGATGAAAGATCAATCGGACGGTGAGATGAAGTGAAGTTTGTAGAGACCGCTGGATTATATAATACAACAAAATCAACGACGCCAGATGGAGTTAGGTGTTGTAGTGTTAGGCGGAGATATCAAACTTCGATGCACAGCAAGGGAGCGACCGTCGGATTCAACTACCATCTAATCTGAAGGCTTGGAATTTCAGCGCTGTGGTGCTTGGCAGAGACTTCAGATTTTGATGCTCTATGAAGGAGCGACCATCGGATGCTTCTGAGAACTGATCTGATGGCTGAGAAAGGAGGCGCTTTTGTGTGTAGAAAATGAGGTTGTGCGCACCATTCTTCGCGGCTTCCTTGCGTAATTTCTCCCGGCTTTTCACTACTTTTCTGCTCTATTTCGCTCCGCGACTCATCCGAACTTTATTTATTACCTAAAAATGCAAAATTAATTAATAAAAATATTTATTCTTGAAAACAATGAAAATACAGAATATGGGGTAAAATGTAGAATTACTGCACAAAAGATGAGTTAAAATGCCAACAAAAAGGGATAAATATATACAATATTTGGCACTCATCAAATACCCCCAAACCTGAATTTTACTTGTCCTCAAGTAAAACAAAACTAAGGAAATCCTAACTATACCACTGTCGCTGGTCTCTCGAATGCATTTAGCGTATGCACTAAGCCTTTTAAACCACTAAGTGTCCCTAGTGGACGAGTTGAAGTCTCGTGAAGGTTTGCTTAGAACGTACCTACAAAGTTCTAGGTCAAAATATAAGCTCAGATTCCATCAAATGTGACATGTGCAAAACAGTTTAAGCTCACAGCAAAATGGAGATGTCAATCTAGCTATCGAAGGCACAATCCTAGCACTGATAACAAAAAAAAACATGTGATAAGAGTGTAAAGTGTATCTACACATGTGTAAAGAAAGATTTGAAGTCATGACTACTAATCACCAAGAGATAGTTTCTCAGGCTAAGAACTGAGGTCGAAATCTAGCTAGCTGTCCGGACTTTACGAGAATTGTGAATGAGTTGGAGGTATTTCACAATTACTCGCGTTGTACATCAATGGCATACACCCTCCTTGCTTATTACAAAAAAACAACAAAAGATGACTTTACATGACTCTTATTTACATTGACTATTCTCTTTTATTTTTGGAACAGAGAGATGATGGAATTGATAAATACTTGATTTTTTTGTATTTTTTCTGATATATTTTTTTTTTTTTTTTTTTTTTTTTTTTTTTTTTTTTTTTTGAAAAGGAAACACTTTTGATACATAAAAAGGAAACAAAAATTACATGACACTTTGCAAGAGGTAGCCCTTTTTGATGCACCCAGTTAAATTCGATGGTTGTCTTTCTTAATGTAACCTCCACCTTCTATCCCAACCAACCAAAGAACAAGCTAGTCAGTTTCGTTCAGTATTCTAAAGTGATTGGCAATCGTAACTTCCTATCAACACCTTGAAGATCGAGGCCATACATGTATTGGTAGATCGTGCGCGTGCAAATTTCTTATCACTATGTGAATTGTGCTAGAATCAGGGTGCCTAAATATCTAGACTAAGACTCCTAATAAAAATACATATTTGCACAAGAGTCAACATTTCAAGGTAAATGAGCTCCATTTTTATGATTTTTCATTTTTTAATTTTTTGAATTTTGATTTTTTAATTTTTTGGAATTTTTCAATTTTTTCAAAAAGAAGAAGGAGTTCGTTTTCAATTATGCAATTATCATGGTATCTACTCTATACCCCCAAACCTAAACTAAACATTGTCCTCAATGTTTCAAAATATGGAAAGAATTATAAAACAATATATGAAGAGGAACATGCTGAGTAGAGTAAAAGGAGAGAGAATACCCGATTGTACGGTGGCAGCTCGATTAAAACTCCGTTATTCAAGGCAAAAATCCATCATATTAGCAGTCACAATGGATGAGCACAAAATATACACAAAAGGAAATTTAACTAACACATTATCTACAAGAAAATTTGGTTTTTAATGGGATTGGACTTTTTGGAAAAAATTTGGTTTTGTTGGGATACATTTGGTTTTGATGGGAAAACGAAAATTTTGGTTTTTAGGGAAACATTTGGAAAACTGTTTGGTTATTTAGGGAAAGAGTGGACCAGTTTAGTCCACATAGACTGGGTCCTCCAGGTCGGTTGTTTCAATGTCGGGTGGAAATGGCTCAAGGAATGGCTTTAATCTCTGCCCGTTGACTTTGAAAACGTTCTTGTTGGAGACATCCTCCAACTCTACAGCTCCATGAGGAAAAACTGTGCGTACTAGGTACGGACCCTTCCATCTGGAACGCAGTTTTCCTGGAAAAAGATGTAATCGGGAGTCATACAGCAAGACTTTCTGACCAGGAGTGAAGGATTTGCGCAGAATACGCTTGTCATGAAATCTTCATCTTCTGCTTGTACAGCTTGGCACTGTCATAAGCCTCATTTCTCAATTCTTCCAACTCGTTGAGTTGAAGTTTCCGTTGAATTCCAGCTTCGTCCAGAGAAGTTCAGCTCTTTGATTGCCCAGTAGGCACGATGTTCTAATTCCACAGGTAGATGGCACGGCTTTCCATACACTAGACGATAGGGGGACATGCCAATTGGTGTCTTATAAGCTGTTCTATAGGCCCACAAAGCATCATTCAATCTCAATGACCAATCTTTCCTGGACGGGTTGACCGTCTTCTCCAGAATGTGCTTAATTTCCCTATTAGACACTTCCACTTGTCCACTAGTCTGAGGGTGGTACGGAGTAGCAACCTTGTGAGTTATGCCATACTTGCGTACTAAAGACTCAAAGTACTTGTTACGAAAATGTGAACCGCCGTCACTGATGATAGCTCTAGGGGTACCAAAACGTGAAAATATGTTCTCCTTTAGAAATGAAAGTACCACCTTGTGGTCATTTGTTCTGGTTGCTATGGCTTCTACCCACTTAGAAACGTAATCAACTGCGACTAGGATGTACAACTTGCTGTCAGACATGGGAAATGGACCCATGAAGTCTATCCCCCAAACATCAAAAATCTCCACAATCAAAATGGGGTTATAACCGGAAAAGCCATCTAGAAAACAGTAGTGACTGTGTCCAGACACACGTTCTAGCATTTGGTCAATGAAAGGGAGCGGGAAGTGATCCTTCCTTGTTACTGTGTTCAACTTCCTGTAGTCGATGCATACTCGCCATCCTGTGATTGTACGAGTAGGGACTAATTCATTCTTGTCGTTCTGAACAACAGTAATGCCTGACTTCTTAGGCACAACTTGAATGGGACTAACCCATTTGCTATCGGGAATTGGGTATATGATACCCGCATCAAGTAGTTTCAGGATCTCTCCTTTGACTACTCTCATGTTAGGATTAAGTCTCCTTTGCATTTCCCTCGATGGTTTGGCATTCTCTTCAAGGTTAATGTGGTGCATGCAAATGGTGGGACTAATTCCTTTGAGATCTGAGATGGTCCATCCTAAGGCCTCTTTGTGTTCCTTAAGTACTTCTAAAAGCTTACTTTCCTGTTCCGTGTCTAAACATGATGAAATAATGACAGGTAAAGTATCAGAAGAACCTAGGAATGCGTACTTCAACGTACTAGGCAATGTTTCAATTCAAGCTTGGGTGGCTCAACAATGGATGGAATAAGCTTGGAATCAGAGAATAGGGGTTGTTCCACTTCATATTTCCTTTCAGTGACGTCCATTTGAGGTACAGATTCGAGCAGAGATAGGACGTCACTACAGTATGCATCATCATAGAAATCAGGGTTAAAGTTCTCCATACATGCTTGAAAGGGGTCAACGGATAGAATGTTAGTCAACGAATCTTGCATTAATCCTTCAATCATATTAACTTCATGTACATCATCATCATCAAGATTCACAGGTTGTTGACTAATATCGAACACATTCAATTCTACCGTCATGTTACCAAAAGACAGTTTTAACACTCCATTCCGACAGTTGATGATCGCGTTGGACGTAGCCAAGAAAGGACGTCCTAAGATGACAGGAATGTGACAGTCTGGGTTTTGTACAGGTTGAGTGTCTAAGACAATGAAGTCTACGGGAAAATAGAATTTGTCAACCTTGATCAAAACATCTTCACCACTCCACGAGGAATCTTGACAGATCGGTCTGCCAGTTGTAGAGTGATAGATGTTGGTTTCAACTCCCCAAGACCTAACTGCTCATAAACAGAATATGGCAGTAGGTTAACACTTGCACCTAGGTCTAATAACGCTTTATTGACCGTGTGTTCTCCTATAGTGCAAGAAATTGTTGGACATCCTGGATCCCTAAACTTGGGTGGAGTTTTGTTCAGAATGATGGAACTCACCTGCTCAGCTAAGAAAGCACGTTTTTGCACATTGAGCTTGCGCTTTTGAGTACACAAGTCTTTGAGGAATTTGGCATAAGCAGGGATTTGCTTGATTGCTTCAAGAAAAGGAATGTTGATGTTGACTCTCTTGAACAGATCTAACATCTCATTGTAATGGGTACTTTTCTGTTGATAGATCAATCTTTGAGGAAATGGAGCAACAGGAAGATGAGTTGGCAAAGGGACATTCACAGCAGTAGAATTGTCAGATTTTCCAACTTGCTCAGATTCTTTGGTTTTCTGGGGTTGTGGAGACAACGTGGAATTTGTATCAGACTCATTAGGTTCGCCCACGTTGTTCTCGATGACTTTACCACTTCGGAGGGTGGTAATGGCATGGATTTGATCAGGTGAGGTTTCAGTGCAGGATGTTGTGCCTGTTTGAAATATCCTCTTTGGATTTTGTTGGGGTTGGCTCGGAAGTTTACCCTTTTCTCTCTCACATATTTGATCCATCTTTTGATCTAGATTTTTCTGACTTTGCATCAAACTCTGGAACATTTCCTCTAGGTGGATAATCTCTTGTCGGTATTGTGTTGAGGATATGATTGTTGTTGAGAGTTTGATTGTTGTTGAGGGTTTCTCGGGTGTTGATAACCTTGATTGTTCTGATATCCCTGATTGTTTTGATAGCTCTGATTGGGTTGAGATGGTCCTCCTTGAGTGGGTCCTTTTGACCATGAAAAGTTAGGGTGGTTTCTCCATCCTGGATTGTAGGTCTGTGAATAAGGGTTATGCTCTGGTTTTGAAACATGGCATGTGCCTGTTCAAGCCTAGACTCCTGGACTGCAAGCAAATCTGGACAATTTTGGAATTGATGGTTGGGGTCGTTACAAGCAGCACAAACAGATGAAGCGACATGTTCTCGGAGAGTAGTGGTGGAAGGTTTTGAATTTTTATGTAGTTCTAACTCTTCTAATCTCCTAACTATTGATGCCATGTTTGCTCTACCCTCAAAATCCGCTTCAATCCTAAAAGCCTTTGCTTCGGATGTAGTCTTTCTGGTTTCACGGATGGATTCCCACTGTTGCGTCTTTTCAGCTACTTCAATCAAGAAGTCCCAAGACGCGTCAGCAGTTTTATCTACGAATAGACCATTACA
Source organism: Papaver somniferum (assembly GCF_003573695.1). NCBI lineage: Eukaryota > Viridiplantae > Streptophyta > Magnoliopsida > Ranunculales > Papaveraceae > Papaver > Papaver somniferum. Next base: position 160,196,373 of record NC_039364.1, on the reverse strand, counting down.
CATCGACTCAACCGTTGTTCGGGTGGACACATCTAGACCTTCATACAAAATTTGCACAAGTCTCCATTTTTCAAAACCATGATGGGGACATTGGAGCAATAATTCATTGAATCTCTCCAGGTATCTAGCTAAGGTCTCACCTTCTAATTGCACAAAGCTATTCAGACTTTGACGAATTGTCGCAGTCTTGTGGTTCGGGAAAAACTTTTTGAAAAACTCCTTTATGAGGTCATCCCATGTCATGATGGATTGAGGCTGTAAAGCATAGAGCCAGGCCTTTGCCTTATCTTTCAGGGAAAGGAAAAAGCCTTAACTTCAGGGTTTCGTCGGTCATTTGAGTGAAACGCAGAGTTCCACAAATTTCCTCGAATTCTCTCACGTGGTGGTACGGGTTTTCATTCTCAACACCTCTAAAAATAGGAAGCATCTGTATTGTGCTGATTTCAGCTCATAATGGCCATTAGCCTCGGGCAGCAAATACAAGAAGGTTGACTGGCTCTAGTTGGGTACATATAATCCTTGAGGGTACGGGTTCTCCCATTGTTTCTGGTTGATCTGGACTGTCTCCCTCAGAACTTAGAATTTCGATAGGTTCGTCTGGGTTAATTCTAACAAGTCTGTTTGTCTGGTCTCTGTAGGTCACAATCATGTCCTAGTAGGTACCTTAACTAACATGTTGGTCAGACAGAGCAATCGGAAACAATTTGGCCCACAAGGGTTATGAAGATTTGGTTTTGAATGGGTTTTGGTTTAAAGAAGGGTTTTGTTTTTGGTTTAAAAATTTTGGGTTTTTGAAAATTTTGAACTAAACCTAGCATAAATTATCACAACTCATAAAAGAAAATAAAAACAATAATAATAATTAAAACAAACCCATAAAAGAAAAAAGAAAAATAAAAGAAAAATAAAGAAAACAAAAAAAAAAAAAAAATATTACAATCCCAAATAAAAAAAAAGAAAAAGAAAAAAATAAAAATTATTACAATCCCAAATAAATAATTAAATAATTATTACAAGCCCAAATTTGAATTTAAATGAGGCCCAAGTGGGTTAACTCATGGGTTAGGCTTACTTGTTTTTGGAGGGAAGCCCAAAAATAGGCTTTTAGTCCCCTTTTAGTTGCAAGGCCCAGTTGGGCTTTAGGATCGTCCTAGCAGCTCACGTCCAAGCCCAGCAGCAACAGGTGGAGCAGAGCCCAGCGCAGCAGCAAGCCCAGGAGCAGGCAAGCCCAGCAGCAGAAGTTGCAAGCCCAGCAGCAGTTGAGGTTACTGACCCCAGCTCAGTTGGTTCAAGCCCATCTCAGTTGGTTCAGAGCCCAGCAGCAGCTTCAGTTGGCAGCCCAGTTGGCTTGGCAGCAGGCTTGGCAGCAGCTTGGCAGAAGCAACAGCAACAGCAGCAACAGCAGCTTGGCAGCAGCAGCTCCACACCAGCAGCAGCAGCAGCACCAGCAGAATCTGCAGCTTCACAGCAGCAGCTTCACAGCAGCTTCAGCAACACTTGCACTTGCAGCAGTGCAAGGTAGTGCACACCAGCAGCACTTTGAAAACTTCAAAAAGATGGCAGCCAGCTCCCCGGCAGCGGCGCCAAAAACTTGGTGTGATGATTAGAAAGCACACAGAAACACTTGCAAGTATACAAGGTCAAGATTTGTAATAAAAGGGTGAGTAGGGGTTTGTCCACAGGGAGAGGAGCATATAAGAAGTTTTCCTAGCTAAAGTGTGTAGTGAGCTAAGGGCAGGCAAGGTAGATGGCATACAGACAAGAATGCAAGGTAAGTAAAGAAAAACAGACAATAACCAAGGCTTGGAAGATAAAGCAGCAAATAAACAGCCAAGAAAAGCAGCAAATAACCAAGGCTTGGCAGCCAAGGGCAGGGTGAGTTCAGTGCACTGACTTCAGTGCACAGTAGCTACAAAGTGCAAGAAAATGAAAGGCAAGAAAAGTAACTGAAGAAAATGACTGATCAGGAAGCAAACTTAGAACTGAAAATGTAAATTACTAAGAGGGAATTGGTGGGTAAGCCAAGGCTTATGATCCACCTTGTGTCCTAATCAAGTGGCATGTTTCTAGGTTATGTTCATTCCTAAGCATACAACTAGAAATGGAAGAACACCAACTTGCTCACTAGTCTACCCCTAGCATTGGCTGTTTTGACAGTACAGCCAATCACAGGCTCTATGAGCATTGGCATCTCTCATTTGCACAATCAAAACATACAGGGAAGAACTATCCTAGCTCATTTACACTTGACAGTGCACAAGGCTTCACTGAGCCTTGGCCTGAAGCTGATTAGCTCATGCTAACCATGTATAAAACATACATTCATCATATGATATAATTAGACACAATCAGCAACATATCAGATAACTAAAACATATGCAATACTCCACTGTTAACTGACAAGCACTGAAATTTAAGTTCATAAAAATTTGTCTCAAATTCTCTACTGGCTAGTCCAGAGAGGTATACGTGTCCCCTACACACTTCACACACACCATTTATACCCATACACTTTTTGGGTTTTCCCCAATTTTCCCCCAAAATCAGTAGAACTAGGGTTTGGTGAAATTGATTTACCTACTGTTGATGAGATTCGCTCCATCTCGTCGACCCATTCTTCTATTTCTCTTCCTGAGTCATCTCCCGCTCCAATTGCTGCTCTAACATCAACTTATATCTTCAATTTCTCACCTAGGGTTTCAGTGAGCAGAGATGAGAAATTGAGGAGATTAGTTGATGTAAAACGTGATAGTGATGATGGGTATAGGTAGAGTGATTTGGGAGAAGATAGTGGAGTGATTTGGGGTGAGGTGGTGGTGATGGAGACGGACATGGTGGTGGTACGGAGTATGGTGGTTCTGCAGAGGGGGTGATGGAGGAGATGGTTCGATGGAGAAGGGAAGGGTGCGTTTGTTTGAGGTGTAGGTGCTCGGTCGCTAGGGTGTGAGGCGAGTGTATCGAGTTTGATGATCTGCGACGCTGAGCCGTGGGATAGGGAGATGAAAGATCAATCGGACGGTGAGATGAAGTGAAGCTTGTAGCGACCGCTGGATTATATATACAACAAATCAACGACGCCAGATGGAGTTAGGTGTTGTAGTGTTAGGCGGAGATATCAAACTTCTATGAACAGCAAGGGAGCGACCGTCGGATTCAACTACCATCTAATCTGAAGGCTTGGAATTTCAGCGCTGTGGTGCTTGGCAGAGACTTCAGATTTTGATGCTCTATGAAGGAGCGACCATCGGATGCTTCTGAGAACTGATCTGATGGCTGAGAAAGGAGGCGCTTTTGTGTGTAGAAAATGAGGTTGTGCGCACCATTCTTCGCGGCTTCCTTGCGTAATTTCTCCCGGCTTTTCACTGCTTTTCCGCTCTTTTCGCTCCGCGACTCATCCGAACTTTATTTATTACCTAAAAATGCAAAATTAATTAATAAAAATATTTATTCTTGAAAACAATGAAAATACAGAATATGGGGTAAAATGTAGAATTACTGCACAAAAGATGAGTTAAAATGCCAACAAAAAGGGATAAATATATACAATATTTGGCACTCATCAGGAACCGATCCTTGTATGGGGTGCAACAAATTTACAATGAAGAGGGGAACCGATCCTGTGAAGGGGTGCAACACATATGAGTTAGATACCATATATATGTGGGGAACCGATCCTAGTACCTAGTCAACCATATCTTTGGTAAGCTAGCGTGACTATGCTTAGTACTCACATGGAGGTAGAACCGAAACTTGTTTTGGTAGAACCGCAAACCCATGAGTGTGATTGAATGTTTGGTTTGATTAATCACATAGTTCTTGAAAGTCAGATGAACCAATTCTAAACTTGTTTGGAAGTGTGGCAAATCGGTTTCAAGATTGTAAGTGTGAAAGAGAACTTACAAAGTAAAGATGTCGACAAACTTTGAACACGTGTTGAATGCCTAGTTGTTTAATTGTTCAACGATATTCCTTAAAGGCTAAATGGAAGTGAATCCCAGGATCGAAACATATAAGTTAAGAATCTTTTAATTAAGGTGATTAATTTATCTTGGATGGAAATTTATGGAATTGGTAATGTGCATTTACTAATTATATTTTCCAAGAGATTTCGATTAAATTTTTGGACAGAGCATTTCCAGGAATTATGAAAACCGAATCTGTGCATTTATGAATATCTTGAGAATATTTTCGGTTTTGGAAATTCCTTGGTGTCCAAACTTCCCTGTCTATAAATACCGAAGTTTGCCTTCACTAGAAAACTAATCCTTCGTAACAATTTGACTTCCTCTTTTGTCATTGTTACTGGTGTAGCCGCCTATCGGAGAGGAGGTAATCTAATTAGGTGAAATCTCTTACGACCGCTCGTTTTAAAGTCTTCTTTGGGATTAAGAAGCTCTAGCGCGACCCGTTGGTGGGAAACTAGATAATTGCGGTTTATCTTTGTTTTCGATTTGATTTGATCGACTAACGGAGGTTGAAATCTGTTTGCACCTAGTTTGTTTATGCTTGAGAATCTTCTCTTCTGATATAAGATTCACTCAAACTAGTACATAGTTTCGACAGGGATCTTTAGATTGTTTGTAGATCTAAATACGATCTTGTGATAATCCATTGTTAACAGACTCCGTTCTGTGCGTGATTGATCACAAGAGATTCAAGTTATTGTGTGCAGGTTTTTATTGAAGATTTAAGGAGATTTGAAGACGAAGAAGATATTGAAGATCTGACTTGGATTTATAATCTTTAGTGTGCATAATACTTGTTTGGGAAAAGAGGATCCAATTGATAATCGGTTTATCCTTGTGATAGATTGAATTGATTGATTGAAGTAGATCGGCATCAACAAGGTTCCTTTTGGATTAAAGGTGTTGTTGGCTTAATCTTAATTGATTGCCTTCGGGTGATTAAAACGTAAGATAGATCTAGACCTGACAAAGGAGTTTATGTTGAGATAAACGGAAGAGCCTTTGTTCAACTCATATCACTTGGTTGAAGAGAGTTGTTACCAGACAGATTTCTTGTTCCTTTACTGTTTGGAATACGAACCAAAGGGATTGTTCCAAGTACGTGTTTGAGGCGTGGGAATACAGACGGAACTAGGTATACTATAGAGTTAGGTACTTGGTGTCAACTATACGAAGTAAGTGTCATTTTGTATAGCGGCTTAATCCTAAGAGTATTCAATTCTGGACTAGGTCCCGGGGTTTTTCTGCATTTGCGGTTTCCTCGTTAACAAAATCTTGCTGTGTCATTTACTTTATATTTCCGCATTATAATTGTTTTTATTATAATTAAAGTAAATCACACAAACTTTAATATCCTATTACTTGATAAGTTAATCCTATTGTGTTTGGTTAAGTACGAACCTTTTTATCAAGTAACACACTTTGTTGTCGTATTGTCTCGATCCCGTATCCATAGACAATCACATAGAGTGTGAACCGATTAGTTGTATTGTCTCGATCTCGTATCCATAGACAATCACTTTTGGAGGAAAAGACTTATAGGTAGGAAAAGTTTTAGCTTGAGGTATATTTGGGTACCCTCGCCTTTTCATAATTACTTGACCTGAGGCATTTTGATAGTCCTTGAGAATGTTGATAAGCTTCTTGATACTTATCTTATCTCTAGTATAAAAATATGAAGATGTCATCTGCAAAGAAAATGTGAGAAGGTTTCACTCCATTTCTTGATACCATTAGCTGGATTGTTCTTTGTTGTACCATTCTTGATAAAGTTCTACTCAAAAGGTCTTCAGCAATAACAAAAATAAGGGGAGACATAGGATCTCCTTGTCTCAACCCTCTTCCTACTTAGAAGTAACCAACATGACCACCATTTAGCAGCACAATATTTCCAAGAGATTTGAGAAGGGTATGAAGCCACTTAATTCATTTTTTATAGAAACCAAAACTCTTAATGACTTGGATTATAAATTCCCAACTTAAGGAATCATATGCTTGAGTTGTATCCAATTTAAGTCTCATGATACCACCTCTTCTTTTAACATCAAGATCATTAATTAATGATGATGCAAGCACTATTTGTTTTTGAATATTTCTGCCTTTGATAAATTCACCTTGTTGATGGGACACAACTTTCTAAATTATATTTCCAAATCTTGTTGTTATTAATTTAGTGATTACATTGAAGCTAAAACTCATCAAGCCAATTGGTCTGAATTGATTTCCTATTTTAACATTCTTGACTTTTTGCAGAAGTAATAAGAAATTGGCATATAATCCTTGAGAAATGAATCCACCCCTCCAACAATATTGAATTGCAATTGTTAGATCTTTTCCAATAATTTCCCATGCAGATCTTTAAAACCAACCAGCAAAACCATCAGGTCCAGGTGCACTACCTGGATCAAGATCAAATACTGCTCTTTTTACTGCTTCATATGATGGAATAGAATCCAAAACTTGGTTTTCCTTAGCACTTATTAACTTTGTTATATCTTGAAAAAATTTAGTAGTAAAACTAACTTCTTGGAATATAAACTTTTCTTCAAAATGAGATGTCAATATATCAACAATATGTGATTGGTCTGAAACAATATTACCATCTGTATTCTCCAATTCCACTATTGCATTTTAAGCCTGTCTGATTTTTAGATTTACATGAAAAATATTGAGTTTGAGGCCCCTTCTTTCAACCATTTAACTCTATATTATTGTTGAATTATCTCTTTTTGTTTCTCAGTCAGTATTTCCTGCACCCCTCGTGCTGTTACTAAGTTATTTAAGAGATTTTATCAATTGGATTCTTGTCTGATATTAAAGATGCTTGTATCACATTTTCTTCTGCTTGTTTTAACTTCTCTAATATATCCCCAAAGACAATCTAGTTCCATTTTTGGATATCTTGTTTTAGTATTTTAATTTTTTTCATGAATATAAAAATAGGATTACCTGTAATTTTTGAATTCTAGGATTCTTGTATTTGATGTAAGAAGTCAGGATGGCTCTTCCATACTTTCAAGGCTATGAAGGAAACATTCTTTGGCTTTGGAATATTAGAATTTGCCCCATATAAGACACCATGATTTGATATACCTCTTACTCCTACTGTATAACCCCAACTAGGATACAACTCTAGCCATTTATCATTGAATACTGCTCTATCGAGGTTACAAAAAATTCTCTTATTCCCAGCTCTGTTATTGCACCACGAAAATTTCAATCCAATTTTTGGAGCTTGAATAAGACCACAATTATTCAAACAATCTTTAAATTCCATCATTTAAATCTTTAAAGAAGATAGACCTCCAACTTTCTCATCTATGTTCATTACTGTGTTAAAATCCCCAATCATAAGCCAAGGTTTATTAAGATCTTTTAAAACCACCAATTCTTGCCACAAAATTCTTTTGCTTACTGATAAGGAAGCTGCATGAATACTAGTAACTAGAACACCACCTACCTCCAGTATTATTTCTTGCTTAGTATTTGAACTCATTACAAGAGTAGTTATTGAAGCACTCCACAAGATCCAAATGTTCCCTTTATTTTCTTCAAAAGAATTATTAATAAGACTATAATGCATTCCTGGTAACTTTAAGTTTTTAATAAAATCTGAAGTAGCCCAAACTTTTGGTTCTGCTAAAATAACTAAAGAAGGACAAAAACTTTTTACTATACTTCTTAATTTGTTTTTAGCCTTTGTTCTCCTGAGGCCTTTGACATTCAAGTATAAGACTTTCATTTAGAAGAAGTATTTTGAGAAGTATTAGCACTTCTTTTACCTAGACCATTTTTTTTTCACATTTGTATTTAAATTTGTAGCCTGATTTCTAATATTAATGATACTAATATGTTTACCTGCTTTTGGATTATGAGTAAAATCATCACCATCCCTTGAAAAAGTACTGTCAGTAGATTCATGTATAGTTGAATCAATAGGAGGTTGAACTAAAGTTGTTGCAGTACTCATCACAGTAAATTCCTGTATAGTTGAAGATTAACAACATTATTTAAGAATGGAGTACTGGAGCATACGACAATAATTTTATCCACTAGAAGAGCTGGGAAGTCTTCATGAGAATCAAGAGTACCCTTGAATTCTTCATTTTTGTCTTGTAATATATGGAACCTGAGGTTTCACCATGATGCAAAATTGGTGGAATTATGGCATCTATCATTTCATTATCACTTAAAGGATGATCTTCAATATGCTCAATTATGATGTGTTCAATCTCTTTTTCAGCTGATGAAAAACATATATCAAACCCCATGGTGACTGGAGGTTGCGCATTGTTTCCTTGTTTTCTCCACTAAAACTTCTTGAACTATTTCAGTTTGATTCATTTCAGCTATTTTTGATCAGTATTCTGCTACTAAATGTCCCACAATCTTACAATGGTTGCAGAATTTTGGCAACTTTGAGAATTGAATAGCTTGTTCAAATTTACCGTATTTGATTCAACAATCACTTTACTTGGAATGGCATTTGCTAGGTCTATTTCTACTAACACACTAGCATAATACCCAATTTCTGTTTTTAAAGTGGTTTCATCCACCTTGATTGCTCTTCCTAATTTACTTCCCATTTGAAGAATAATACTCTCCTTCCAATACTCAATACTCAAATCAGGAAAAGAAGCCCAAACAAAAGCTGAAGAAGTTTTTTGTGTCTCTGGATTAAAATTTGGTTCCCATATTCTGAGTTTCAAAGTTTGAGATTCAACCATCCAAAAACCCTTCCAAATAAGATTTATATCGTCTTCATTATCTAACTTGATTATAAAGAAACCTTTACCTAAGGGAATAAATTGAACAATACCTTTTAGAATCCAATGTTTCCTCAAGGAAGCAGTTGTAACTTCCATATTCATCTTAACAAAATCAAGCCTACCAATCGAACTGAATCTCCATTCATTTAAGCTTTCTTTAATAACATCAACAAGTATAAACTTAGATGGAGCATCCACGGGAGAATTAGTAAAGTAAATCTAAAAATAGAACCAAAGTTTTCTGAATTGGACCGAGATTCAGATCCATTTTCCAATGGATTTTTGTTAAAATCCGACATGATTTATAACATTTAGATGCTAGAATTCACGATATTGTTAACACAAATCATCATATATGAAAGAAAATCACATGAATTAAATAAGAATGAAATTGATAGCTGGAAATCTGAGAACTAAATGAGCCAGTCAGTCGCCGATTCGCGGAGCTAAAAGGAACCAAGATTGAATAACATTTACCACTTCATTGTTTGAGATACACTTGTCTAAACTAAAATAATCAAGCGACTCTAATTGAGTTCTGATACTAAAATATGACAATCAAACTTGACATACCAACGCTTGGTGGGTTCAACCGAGCAATACTCTAACAAAAAGTAAAAATAAATAAATAAATAAATAAGAAAAAAAAATAAAAACTGAATATCCAATAGTCAAAAAGTGATGTTTAAAAAGAATAAAATAAAAGTATATCTCATTATGTAAATAAAATAAGCGGTTCAATATCGGTCAACGATGTAGTTGGAGCCTTGGAGGGGGTATATGGTTGTCGATGAACACCTCAAGAGGAGGGTGTTCAATGTACCCTTTGGAGGTAGTAGCAATTACACGTGGTTGCAATGTCGTATACTTGAATGCATGCCAAACATCCAATATTTGAATATTGCGGCCACAAGTAAAGAACTGGGACGAAAAGGTTATGGTAGAAGAGTGTTCTGAGGATGAAAACTGTCCTGCTGGATAACTTGAGATAGTTCACCCTTCTATTGAAGTTATAGCTCTTAAAAAGACTCAACGAGAACTTGTTAGGCAGAAATGCAAAAATACGAAGGATATTTATCAGGAAAATTTAGGAAAAGGTCAAAGATCCCAAACGAAAAAGAGGTAGCTTGTAGGTTTTTGTATGCACTCTTTACGTTGTTGTTTTGTTTTCGTGGTGATGTTGCTTACTCGTTTAAGGTTTGAGTTAGCTATTTGTAGATGTGCGTTGTTTGTTAGTTTGTTTTAGAGATGACTCCTTTTGTCTTTTTTTTGATACGAAAGAAATTTATTGATTAACCAGAATTAATGTTTCGATCTTGGGATAAAAGATCATAAAGTTCCTGCCCGAAATTATCAAACTTAAGCATATCAGCAGCTGAAACTCTAACGCTTCTGGCAATAGAGTTAGCAACTTGATTATCATCTCTACTAACAAAAGTAAAATTGCAGGGATTGAAAAAAAGAACTCAAGTGTTTAATCTCTCTAACTAAGTTTTTGTTTTCCCATTGCACTACCCATGGGTCTTCAGTAACAGCTTTTATTACTACTTGAGCATCAGCCTCAATTTGAATATCATCTATATTCATCTCCTTAGCCCACGATAGTGCTTCTCGTACAGCTAGACACTCCCCTTGCTCTGGATTCAAGACTCCATATTTGAAACTTCCTCTGATCCCGTCGCAATTTCCTACATGATCACGTAAAACAACACCAATACCATTATGATTAGTATTATGGTCAAAAGATGTAGCGACATTAAATTTAGCAATGCCTTGTACAAGAGGATACCAGTTAGACTTATTGTCCTTAATGTTGTACGGACTACTATTTCAATTTTCATGCAGATGAGAACTTAAATGGTATTGTATCCTATTAGCTGTGGAAATAGGGTTTAGTTTAACTCCCTGGAATATCGTCTCACATATGATCCAAGCACCAATCATACATGTGAACAATAGACGTTCATTCAGAGCAGAATTACTTCCATTAAACCAGCTTAGAACCCATTCAAAAACATTACCATAGTTAGATTTTACTGCATTTATATCTATATTGATGTTTTCCTGCACGGCTCTGGCATGTCTGCAATCAAATATTAGGTGTTCTATCGTCTCCTCTTCTCTTCCAAGGACTCCACATTGAGTTTCCATATCAGGGTTATGTGCTGCATATCTTGTTGGATGACATTCATGTATACACTTCCACGAAAAAAGCTTAATTCTGTGAGCAACACTGCAACTCCACAAGGCCTTCCATACTTGTGGCTGAATACTTACTCCATAACCATATTATCATTGGAACTTCTAGTGAGATGATTGTAAGCACTCTTAACAGAGAATTTACCATCTTTTGCAGGAGTCCAAATCATTATATCTTCTTTGGAGACATCAATAAATATTTCCTGAATTTTCCTATAAGTATTGGCATCAAACAAGATATCTAAGAGAGATACATTCCATGTATTTGTATCTGAGTTGATTAGTTCATCTACACTTTCATAGAATCTGTGCATATCATTCATTGGGATGGGAGGATGATTCAAGCTTGGAACCCACTTATCCTTCCAGATTTTTATTCTTCTGCCATTATTAATTTTCATAAAGTAATTATCTTGAATGACCTATAGACCTTTGGTGATTTCATTCCACATATAGGAGCAGTTCTTAGCTTCAATATTTTGATGAAGTATATTACCATATTTGAAGTACTTACTCCCTAGAATTTGTACCCAAAGTTGATCTTCTTCAGTACATACCCTCCAAGCAAGTTTTGTAAATAATGCAAGATTGAGTTTTTCCATGTCTCTGAATGCAAGACCTCCATGATCTTTTGATTTGCAAAGTTTAGAGTAAGATACATGGTTGAATCCTCTATTAGAAGAATGACCCCAAAAAAACTTCCTTTGGATTGTAGTTAATTTCTTCATGAGTTTGTCAGATAACTTAAAAGAACCCATTTGATAAACAGGTAGAGAATTAAGAACATGTTTGATCATAGTAGATCTGCCTGATTGAGAGAGTGAAGTAGAAGAACAAGTAGATAATTTGTTATTGAAATTATCTTCAATAGACTTGAAAGATTCTTGTTTAGAATGCCCAAAATAAGTGGAGATCCTAAATACCTTTCTTTTGAGTTCATAGTCTTGACTCCCAGAATCTGAGTGAGTGTTGCTGCAACTTCTGGATTAGTTTTTTTTTTCTAAAATGCACAGCAGATTTCTCAAAATTGATTACCTGACCTGAATGACTACTGAAATTGTTAAGAAGTTCAAGGAGGTTGTTAACTGAATCCAAGTTTTCTTGAGTGAAAATCAAGCAGTCATCTGCAAATAACAGATGATTAATGGTTGAAGAATTTGCAGCCACTTTAATGCCTTTGATGATGTTACTTTGTTGAGCAGCTATAAGATGCCTTGAGAGAAACTCCATAGCTAGAATGAACAAATAGGGAGAGAGTGAATCACCCTGCTTAATACCCCTTGAAGGATGAAATTATTCACAAGGAGAACCATTGAGAATTATTGATAGTGTAGTTGTGCTAATGCATCGATGAATGAGTTCACAGAATTCCTCACTGAAGCCAAAATATCTTAAGACCTTAATAATAAAATCTCATTCTAATCTATCAAATGCTTTGAACATATCTAGTTTGAGAGCTATCCATCCAATTTGACCTATTTTCTTCTTCATGGAATGAATAATCTCTTAAGTAATCATTGTATTGTCACTGATAAGTCTTCCTGAAACATAAGCAGCTTGATATGGAGAAATAATCTTCTCCGTTAGTGGCTTCATTCTGTTAACAAGAATCTTAGAAATGACCTTGTAAGAAGTATTACACAATCCTATGGGTCTATAATCTGCAACACAAAGAGGTTTCTTTTTCTTTGGTATTAAAGAAACATAGGTCTTATTGATTTGCTTAAAGATATGCCTTGTTTGAAAGAATATGCATACCATAAGACACACATCATCACCTACTATATTCCATTGGCTTTTGTAGAAACCATATTGAAAGCCTTCAGGGCCTAGAGCACTCCAATTCTCCATGCTTTTGAAAGTGTTTAAAATTTCTTCATTTCCTGGTATTCTTGTAAGGTTCAGATTGTCTTCATGAGAAATAATTGTTGGAAGAACTGAAAAAAGACCTTCATCAATTTGATGAGAGGATGAAGTACTGATATCTTAAAAGTGCTTTGTCATGTGTGAGCCAATGTATTCTCTAGAATGAAGCCAATTACCATTGTGATCTTGAATGGGATCAATATTTTTCATAGATCTTTTCCTGTTGATTTTGGTGTGGAAATATTTTGTATTGTTATCCATATCCTTGATGAAGTTGTATCTAGCTTTCTGTTTTAAGAATTCATTTTGGATCTTATGCCACTTATTCATATCTTTTTTTATTCTCAAAATGTGCTCATTTGATTCTGAACAAAGTTAAGCTCCTGCTGAAGATGGTCAATATTTTGATTGATGTTACCAAAATGTTGTTTGTTCCATATAGATAATTCTTTCCTTGCTGACTGAAGTTTTGTAACAAGCTGAAAACCAGGAGAACCACTAACACTAATATTCCAAGCATTATCTATAGTAAGAGAACATGTTTCATCATTGAGCCAAGTTAGAAAAAACTTAAAAGGTCTCCAACATGGCTCACATTCAGTATTAGTAACAAGAAGAATAGGAGCATGGTAACTACCTACTTGATTAAGATGTAATAACTTAGCTTTGGGGAAATGTCTACTCGAATCATTATTTCCTAGAGCTAAGACAATTCTTGATCTTCTAGAGCCAGTACCAAGATTATTGCTAGTCCAAGTGTAGTTTTTTCCTACATAGCCTATGTCTTCAAGCCCACTTTCAACAACTGTTTTGTTAACCCACCCATCTATAGAGGAAGATGTTTTGTTGTTGTTATCAAAGAGATGAAAACATAAATCCCCTAAAAGGATCCAAGGATAGTTACCTGTCTCAGTAGTTTGCTTAATATAGCACCATTGTTCTTTTTTCTTAGCAAAAGGCATACATACAAGTGAGTAAGAATTTTGGTTTACTTGGGTTACTTTGAACAACAATGTTAAACATATTTTGTTCATCACTTAGAATCTCACATGTAAAGCCATTTTTACATAGTAAAACTAAACCTCCAGATAATCCAAATGGCTCTATGAAAGCACTATTAGGGATAGTGATATGAAGTTATAGATGACTCCTTGTGTCTAAGGTTGTATCGCCTCGACGTTTCTCTTTTTTATTTCCTTTTTATTCTATCAAGAGAATATTAAATTTTTCAAAAGTATAAGGCACAGTTTGGCTAAATTAGCTTGTGTAAGTGGCATTCCAGATTTGTCCTCAGACAAGATAAATCTAGGTCTGAGAGTTGATATAGAAGCATGCTCTATACATGTGGTCAATGTGATGTTTCCACTCCCCAATAAACAAACGGAAAACACAGTTAACTTAAAAGATTGGAAACGAGAGAAAAAAAACAGGGAGGCGAAACCATTTAGTTTCTTCACCGAGTTGCAAAGAATTCCGTTATGTCAATTGAACGATTCCCAATCGACTCGTCATATTTTCTTCTGGTTCTCAAACAATCAACAGTTCATACAATGAATCACTAGGAGTCCCCACCCCCTCTAATGTCTCTCGATAACATAAGCATCTTATCAAAATAGGGATTAAACGCAATTGCAGTTGAATACAGAAAGTTTCTGATTTTAGCCAATGTTATTTCACTGAAGAGAACTAAACATCAATCTAGGGCTGAGAGTTCACGATAACTTTGCCTATGTAAACCATCAATAGACAAGTGTTCTTCAACTTCATTGAAAATCGTCAACTCGATATATCCATGGACCAAGAGGTGATTCTCTCTCTCTTTATCCATGAATTAAATTAATTAATTATTTTTTTGATTTTATGATTTAAATTTCGTTTATAAAAAGTTTATTCTTTCTGATTAAATATTTTTTTCAAGATTTGGGTTAAGTTAGTGAGGGGATTATCGTTGTTTTTTTCCCCCCTAATTTTTTCTTCTATTTCAGTCTTCACCGACGGGAGCTTGCACCTTTCTATTTCTTCTTCCATATTCTCCTCAATTATGTTGGGTGTTAGGTATAATTGATTCATTGATTTTGGTTTATCTCTCTTATTGTTTCCTTAATTGTGCAGCAAGAATTAGTGAGTACTGTTTAATGGAAAATTGGAAAGCATTCTGATCAATCCGTGTAAGTTTTTCTTGATTTATTTATATTTTTATTAACTATGATTTTATGAGGTTTGAACTATTGAAACCTGTGAGAATCACAAAGCCGTAGATGGAAATAGTTGTCTCCTATTGAAAAGTATGAGAGTTTGTTTAATTTTTGATGTAATTGGTGACTTTGTTTTAACCTATTCTTTTTTGATGATTTGTATACATGAATTGTTGTTTTAGGATCAACAGTAGACATTCGAAGTTTTCTTCTGTGACCCAATTTTAATCAATTACCTTCCTTGCCTCCATCTTCTACAGCTATTCACTCTTAGGTCCAGTATAAGCCCTAAAAATCATATATAGAATATATAAAACAATATCTTTCATGTTGGGTACACGGTTAAGGTCGTTAGGTATTTCTATTAGAGGCGTGATTACGATCCAAGACTTCAAGTTAGGACAAATTTTATTATCCAATTCTTCTTGCATCTGTTTGGCATTGTATCAATGTCAATGAAAATTCCAATGAGTGCAATGGTCAACTAACATCTTCAAAATTCAATCTACACCTTCTATGACTGTATGACATATTTTTTGTTAAGCTTTCAGATTTTTGTTCCTGCATCTTTTAAAAAAAAAATAAGCGACTGATTGAACATTTAATCTTACACAGCATGAAGTAAAGTTGACACCTAGCAAGGCAATGTATAATGTTAAGATACCTTCTACTTTTCGGGTAGGTTATATTTTCAAAACTTGATGACTTGAATTCATTGTCTTGCAGAAAACATTATATTTAACTTACTCCAAAGATCTTTTACGTGCTTCATATAGCTTAATTGAGAACCTTGGTGCATTAGTCTATTATTTGCATCTAACTCCGGTTTACGTTTAAAAAAAAATAAAATTTCACAATAATTTGTTTTATACACTAGCAGTGGTTTTCCTTGATTGTGTTTATGCAGCTCAGCCTTCTTGCACCAGAATAGAATAGTCTGTCGGGTTGAATAGTGAAAATCACAAATTTAAAAATAAATTTATGCATATGAATTTATGCTATTTTGGTGCTTTGAATGAGTTGTCTATTGGATTGGGTGCATACCTATTTTCTGATGCAATTTGCTTAGCAAAGACTAGAAATTTTAGGGTCTTTGATTACTCTTTTTGGGTATTGGTTTTTCGCGTTTCATCAAATTCTGTAGGAATTTTTTGTATTGATAAGAACCCACAATTGGGGATATCAAAACTAATTGGGGATATGAATTACTTACCCCAACCCAAAGGTGTCTGCTAAGGGGTGTTTTTGGGGGCGAAAATACTAAAACATTCTTAGATTAATTAAAAAATCTTATGAAAAGACTGTTATACCCTTTCTACTAAAACTTAAAATCAAAAACCAAATCAAAATATCCCCATTTCCCTATCAGTTCTGACATTCATAGTTAGGGTTAGGTTTTGAATATTTTTTTTTCTTCATCTTCTTCATCGTTCCCATCATCGTTGTTCGTCGACGATTAATCGTTAATTCAAAAATTTCTTCGTCGATTAACCTACCCGAATCATAACCATGCCTCCACTAAAGAAACCAAATGCCCAATCGAAGTCGTCAAGAGCGATTGTTCAAGAAAAACAACAAAAGAGGATTGCTTTGATTGCCCAAGAGTAATCGGACGAAGAAAAAGAGTTATCGGACGATCAACTACTCAAACACATGGCTTCAGTGAGAAGGTAAGTGATCTAGAACTGTTTAATTAGTGTTTCAATGGATTTGTAGCTATGGGTTTAGGTCAAAATCGCAAAACCCTAACTGTAACTGTAGAGTTTCAGAAGTTCCGGCACTCAAATTCGGATGAATACCACGCCAGAAACAATTTCCGGCATTTAATTTAGGATGAAGACCGCACCGGTAGTGTGTTCCGGCGTTCAATTTAGGTTGAAGACCACACCGGAACGTAGTTTCAGTATTCAATTTAGGTTGAACCCCAACTCTGAACTCGGTACCGGCGTTGATTCGAACTTTTTCGAGCACGCCGGTATTGACCTGCTAATCAACAGAAAACCCTAGAATTTCAATATTAGTACCGGCGTGCATTTTGGATTATATTCCATGCCGGCACTGTTGTTGTGGTATCCAGAAACTTCAGAACTACTGGCGTGCTCGACAAGTTGATTTCAATGCCGGAATTGTGTCCCGGCGTCCTCAAAATTTGTTAAAACTGCCGGTATTAGTTTCCGTCATATGATGTTTTTTTTCTGCAGTGCCGGTACTAATATTTTAGTTTCCAGGAATTACTCAAAGTGTTCTGGCATCCTCGATATTTACTTGTGTATGCCGGAATTTGTTTCCTCATGCTACATGTTTCACTTTACCATGCCGGTTATTGTCCCGGCATCTACGAAACTTCTTATTTGTATGCCGATAGTGTTGGTAGAAATGGAAGTTAGTTGTCTTATATTTATTTCGTGCTTCATTTGAAATAGATCTAAAGCAAAGCAAGCTAAAGCAAGTGAAGCTAAGAGATAAAAAAGTAAAGATGTTGTCACTAAGAAAAGAAGGAAGGACGGTCTTGATACTCCTCGGTCCATTCCTCCTCGAGGGAACAACAAAAAGCGTTTGGGTGCTGGCACAAGAGGGGCTGTTTGGGATAGTTGTCGTGATCGTAGTAAACTCTCTATCCATGAATCTACCGAAGCGGTTGAACAAGGTGGGGAGGAAGATGAAGAAGATGGTGAGGAAGATGAAGAGGAAAATGAGGAGGAAGATAATGAGATTGATCCAAGCCACTTACCAAAGAAAAGATAAGGAGTAGTGGAACAAGGTGGTCCAAGTCAACAACCCACACAAGGCAATGTGGAAGACAATGGTAAAGGCAGAGGGAAAGGCAATAGCAGAACAAAAGTTAAAGGCTCGCACCTTCCTTATGTTGATGACATGATACATGACCTCAAGAATGGTAAAATTTAGGGCGCAGCTGTTGAAGATCCGGAGCATCTATTTGGCTACAAGGACTCTTGGGCTCGTACTATATATCAAACCTATGTAAGAATTTCTATCTCGTGCATATGTATTGTTTTGTGTTTATGCAAAATTTCTTAATCGTATTATCTCCTATTTGTAGGATCATACGAAGGTTGTGCGTGTTTACCGAAACCAAGCCGCGACTTATTGGGATTTTTCTAAGGAGCATGATGAGGTCCAAGAAATAATAAAGGATTTTGGTCTATATCCTTTGGTTGAGAATTATGTGAAGCCAGATATCGTGACTGCCAATTGCTTCGTTGAAAGGTATCATGCTGAAACGGATACCATGCATTTTTCGTTTGGCGAGATGACCTTCATCCATGAAGATGCTCAGAACATTCTAGGCTTGGAGGTTATCGGCGAATCAATTCAACACCGAGAGAATCACTCTTTTGAGTTAGATTGGTCGAAGTTGCACGAGCTTACTAACAAGTTGTTTGGTTGGGAATACAAAACTTCGGTGGAAAGCTTTTATGTATCCTCGGTTAGTAGGACAAAGACCATCAAGTTGACCCTGCTTAAGGAGAAGTTTCAAAACTCAAAGGAAAGAAGTACAAAGGATGGATGGGACCCTGCACAGATTCGTTATACAGCCGCTGCGTACCTGTTACACATCTTGGGCACTAGGGTATTCCCGGACACTAGTAGCAACAGGGTTAGTGCAAACTACCTTCAATACTTGGATCTGT
Organism: Papaver somniferum; assembly: GCF_003573695.1. Taxonomy (NCBI): domain Eukaryota; kingdom Viridiplantae; phylum Streptophyta; class Magnoliopsida; order Ranunculales; family Papaveraceae; genus Papaver; species Papaver somniferum. Next base: position 160,177,726 of record NC_039364.1, on the reverse strand, counting down.
TGCAAGATGTCTTTACCTATTCATGGGGCACCATTGCTATGGCACATTTGATGGCGGAGATGAGAAGGGTCTCTAAGGAGACTGCAAACCAATTTGTTGGGAATTTCACTCTACTCTAGGTAATTTTGTTTTTAAACTTATGTTCTTATTTATATTATTAACATGTTCCCTTATCATGAACTTAGGAATAAAATTTTCTGATTTGTATATGTATCATTTCACATTTGGGTAGGTTTGGGCTTATGAACATTTCCAAACATTGTTCAAGGGCCACCCTTTCTTGAAGATTATTCAAGTTGATGACGACGAGGAGCCTAGAGCCAAGAGGTACCAGTTCAACAGCCATCCAAAGCCCGATAACAACCTTCGAATGATAGAGATGAGATTGGCTCTAGAAGGGATGACCACCAAGGATGTTGTGTTCGACCCGTACAAGGAGGATAGAGAGAACCACTACTACAAGAGTTTTTATAATGTTGCATTTTACCAAGGGCCTTTGTTCCATCCAAAGGAATACATTATGGCTGATCCTCGACGTGTGATGCGGCAACTTGGATTCAAGCAATTACTCGACCGCATGACTAGAACTGATGAAATGTATAGGCTTGACCTTACTATGTGCAATACAGGTCCCACAAGGTTGACGGTAGAGTATGATCCAACTCCACAACCAACACATTGGAGTGATAAGGAACCACGTCGTTTGGTAGATTTTAGTCAATGGGAGCCTGTGATCAACGGTGATGAAGCCGATCCCTCCTACATGGATGATTACTTGGAGTGGTCACATCCTTTTATCGTGCGCCCGGCCAACGTCGAAGTTCCACCCCAGGAAAACCCTCCCGTTCTAACTTCTGTAGCACCACCACCACCTACAATGGCCCAACTTAACAATACCGTTGCATTGTTTGTAAGTACTATTGATTGCTTAGTCGTTTGAAGTATACATTATTTTATATTAGCATATATATACTAATTATGTGTTGTATGTATGAAACTAGCGGCACCGGATTGGGAAGTTGAAGAAGATGTTAGGTTGCAAGCACAAGGAAGGAGAGGTGATAGCCGGTGAAGAATTGAAGGAAGTTGTGGAAAAGCTTGAGAACATTGAAGACCCAAATGCAAGAGCTTTGTTTGGGGAAACAAGGAAGGTGGCCGATGCCAAGAAGCAAAAGACAATGAAGTGATGAACTCTATGGTTCTGTTTTGTTATTTGGATGGTGGTTGTTATGTTTTGAACAATTTCTAACTTCTTTTTCGTTGAACTCTTTAGTTGTTTGATTTACTTTTGGTTTATGATACTTTGATAAAGAATATTTAAGCACGATTCAGTTGTTTGGTTTATGTTGAACATGTTTAGATTTCTAGTAAAATGTTGTCTTTCTTTTGACCAAGTTTCTTTTTAGTTTATGGTCAGTTCCGGCATTAAAAGATTAAGTTCCAACATGTCGGTATAATTCCGGCATGAAATCTTGATGAATTTGTATGTCGTCGCTTTATCCGGCATGCACCAGTTTCTCCCATTCCATGCCGGTAATGTTGGATAAAATTGAGAAATTTTCTATGTAAATTATTGATGGTTCCGGCGTTACATATTTTAAGTTAAACCATGCCGGTAGTGGTTCCGGCATGCATCAGTTTCTCCCAGTAAATGCCGGAACCGTTGGATGAAATTGACCAAGTGTCTGTGTACATTATTGATGGTTCCGGCGTACAGTACTGTAAGGCTACCATGCCGGTATTGTTTCCGGCATTGTCGGTATTGTTGGATGCACGCCGGAATTCTGATTTTTTTACCGTTACATAGTTTTGCAGAATTCCGGCGTTCAATTTGATAAATACTCAACGCCGGTATTGTTTATAAATAGTTTACGAATGCTCCATTCATTTCATTACATTAGATTTCAAACTTTAAATTAAAACATAGTAAGACATGGTAATCTAGCACTTTTGGTTTAAGATGCTCTTCTATTTAGTAACCCATCTCTTTTCTACAATTGCGGAACCTTTGAGCCTTTCCCTAATATCTTCAAAGACATCGTCTGGAATCTCGGTGTCAAGGACCATCTTTATTGGTTCATCTTCTATTTCACCGTATTCCTTTCCCTTCATATAACACCCATCAATAGGCTTGCATTGGCCCTTGTGACTTTTTCTTGCCTCTGAAAGTTCTACAGCTTTGTCAAACCACTGGAACTCTTCGCACTTTGGGTAATTCAAACACCTTAGAAACATTCTTCCATTTTCAGCATCATCAGTTTTTGCAATCCAAAACCGGCGTGTACCATCATAATTCCTGCACTGGGAATAAATAAATGGACAGTCCATGGCTAAATGAGAAGAATAATTTCAAATCTGACAGCTGCAATGATGACTCTGTAAGAGAAAATTTAATTAGTCATAGATACTAGTAAAGAAGATTTTAACTCTCCATAATAATGGTGTATCCGTAAGAAAAGATTAGTAACGGCGAGGGTACTTACTTTGCATATAGAGCTTGATGGTAGTTTGTTTGAATCGGCCATCGCTTGTGAAACTTGAACCGTGATTGTTTGGTCAATTTTATTACTCTTGCGTTCTTGATAGAAGGATTTTTGTTATTTGGTTGGTGGTTTAAGTGTATTCCTACCATGGAATGGTGGTGTATTATATAGAATGAAACTCCAACAGTCATATTTTTTCAAAAAAATTCAAAAAAACCTAGTCGTTATTTTGAATTCCACAAATGCCGGCATGCTCGTGTGTAAACAAATTATGCCGGAACCTTTTCCGGCTTGGTAATGTGTATAACTATATACGCATGAATTATTGCCAATATTTCTGTATAAGATTGTTCTCGTTCCGGCATGTGCTTCTTAGAATATTGTACGCCGGAAAAGAGCATCCGGCGTGCACGTAAATATTTGTTGTACACTGGCAACAAACAATTTGAAAAATGGAGATTCTCTAACACTATAACGGTCATATTCTCTATTCTGGCATAGATATTACAATGCCGGCTACACAATATCCTAAAAAGAGATATTGGATCCTCATCTAATTATTGTAATTGTGTGACCTATTGGACTAGATACCTCATATCAAAAAAAAAAACATTCTTTCTAGCTCAACACACATCTCTAATGGCAGATCAATCATCAACTACCAAGATCTTCGTAGCCATGGAACTAGAAAAACTTAAGAGGAACAATTTATCCACTCCAATAGGAAATCATTCATCATCCACCACCAACTCTATCTCCCTTATACAAGAAAAGCTTAGAAGGAAGGAAGAAACCACCAAATCACTTGCCGCAATGGAGGTAAAGATACTAAGAAGTAAAAGAGTAGAAGAGGAGGCGGCTAAATATGACAAAGAAACTAAAGAGGTGGCTAGATATTCATCTGGTTAGTTTATATATGGTTTGTTAAACAATCTATTGGTTAACCTATGTCAAACATTGCAATTTTTATGTTTTTTATTTCAAAACCGGCATGCTCGAAAATGGTAATTTCCATGCCGGAAATCTTTTTTTCTGAAACAAAGGAAAATTTAAGATTCCGGCATGCTCGAAAATGGTAATTTCCATGCCAGAAGTATTTTTTTGTAAACCAATGGAAAATTTTGAACTCCGGCATGCTCGAAAAAGTTAATATCCATGTCGGAAACCTATTCTTTTGTAAACCAAAGGAAAATTTAGAATTCCGGCATAGACACTAGTTTTATAAGAATGTCGGAACTCTAGATTTTCTGAAATAGAAGGCATTTGTGTATAATTCTGGCGTTACCATACAGTAAACTTGAATGCTGGAGTCAATACTAATATCTCTGCTTACTTATCATTCTATTACGGCGTACAAAGAAAATATCCTTCCTTGTCGGGAACCACTCCCGGCATTGAAGTGTTTGAATTAAATCATGCCGACACTTACATAGCGTATCGTTTAATGATTACAATTCAAACTTCCAAAAAAACAAAAGGTTGCTTAACAGTGAACCAAACATATCCAAATTAATCTTCAATAATTTGAATTTCTCTCAGCTCTGGCTTTTTTGAGAGTGTCAAACTATCCCATAGTTGGTGGTTCTCCTCATACAATCTCATTCATCCCTCCAATTGATTGTCGACTATTTCCTTGTTTTTAGTCAAGGGACAAGCCGGTGGCAACGGAAAATTTTCCTTCAATTTGAGAATAATGAAATGATTCCGTTCACGAATGCCAAGACAACTTTTCTCTTCTTAAGCGATCCTTCGCACTTTTTCCACTTTGGTGTACAAGTTGCACTGTCGGTAAGTCTAAATTAATGAACAACACAGTTAAATGTATCCTCCACTAGGTGACCAAAAACCGGCATTTTCATCCAATATTGTGTAGGAATGAAATCCATCTGGTGATCTGGCCCTAACACCCGATCACGCAAACTTTGAAACTCTTCCTCATTATCTACCAATTGTCTATAACAACTCTTCTTTTTAACAAGTTGATCAGCCATCCTCTTTCTCGCGTACTTGCATGGTGTCATTCCCTTACTAACCGCCACCTCAAAGATTCCTAATTGTTCGGTGACGGCATGATATCCACAATTTCCATCTCCATCGACATCATCCGTATACACAACATACTCGCGAATAATCTCGGGAAGTTGATCAATGTAAGAATATATTTTTGTATGTTAATGTCTATAAGTCTTACCTGTTTGGGAATCCTTAAACATCTTCATATTACCCTTTACTAGCTTTAGTATATCTAATCCATCCTCTGCAATCTCTGCACTTCCAATGTCTTCGGCATATGTTGGGAGTCCATACTTCCTTCGCCTTCCCCTTTTAACCATAATAACGGACTTGTCGCCGTCTTGTTGTTATTCACTAGACATTGGCCGCTTACCTTCGCTATCACTATTCTTTGGCGTGGCTTGGGAATGCTCACCTTGTTGTTCTTCTTCAATCAATGCGGGTACCTTCGTCGGCCTACCCCTTTTCTCTGGAACCAGAACTTCATCGGCTTGTGGTGTTGATACGGAATCCGTCTTTTGTTCTTGACTTGATAGAGGTAACTTCTTCGGCCTACCCCTTTTCTTTGGAACGTGATCTTCATCGACTATAGGTGTGGCTTGTTGTTCTTCTTCAAACCATGAGGGTATTTTCCTCGGCCTACCCCTTTTCTTTGGAACCGTCTCTTCAACGACTTGTGGTGTGGATACGGAATCCGTCATTTGTTCTTGACTTGATAACCGTACTTTCGTTGGCCTGCCCTTTTTCTTTGAAACCGACACTTCGTCGACTTGTGGTGTGGATACGGAATTCCCCGTTTGTTGTTGACTTGTTGGCGGTTCCTTCCTCGGCCTACCCCTTTTCTTTGGAACCGGCTCCTCCGCGAGCCTTGCTTCCGAAATCTCACATCCGGTTAGGTATGTTTTCTTACTTGCCGCGAGTTCTTCTTCGCGTTGAGTCATTGCTTTCAATTATATCCTTTGTTTTCTCCTAAATGTTTTAGTTTGTGGTCTACTGGGAGGATCTCCCTTTGTTGGCTCTTCACTTTGTGCCATCCATGGGGGTGTAATTATCCTTAGTTGGCTCAACAATACTTATCGGCTAGCCGAGTTTCCATGTGAATAAGCTTGGTAGAATTCCTTTGCTTCAGGCGTATCCCATGGTGATTGTCCGGGAGTTTCCGAAGGGGGGGGGGGGGGGGTCGAAAGATAATTGCTTCCAAAACGGATCAATAACCTCAATAGGTATCACTTCTTCATACTTCACAAGTATATGACGACATGGAAGCCCCAGTAAAGACATGTCGGGACAAATACACACATCACCCGGTCTCCCGTAGTTTCTCTCTTTTACCATTTCTCTAATCATACGTTTTACTGCCCATTGCGAGACGTTGAATTCTATTCCTTGGAGAAAATTACGATATAGAAGATTTGATGTCATTCTTTCCATTGAGATTTTCTCAAAGGCCTTCTTGATCCTATCGATATCTGACTTAAAGTATTGCTCAAAAGCCTCGGTGACCGTAACCACGTTTCCTTGGACGGACTGGATGAGATCTTTAAATCTTCCATGAGCGGACTCCGCTATACTAGTTGCTTCATTCCCGTAATGTCTATACATATTTGTCCATGCACGCACAAATCTTTCCTTGAACTTAGCCAACACTTTATCCCAGCAGTACGAGACGGCACTTGGATACCCATTCGTTATATTTGGCACTAAACATGTTCAACCTATTTTCATACATATCCTTGGTAAGAGACCAATAAACTTGCTCCCAATCCTTTAGAAACTCCAACCACCTTTTATGATTTTCATCGTGTTCTTTGTCCACTCGCTCTTTAATCTTTCCTCTTTCATCTTCTTCTTGTTCGGGTGATAGTTTCTTCTTGAGAACATCTTCCTCTAATTGAGCAATTATTCTTTTCTTAATCTCCGCTTTGGAGGGATCAAACAAAGCATGGAAATGTTTTGTGACATTTTGACCTATATGATACGTACATAAGAAATTTTGTGGATCCGGGAAGACATCGGATATTGCATTCACTAACCCGTCATCTTGATCGGTTATGAAGACCCTAGGAAGTTTATTTTCTGGGAACAATAGTTTCAGTTGTCGTAATGCCCAATGATAATTTTAATCCCTCTCGTTTTCCATTAAACACCAAGCCAATGTAAATGTAACCTTGTCCGATATTTTCCCGACGATGTTGAATAACGACATGTTGTATTTGTTTGTCTTGTAGGTGCAATCCATCATAAGGACACCGCAACATGTATGAGCCAACTGTGAAAGCAAAGGATGCGCAATAAATATTTGAAGTGGCTTGTTGTCCGTCCCTCTTTTAATGATACGCGTGTAGTTGTGATTCCAAGCTATCTTCTCAAATTCTTGCATAACGCTCCTCCCTTCCCATTCCACCCTTCTAATGGTTGCTTGTGCGCTATAGATTGTACTTAGAGAAGAAACATTCGTCTTATCCTTTTCCTTGAAGCCTCTGAGAATCACTCGTGGTTTGATACATGCTTTGGTCATTCTCTTTACATCATCGAATTCATGAGGTTTTAGCTTCGCAATTAGGGAGTGACCCTCAAAATCTTTCGGATCCCGGTGGTTATGACGGCCAAACCACACCGTACAATCCCATTCATTTTCTTCATTTTCTCCGCCTCTTAAATAGAATACAAGATTAAAGGGGCAATCATCCTTCCTCGTATTAGTCTTGTATACCCTATTAGTCTTCTTTGGATATACATAATCCTTTCTCTTATGGCTATCCTTCTTGTATTTCCCACTTCGCTCGCAAACCATCTCAAAACGTATATCGAAACGTTCGGTATTCCTCACCATCACACACATGTGTTTAAGAGCCATCTTTTTTGCCCAAGCAATTGCTTCCTCTCGAGATTTTATTCCCTACATGAGGACAACAATGAAAACTTATAAGGTTGATTACAAGAAATCACCACATAAAGTTATAAAAACTAGATGAAAAGTATTGTTTGGTAACATACCAGAGGCATTTTATAGTATTCGGACGTATCCGGACCAAGCGGTTTGGAGTTTTTTGGTTCAACATACGTCACAATCTAAGGAATGAATGAAAAGAACAATGAATTAGTTCAAAAAACATTTAAATTACTATGCCGGCCGGGAACTAGTTCCGACATGCTCAAAAATGTACCGGAGTTGTTGTTTAAGAATGTTCATGCCAGAATAGATGATACCGGCGTGCCCTAAAACCTTCAAACCACGCCGGAAATCAGTTCCGGCGTGCTCGATAATTCATGTGCCAAGCCGATATTTATGTTCAAAATTATATGTTTCCTGGATGTTTGTCTCCCGATTCCGGTATTTCCAAAAATGAACGGTTCCGGCGTAGACATTAACAAATAAATTACGTCGGAAGTAAGTTCCGGCGTGCTCGATAATTCATGTTCTATGCCGGTAATAATGTTCAAAATACTTAGACTCTTGGATGTTTTTCTTTCTGTACCGGCATTGTAAAATGGAAGTGAACCATGCCGGAAGGAAGATTCCATAGAATATTCGGTGGTAGTTAAAAAGTTTTACTGCATACCGGCATGGATCTTTGGGTTGAACACCACGCCGGCACCAGTTTTAAAATGGGGGATATCTTCAACATGATAATCAACCTAGAAGGATTTGGAATCAATCTCGAACAAGAAGCATCTATGTTCCAAGGAACAACGCTGCAAATCCTAATGTTGTGAACCCTAATTCGCCCGAGTTTGCGAAACAGCTCGAAGATGGCAATACTAACGCGTTTAGGAATCCGCATGAAGTAGGCAACCAAGGCGCGCATAAATAAGGCTCTTATGCGGCTATATTAAAGAAGAGAACACATGTTTTATCAATGATTGATGCTGAAACGCTCTCTCATCCTCCAATTCGTTCTACAACAAACAATGATGTTTTGATTAAAATTTCGCGGGAGACTCATGCTAGAATTAAGGCTGTGTGGAGGTTTAGTTTGGTTGGGTGTTTGATTTTTTTCAAAACCCTAAAATTCGAGGATGTTAAAAAAGAACTATTGAATCAATGGAAGTTATCAGGTTCAGTTCAATTTATTCCATGGAAGAAGGGATATTTTGTTATTAAGATAGACAATGAAGATGATCGAAAACGAGTAAGCTATGATGGCCCGTGGAAGATTATATCTGAAACTGGGTTCCAACAGCTTAAAATTCATCCATGGACGCCTATGTTTGATCCAGGGAAGGATAAGATTACTAGAGCTGCAGTTTGGGTTCGTTTCACGGCTTTGCCAATGGAGTTTTGGGATGAAGAGACGATTTTTCGAATGGCAAGAGGGCTTGGAAGCCGGTTTCTGTTGATCCGAACTCTGCGTCATGAATATGGTTACTTTGCTGCTGCTTTGATTGACATAGATTTCTCTCAACCTTTAGGAAGGATTTTGATTGATGGTGAAGAGAATGAAGAAATTTTTGTTCAAGATTATGAAATTTTAAACAGGCCAAGTTTTTGTGATTATTGCAAATCTATTGGCCATAAAAATCTGATTGTAGAACAAAAAGTATGATGATTTGAAAGACAAGGCTGATGAAGAAACTGATCCTGAGATCAAAAAATCAATTGAAGCTGATATGGATGATCTTAAGAATTTCTGGCAAAAAAAGAATTCCTAAAAAGGTAAGAAGAACATGCCAGAAGATCCACCGCTACAACCAATTCTGGAGAAAGATCAAACAACAAACCTGGAGATGATCCAAAACAATGAAGAACTATCAATCCTTGAGATGGCTACTGGAAAACATACAATTTTCCCCGAGATAGTGCTAGTAATGGTGAAAAATTGGGTGAAGAAGGTAACGAATCAGAGATGCACAATGATGGTGCGCATTGTCCGTGCCGCACAATGATGGTGCGTCATTATCTGGGGTTCGCAATGATGGTGTGTCCATGTGCAGCACAATGATGGTGTTGTTCATTCCGTGCAGCGCAATGATGGTGCCAACGATGATGGTGGGCCAGCCTGGATGCACAATGATGGTGCGAATCAGTTTTGCGCAATGATGGTGCAGAATCAGTTTTGCGCAATGATGGTGCAGAACTTGCGGAAACTGTGCAAGATAATTTGCGCAAGGAGGATGATGCTAATCTGGAGATGCAAGAGATGGAAGCTTATAAGATTATGAGGCCATGAAAGAGGCAGCACGGCAACGTGAGGTTGATGCTGAAGTTGCTAGAATTCAACAAGAGATGGCTAAGACAAGGCTAGAGAATTTGAGAAGAAGGTTTTAGATTTGCAACAGCCGCAACTCAACCAAGTTTGGTTAATGTCATTGAAAGTGAACTGTATACTATGGTAGCAGCTTGTTCCCAGCTGCTAGTCCAACTCCTATGGATGATCATGATGATGCTAGTTTTAGTGACGCCACTAAAACTTCAAGAAGATCTACTCCGGCTAAATCTTTAGAGAACTTAACACTTTCTAATAGATTTGAAACTGGGACCGAAGAAATTGATGAGGTAGTTATTGAAACTGATGATGAAGTTGCAGATATGGTGGATAAGGTATCAACAAATACTTCCAAGGCAGTTGAAGAGATGCAAGAAATTTGGAGTTACTTGCTAAAAAGAACTGGATGAGCGTGAGAAGAAGGAATTGGTTGACAAAAAAAAAAACCAAAAGTTACTAAAAAGAAGACTATTACTGTGGCAAATGTTAGTCAAGTTCAAACACGAGGCGGTAGATCTTCCAGACAGGGTTCGGCAAGCCCTTCGAAGAACAGAGTTAATTAATGCGTGTCTTTTATTGGAATGCTCAAGGCTTGGCTAAAGATGGTGCAAGGGCCAAGTTGAGTGAGCTTTACCGCTTGCACAATCCTGATGTAATATGTATTGCGGAGCCGCAGGTTCGTTGCACTACACGTTTTGTTAGGAATTTAAATTTGCTTGATTTTTGTGAAGATGTTATCACTAATGAGGTGAATGGTGAGAGAGGTAACATTTGGGTCTTTTGGAGGAATTCTCTGGCAAGGCCGAATGTTCTATCTCTTCAAAACAAGCTATCACTTTGGATTTTTCTGGTGATTATATCACGGCTGCATGCTTCTTCTGACGCGGTGGCAAGGAGATCTCTTTGGCGTCAACTGGGGTTGGGATTTATTTCTATTCCGTGGTTGGTGTTGGGTGATTTTAATTGTGTTTTGCATTGATGAAAAGAAGGGTGGAAGGCCGATCAAAGAAACTTATATGAATGAATTTCGAAGTTGGATCTCTGACAATGGTTTGGTGGAAGCAGATGCTATTGGGAAGAAATATACTTGGTCTAATTGTCGGAGTGGCATACATAGAATCGTTTCTAAACATGATAGGGCTGTTATTAATGATGCTTGGTATGATAAGTATGCTAATTGGAGGTGCAAAGCTATGCCAAGAATTTGCTCTGATCATTCCCCTCTTTTTGGTTTTGCTTTTGACAGTCCAAGGCCAAATAGGGCTCCTTTTAGAATTCAGAAAATGTGGCTTTCTCACCATCTTTTTTGGATTTTGTAAAGGAAAATTGGAGTGCTAGGCTGGATGGTGCGCCTCCTTTTGTTTTCACGTCTAAGTTGAAGAGACTGAAGGATGCATTGAAGATTTGGAATAGAACTGTGTTTGGGGATGTTCAGTTTCGCTTAAAACAAGCGGAATTGAATCTTGATAAGGAGAATGATATTCTGGATCAAAATGTTAGGTGTGAGTTGCAATTTTTGAAGGTTGCCGATGCTAGGAAAGCTGTTGATGAGGTGCGAACTGAATTGGCAGTTATGCTTAAGCAAAAATCGAGAACTAGTTGGTTGGAAGATGGTGATCAAAATACTCGATTTTTCCACAACACCATTCGTATGAGGAGAAGCCAAAACACAATCTCTGAATTGAAGATTTCTACTAACTCTACTTTGTTTTTGCAGGATGAAATAAAAGATTACATTGTTGATCACTACCGTGCAAAATTCAATGGTGGAGGTGTGCATATTGATCCAAAGTTGTTTGATTATGAGCATGAAAGCATCTCAGCTGCTGAAAGTGCTTTTATGGATGCTATTCCGTCTTTGGATGAAGTTAAGGGAGCTGTTTTCGATTTGGGCGCGGACTCTGCACCTGGCCCTGATGGATTTACAGGTTCTTTCTTTAGAGTCTGTTGGAACATTATTTCTAGAGATCTTTTTAATACTATTGCAAACTGTTGGGCGATGCGGAAAATTCCTAATGGCATTAACTCTAGTTTTATTGTTCTAATCCCAAAGAATAACAAATTTGATGCTATTAAGGACTATAGGCCAATTGGTTTAAGCAATTTTTTCTTCAAAATCATTACAAAGATTATGGCTACTAGACTTGGTACAGTGCTGAATAAATTGATTTCTGAAGAGCAAGTGGCGTTTATGAAGGGAAGAAACATTCATGAAAACATAGATTTGGCGTCGGAACTGATCAATGAGATTAATGTGGATGGGAAGCATGGCAATGTTGGCCTCAAACTGGACATAGCCCAAGCTTTTGACACGGTTAGTTGGGAATTTGTTGTTGAGGTTTTTCGTCAAATATGGTTTTTCTGATGCATGGTGTTCGTGGCTGCTTAATATTCTCAACTCTGCTCGGATTTCTATTATGATTAATGGTAGCCCTGAAGGTTTTTTCAGTATCACAAGAGGTCTGCGGAAAGGTTATCCTCTTTCACCTTTGATTTTTGTTCTTATTGAAGATGTTTTGAGCCGCAATCTCTCTAAGTTGTTTGCAGCAAGAAGTATGCACCATATGGTGAGGAAGAAAGGTGTTGCACCAACTCATTTACTATTTGCGGATGATATTCTTATTTTTTGTAAGGGTAATCTTCACAGTTTGCAGCATTTGAAGGAGATGCTTCGTATGTACCAACTTGCTTCTGGACAATACGTTAGTTATGCCAAAAGCAAGTTCTATTATGGTGGTGACAAACATTCTCGTGTTGTTGCTACTGCAAACTTTATGGGTATGGAAAGGGCGTTATTCCCAGATAAATATTTGGGAATCCAATTAAAACCTGGTATTGTACGTCATATTCATGTTCGGCAAGTAATGGATAAGATTATGGATAAACTGGCAGGTTGGAAGGGTAAGCTCTTGTCTTTTCAGGCTCGGCTAGTTTTGATTAAATCAGTGATTTCTAGTTATTTGCTTCATTCCATGGCTGTATATAAATGGCCATGCACGGCTATCAAATCAGTTGAGAGGGCCATTCGAAATTTTCTGTGGTCTGGAGATGATGAGAAGCGTAAATACTTTACGGTTCTTTATGATGATTTATGCCGTCCTAGGCGTGAAGGTGGTCTTGGTCTTAAGAAATTGATTGATGTTAATAGGGCCATGTTTATGAAGTTGTGGGTTTCGATTCGTGACTCTAATAAGACTTGGGCCAGATTTTTGAAGGCGAAGTATTTCAAGATAAACGACAACTTGATCGATTATAAGTTGGGTTCTTCGGTTTTTCCAGAAATCAGATTGGTTTATAATTTTGTGCAAAGGCATACGCGCTCAATTATAGGTAATGGTGCTAATACTTCCTTATTTTTTGATAATTGGTGTGCTGATTTTTCAATTGCGCAAAGACTTGGCATCACTAAAAAGGGTCCTAATGATTTTAATGCCAAAGTTAGTGATATTATTGTTGATGGCTCTTGGGTTATTCCTCCAAAGACTAAGGAATTGATGTTACGGTGCAATATTGATGTTGATAATTTGCCTCTTATTGGTGGTGGAGATGATTACAAAATTTGGGACTTGGACAACAAGGGCGTGTTCTCTATCAAGTCGGCTAAGGCTGCCATCAGGGCACCTGCAGAAGTTTCGCCAACTGCAGCTCTCTTCACAAGAAGTGTTGTGCATCCTACCTTAAGTGTTCAGTACTGGAAGTTATTTAATAAAAAATGTTGCGCTACTGATGATAACATCATGAAGAAGACTGGTAGGGAGATGCCTTCTATGTGCCGCTTGTGCAGGGAGGATTGCGAAGATGTCAGCCATATTACTTGGCATTGCAAAATTTCTAAGAAGATTTGGAATTGGGCAGCTGATATTTTTAAAATGAAACCGAATGAAGATCTTGTGGCCTCTTACAAGGTTGCAAAAGGGCGTAGTAGGATGATAAAGGATCTGTGGCTTGTTGCAAATCTTGCAATAGTTACGGAATTATGGAAGCTGCGCAATAAGTCTTATTATGAGAACATGTGAGTTCGATGGCTTGAATTTAAGGGACGGGTTCATCAGTTAATTCGTGATAACTCAATTAGAATGAAGGGCCACATGTATAACACCTTAGATGATTTGCGAATTTTGAATTTCTTTAGAGTGAAGCATAGATCTTGCAAGCACTCTGTTCCAATTGAAGTTACTTGGACGCCGCCTAATCCAGGTGAGCTTATGATCTGTTGTGATGGTGCATCACTTGGAAACCCGGGACAAGCTGGTTCTGGTGTAGTTTTTCGTGATTCTAACTCGGAAGTTTTGGGAGTTTTGTGCGTTGGACTGGGCTGGCAGACCAATTACTATGCTGAAGTTTGTGCGGTTATCTATGGCGCAGCTGTTGCTCAAAGGTGGAATGTCAAAAACCTATGCGTCAGATCGGATTCGATGAGTTGCATATTCGCTCTCCAGAAAGGAGAGTTGTCGTGGAAGCTAATGCAGAAGTGGAGAATGGCGAAGAGTTTTTACAACAATATTAGTTATGTTCATAGCTACAGAGAGGCTAATTTTTCAGCTGATGCCTCGGCTAAACAAGCATGTTTGTTGGCTGAGGAAAATTATGAGTTTTATGAGGGTAGGCCAGGTTTTATTCATTCTGTTGAATGGCCTGGAGAGGTTTATTTTCGTTTCAAATAGGTTTTATTGGCGTGCAGCCTATTGGCTTAGCGCTAATATAGCCTAGTCCCTGTACAGTTTCGTTTTTTTTTTCTATTTTTGTTGACCGAGTAAAAAAAAAATGTCCGATTATGATTGGGAGTGAAATTAGTGATGAATCACAATCAAAGGAGATGTTGATCGTTTTAATTGAAATGGAAAAGTTCTTAATCATCTTATAATTAAGTTCAGAGATTCATTATTAGCAGAGAAGTTTTTTGTTCAAATCTGATCTTCGGCTGTTAAGAGTTGATTTGGTGTGGTTTTGGTTACGATTTGTGAATTTTGAGAGTAGAGATTGAAGAATCGGTTTGTAAGTTCAGATTTTGTGATTTTTTTTCGTAAGCATTTTTGATTGGTTAAATCAATCTTCTGAAGAATTAATTTTTAGTTTTGGGGTTTTGCAGATACACTATTAACATTGAAGTTGCGAAAGAGAAGATTAATTGAAGCTCCGAAAGAGAATTGGTAAATTTTGAGAAAAGTGGGGATTTATATTGTGATAAATAGATCGTACAATATGATTTTGTTTGGAAAATTGGTGAAAATCATAATGATCGGAGGTGAGACTTTGTTTGAAGAGATAGAATTTAGTTTCTTCTTTTGTTTTTCAGATTAGCCTTCAAATCTCAATATCCTTGGAGTTTGTTTTTTTTTCTTTCTGGAATTCTCGGATGTTCAGTGTGTGAATTTCTAGCATTTTCTTGTTTGATTTTGTGGTTATGATGATTTCCAATTCCTATATTATATTTTTCACCCTTTTCCCCTTTGAGAAGATGAGTAGTTTTTGGCATGAAATTCGATCTACAATATTAAAAGATCTCCTCCGGTAATGGCAAAGAACTCCAGATTTTCTCATCTCTGGTTTTATATTGATAACAGTATTTTTCCTCTGGATAATCCCAGCATCTTCCTCTTCCGCAGAACAACATCAATTTTCTTCTGTTTTAATTATTTATTTATAATATATATAAATAAATAAAAATTTCCATGAATAGGAAATTCGGAAATGCTACTCTAAGTCCGATCCAACACCCCACTCAGCGCCCAGATGACGTGGAGAGACAACCTGGCAGAAAAAATAGAAAACACGTCAATCCTTAATTTAACCGTGTTTGACCAAAAAATTTGGCGGAAACCAAATTTGTTGGGCGCCAAACCCAAATGATTATGAAGTTTTGAATTGCTATTTTTCTTTTAAAGTCCACTTTCTTCCGATTCTTTTATCAATTATGAGGGAAAATTCATTTCCTGCTCATGAACTAATTAGAAGATTAAAACATACTCGTAATTGATAACCAACTAATGGTGCTCCTAAACACCAATCTGGCAGAAGATGTAATTGTGCAGGTAAATTACGTGGCTTAGCATCCTTCTATGAATTACAGTTTTGTCTCATTACATTACTTAGTAATCTCAAACAATGTTTTATTGCAGGAATCTCAAACAATGCATGCCACACAGGAGAGTGTCGTGTCCAATGGAGTACCAACACAAGCACCTTTATACCAACCATGGGGATTATATCCGATTCCACATTCAAATTTTGCAAGACCGCCGATGGTAAGATATTAGATAAATAAAAATTTCTTATTTTCAGTTACATCACTTGGTAATAAACTGGAAACTTTGAAAGTTTGCATAAAGAAAAAAAGAACAAAATGTAATTGAACTTATTGTTGTGGTTATTTGTAGAACCCGAATGCAGTGACTCAAGGGTCGTCGTTTTCTTATCTGTCTGTGGTGCTTAATCCATGGATGTATGGAGGACAATTTGGTGAACCAAGACAGTAGTGCATGATATTGAACTTGGTGATGGTTTTTATTTATTTTTGGTGGGATGTCCAATGTACTCCGTAAGATGAGGTCTGCTGGAGTTGCAGAGAAGAAAAACTAAAGGTCCCAATAGTAATTGGTACTCAGTAGTAGTTACTAGTGTTACTGAGCAAAGCTTTTTTAGTTTTTTGTTACAACTTTGTTTTTGGATTCGGAAATTGAAACTCACCCTTTGTTTTTGAATTGTAGAGATACCTTTGTTGCATTTCTTAAGTAAATTATTAGTGATTTGTTTATATAAGACACAATCTATGTATATATTATGTATGAAGTTTACATAATACATAGTATCCCTGCTTCCTTAGTTTGCATTCGGGTTGTCATGCATTCCAAATGGGCGTCTAAGTCCCACCATATGAGTTGGAAATGTGATACCTCTCGTTGTGAAAAAAAAACAAACTAAATTTAGCATTACAGAGTACTTATATAAGTTAGAGTCTTAGAGACATTCTATCAAACAGTCATGGAGCAATACATAGTTACATAGAACTACACAAACTAAAAGCCTACTAAATCAGTTCCATTAAATAGAATTAATACATAGTTATGGTTGCATTCGGGTAACCATAACATTCATAGTCGAAAGATTCACTAGTTTTTCTGCATCTTTTGAGAAACTTCCTCTTTTCTCTTCATCTTGATTGTTGACGTTAAACCTCCCTTCAAAACAATCAGATCGATAGATAAATGAAAGCGAGCATAACTCCATTGTTTGGAGTTGTTCATGAGCAGGAACTGAATTTTTCCTGATAAACGGATCTAAAGAAAGTGGACATGGAAAGAAAAGTAACATTTCAAATTTAGAAAAAAAAATTGGGTTCCGCCAAAAGATTTGGTCAAACACTGTTAAATTCGAAGTCTGACGTGTTTTATGCTTTTTCTGCCAGGTTGTTTCACCACGTCATCTGGACGTTGAGTGGGGCGTTGGATCGGACTTAGTATATCATTTCCGTAGGAAATTGCAAGAAAACCAATTATTATATTATTATTCGTGTGAAGTTGGCTCCGTGATTTACTCTTAGTTGTTTCTTAATTTAAACCTCTGTTTATGAGGGGCCAGTAACCATGGTTTACCCTTTTTATTTCTATATAGAGGAGGTAAATATCAAATCTGTGCATCTCTGTAATTTTATCAGCAAGATCTTAATCTTTTCTTTTCTTCATCTGTTTGTCAGTGGACATATACGTTTCAACACGCGCGTGGTTCTTCTTGTTTGACCAGGTAATTTCTTAATCAAATAATAATTATATATTCGCAGCAGCTATGTTATTTGAATATATCACCATAAAATTCTATGAAAGAAATTACTGTAGTATATATGCGGTTGAAAGTCAAGTTCTGATCTCATAACCCGGAAGGTTGCTTCTGCCGTGATAGTTTTATCTATTTTAGGTTTTCCTTGAAGCTTTAACTTTTAGTAGGCCATTAATTACGTTCAGAGTCTTCAGACCCAAAAAAGTTAATACCATTATTACTGTTGGATCCATCCGTGTCAAAACACTAATCTTAGTCTCTTAATTTATCTAAATATGAATAACGAAACAAGCAGGGAATTGTCACCTTTTCCGTGAGGAAGGTATCATGAGCCAATTTTTATTGGGGGATTGATAGTTTAAACCGGATTGAATATGCAAATAATTTTTACTTTAACCTGTGACTTCGCTGTATAAATACATGGTTATAATGACATTCAGCAACCACTATGACCAAAATAAGGCTTAGTTACTTTGATTTTTAATATTAAATATTAGGAGAGGTCGAACTAAAAAGTAGGACGTGAAAATCGAGTTTCCTAAAGAGAAGACTTGGGTATTCTCTGTCTTGTGGTCGGTCTTCTCTGCAGTGTGGAGAATTCTTTACATGTGAATAACCATAGTGTTTGCTTTCACAGTACGGAAATGCTATCACTTGTGAGATTTCCTTCCGACATATATCCCGACAGAGATGGTAAAACCCAATTTATATTGCACATATCCAATGTTTAGAGCACCAGATATAATCCATTGGCTGGGTCTAGCACTTCCCTTCACAATATGCCCGCAGTTTTCCTTATACAACCCAAACAACAATAAATTTGAAGTTAGATGATTTCTTTTTTTTTTTGATAAAATCCAAATGACAATGAATCTGTAGTTAATTTTTTAATATGTTCCCATAAAAATCATTGTTAGTGTTTACTGACTCTTACTTTTATTCGTATAGTAGGATTGTAACCGAGTACACCATGAAGAAGGTTGAGTTTAGTGCCTCTAATGAGATTCCTGCAGACTTACTTCTACAGATATTTTACAATTCACCTGTCAAATCTTTAATCAGATTCAGTTGTGTGTCAAAGTTGTGGTTTCACTTAACCATCAATGATCACCAACAATTCAACAAATTCCATTTTGTTGAATCTCAAAAGAAGCCAATTCTCATATTTACATTCCGAGTTGCGTACGACATTAAGAAATTTTACTATTTGGAGAAAGAAGAACACGATAATGCTCTCAAACTCCTTCCTTATCAAAAGAAAGAAATCCAAAACAAGTATGTGATCGGGAATGTGAATGGGTTATTTTGTTATTGGAACTTAGGTAGCCGTCCAATGTGTGAATGGGTTTATTTCTCACTTGAAGTTTGCAACCCTAGTAGGGTTAAGAAGTTAACCATTGTCTCCCGGTTGAAGAGTAGGGTAGGTCAAATCGTTTATGGATTTCGATTTGGATATGACCACTTGAAAGACGAATACAAGGTGATTGGAATACTAAAATTTAAGGAAGAATATGAATATTACGTCCTTACACTAGGTGGTATTGAACATTGGAGACAAATTCATAACCCGCGGCCAAAACATCGTCCAACGAAATATTTTGAATCTACCGGTAGAAGAGTAGTGCCACCTATCTCTTGTGGTGGAACTATCTTTTACGAGATAGAAAAAGATGAATGTTTTACTTTGGTATCACTCGATCTACATAGTGAGAAATTTCAAATGATTAAACTTCCGTGTGATGGTGATTTTAGTAACTTGTATCCATCGGAGTACAAAGGATGTTTTTGTTATTCAAGTGTGCAGAAAATCAATCCTCATAAAGGTAAGGTTGCACTATATATGTTGAAAGACATAGTTACGGAAGATTGGGTTAAGGAAATTATAGAGTTCGATCTTCCTAGAGAGTTGGACTATCCTGCTCCTCCTAGTAGTACTCGTATTATGAATTTTCCTAACCAAGTGTTTCTGTATTGGTGGGTGTACAATGAAGAAAATGATCATTTTATCCAGTTCTACAATGTGCATTCAAAAGAATTTAAAGAAATAAAAATTCCTAGTGAAGGATATACCGACTGTCGTGAGTATAACATATCTAGTCATATAGAAAATTTTGTTTCTTTAAAAATTTTGGCGGTAATGACGAACGAAGGGAACACAAGAGCAATGGAGGCATATAAGGAAAACCCGGATCGAGTACAACAACTTTTTACTGGGATGCCAACCACTAATCCGACAGTTATTTCTTTTGTAGGCCATTTTTATTTTTTTTTAAAATAAATAATGAGTTTAATTCTCCATGTATTATTCAAAATGGATGATCTTATTGTCATTTTTATGAGTTTATTTGATTCCAGTTGATAATATAGTTTATTTGTCTCGTTAGTTCTACTAAGTGTATGGAAGTACCAAAATTATATAGCTACTTATTTACTGAAAACCTGATAAATCAATCCTTTAATCTCCATTTTTTTTTGAAGGAATGAGGGGCTTCAAAGAGCCCCTAAGATTAATTTATTAGACTACCTCATTCAAATTGAGGTTTGAAGGATTACATCGAAGAGGTGGTAGATAGACACACCCTCTTGTTTCATCATTATACATTTGGTACCAACACAACAATTGTATAATGAGATTTGCATTTTTTGAGATTACATAAAACCAAATAACATGGACGAGACTAACAAAGTTTTTGATCCTACAAGTGAGAAAAATGATGTTCAAAAGCATATCTTGATCATTCCCCATGCATACCGGCTTGTGGATCCCCCCGAATTATCACATCAATAAGATTCATACTTTTCTTCAATTGAAATTCCATAGCACATACCTTTGTCCCATCCTCCAGAGAAGAAGTTGTATCAAAATCAGTCTGGTATCCAATTTGTTTTACCGAAAAATCCTGAATATTCTTCATGAGAAACCAAAAAAGATTTCGTCCAACATGACACATCTTCTCTATTCTTCCTTTCACTGATTTGGATAGATGAGGTTCTTGAGACAAGTTTTGAAGAAAAAATCTGTTGTAACAATTCCATATGTTGTTTATATTACCAAATCCCAATAAAAAACCCTGGGGCTTATGATAAAGAGCCATATAAGCGTAATAGAAGAACATAAGGCATACAATAGCCATTGAAATTAAACAAAAACAAAAACCTAAACTTAAAAATGCTTAGATGCAATATTTTTATTTAAAAAGAAAAGCAAACTAATTACTATTTCCTAAATTTTTTCAGTAGATCTGAAATCTCAGACCAAAACTGAGTAAATCTGGATTAATGATGAAAATAATGGAGGAAAATCAGGGGAGAAAATTTAGTAGTTTTTAGAAAAAACGGCTATGCAGAGCGGAAGTAGTTTTTTAATCTCCATTAAATCACTAAAAGATAACCTTTTTCTTGTTTCGCAAAATACACCGAAAGCTTATAAAAATATGGAAAATTTAGCTATGATGAAATGGTTTCAAAAGAACGCTTATTTGGGATATGAAAACTAATTGGGGATACGATAATTGGATAACATAGGGATTTAAGACCATCTCCACCGAGGGATTTATCCTTTATATAAGGGAAATGCCATCTCCTATGGGGTTTGGGAATTCCCCAAAACCCTTCTTCCCTACCCATTTATAGGTAATTTGATAAGGTAATATGGGATCAAGAGAAATGGTAAATAATCTCTCGATAGGGGATTTAAACAACGATCGGTATACATTATAACGATTCAATTTCCATCGGTATTAATTTCAGCGGTCAGTATATTGTTCACATATGGGGTCTACCCACAATTACTCGATCGATAAACATTTCACCGATCCGTGAAACAACTGTAATCAAATTATCCATATGTAGAACTCATTCTTACATGGGAAGTTAAAATGAAGAGGTATTCATGAAACATCCCCCCTGGATATGTAGATCCAGAACATCTTCAAGATGTCTGCAGGTTAAACAAGTCCACACACGGGCTTAAGCAAGCACCACATGCTTGGTTCTCTATGCTAAGTACATACCTTACAGAGTTGGGATTTACATGTTCAATTTCAGACTCTTCCTTGTTTATAAAGAAAACCACTTCTTTTACATATGTAGTCATTTATGTGGATGGCATCATAGTCACGAGAACTAATGATGCAGTCTGTAATAACCTCAATACTAAACTTAGTCAAGTGTTTGCAGTCAAAAATATGGGGTGTTTAACTTATTTTCTGGGAATTGAAGTATACCGTCAGGATAAAAGGAAATACACCAAAGACTTGTCGTGCAGAACAAAGCTAGAAGTATTAAAGCTGATATGTACACCTCTTTCTGCTCAAACCAGACTGCACAGAATAGGTTCTTCCAAGTTTACATATCAAACTCTCTATCATTGTGTGGTAGGTGCTCTCCAATATCTACATCTAACTCGACATGATATTTATGTAACAGTCAATAAGGCATGACAATATATGCATGATCCTTATATCGAGCACTGGGAACTGGTGAAAAGGATCCTTAGATATTTAAAACACACAATGAATTATGGGTTTATTTCTTCAGAAGTCTAAATACATGTTCATCTATGCTTATTCTGACTTGGATTGGGCAGGCAGCCTAGATGATTGTCGTTCAACAAGTGGATATTGCATATAATATGGAGGTAATTTAATATCATGGAGTCCAAGGAAGCAGAAAAAAGTTTCTAAATCAAGTACAAAAGCTGAGTACCAGGGTGTAGCAATTTCAGAACTTTTATGGATTCAGTATTTACTCAAAGAACTGGGAATCACTGTTACTACACCATCTCTTTGGTGTTATCATTTGGAAGCTACATACTTAAATTTCAACCCGATGTTTCATGCACAAACTAAACTCATAGAAATAAACTACCATTTTGTACGGCAGAGGGTGGCCAACAAACAGCTGCAGGTAAAGTTTATTTCATCGAAAGATCAACTAGTAGAGGTCTTCACAAAGGGATTAGCTTCACCTCGATATCAAATTTATCAATGAAAAGTTGCACAACTATCTATGAATGGAAAATGTTCTATTGTGAAAACTAACAACCCTTTTTTTTGACATGATCAGCGCGGGAATTGAACCGAAACCTATAGGTTGGAAGCCCAACCCCAACGGTGATTGTAATAATAAAATTTAAGGAAGAATATGAATATTACGTCCTTACACTAGGTGGTGTTGAACATTGGATACAAATTCATAACCCGTGGCCAAAACATCGTCCAACGAAATATTTTGAATCTACCGGTAGAAGAGTAGTGCCACCTATCTCTTGTGGTGGAACTATCTTTTCCGAGATAGAAAAAGATGAATATTTTACTTTGGTATCACTCGATCTACATAGTGAGAAATTTCAAATGATTAAACTTCCGTGTGATGGTGATTTTAGTAACTTGTATCCATCGGAGTACAAAGGATGTTTTTGTTATTCAAGTATGCAGAAAATCAATCCTCATAAAGGTAAGGTTGCACTATATATGTTGAAAGACATAGTTACGGAAGATTGGGTTAAGGAAATTATAGAGTTCGATCTTCCCAGAGAGTTGGCCTATCCTGCTCCTCCTAGTAGTACTCGTATTATGAATTTTCCTAACCAGGTGTTTCTGTATTGGTGGGTGTACAATGAAGAAGATCATATTATCCAGTTCTACAATGTGCATTCAAAAGAATTGAAAGAAGTAAAAATTCCTAGTGAAGGATATACCGACTGTCGTGAATATAACATATCTAGTCATATAGAAAATTTTGTTTCTTTAAAAACTTTGGCGGTAATGACGAACGAAGGGAACACAAGAGCAATGGAGGCATATAAGGAAAACCCGGATCGAGTACAACGACTTTTTACTGGGATGCCAACCACTAATCCCACAGTTATTTCTTTTGTAGGTCATTTTTATTTTTATTTTAAATAAATAATGAGTTTAATTCTCCATGTATTATTCAAGATGGATGATCTTATTTTTATTTTTATGAGTTTATTTGATTCCAGTTGATAATATAGTTTATTTGTCTCGTTAGTTCTACTAAGTGTCTGGAAGCACCAAAATATAGCTACTTATTCACTGAAAACCTGATAAATCAATCCTTTAGTTTCCATTAAATCACTAAAAGATAACCTTTTTCTTGTTTCACAAAATACACTGAAAGCTTAGACAAGATAGAAAATTTACCTATGATGAAAGGGTTTCAAAAGAACGCTTATTTGGGATATGAAAACTAATTGGGGATACGATAATTGGATAACATAGGGATTTAAGACCATCTTCACCGAGGGATTTATCCCTTTATATAAGGGAAATGCCATATCCTATGGGGTTGGGAATTCCCCAAAACTCTTCTTCCCTACCCATTTATAGGTAATTTGATAAGGGAATAGGGGATCAAGAAAAATGGTAAATAATATCTCGATAGGGGATTTAAACAACGATCGGTATACATTATAGCGAATCAACAAGACTCATTCAACTATGAGTATATCAACGAATTTATATCTCAATCTCTCGATTTGATATTTACTCAAGAAAGTAGAAATATGCGAGTTTTTATCAAAGAGAGATTACTTGGACGGTACCAAAGACCAATGTCCAAGGATTAATCAATATCAACCAACAACCAAAGGTCGGATTTCCAATTGATGATCTTAAGCGCACAACCTGTATTATTTCAATTATATAACAAATATAATGTAGAAAAGAAATAACACAGACACCAGAAAATTTGTTAACGAGGAAACCGCAAATGCAGAAAAACCCCGGGACCTAGTCCAGATTGAATACACACTGTATTAAGCCGCTACAGACACTAGCCTACTACAAGCTAACTTCAAACTGGACCGTAGTTGAAATCCAATCAGTCTCCCACTGATCCAAGGTACAGTTGCACTCCTACGCCTCTGATGCCAGCAGGATACTACGCGCTTGATTCCCTTAGCTGATCTCACCCATACCTAAGAGTTTCTACGACCCAAAATCGCAGGCTTAAAAAGTAAAAAAATCTGTCTCACACAGACAAGTCTATCAAAGGATAAATTTGTTTCCCACAGATAAACCCTAAAAGAGTTTGTTCCGTCTTTTGATAATAATCAAGGTGAACAGGAACTAATTGATAATCCGGTCTTATATTCTCGAGGAACATCCTAGATTAATCAGTCACCTCACAACAATCTTAATCATATGGTAGAGAAACGAGATGTTGCGGAATCACAAACGATGAGACGAAGGCGTTTATGATTACTTTTTATATCTTGCCTATCGGAGAACTCTCACGATCACAAGACAATCAATATGATTGTACTCGTACGATAGAAGATGCAAGATCAGATCACAAAACTACGATAAAAGTAGTATCGGTCTGGCTTCACAATCCCAATGAAGTATTTAAGTCGTTAACCTGGTTTTAGAAGAAGAAAACCAAAGGTTAAAGGAGAATCGACTCTAGCAAGCAAACTAGTATCACATGGACGTGTGAGGATTATTTTTTCAGAGTTGCTAGATGTCCCCTTATATAGTCTCTCAAATTAGGGTTTTGCCTTAGGCATAAAGCAATCAATATTCACCGTTAGATGAAAACCTGATTTAGATCCAAGCTAATATTTCTCAGCCGTTAGATCGAAAACTTAGCTTGTCACACACAAATGAAATGCACGCCTCTAGGTTTGTTAGCCGCACCCAAACATGTACATTGTTGGTTAAACAATAGTTAACCTAAAGGTTAGCCATTTGAGCATTTCATATCAACCATGTTCTTCCTCACCATAACTAGTTCAAGTGCTCAAATGAACTAGTTAGAGTGTTGTTCAATTGATATGAGATCTTATATAGCTACACAAGACACAATTGAAACAAAAATGATTCAATCCACATGAATCGGTTCATGAAATTTTATAGCCACGGTTTGCAAAAGCATTCCTTAGTATTTTAAGATTAAGTTCAAAAATCATCGCTAGATATATAACCATCTCAAGTTTGCAGACTAGGTTCGCGGACTTAAGACACTGGATAGAGTCTACAAACTCCAGCAGAAATTCTCGGGTTTGAGAACTTTGGAAGTTCGCGGACTTGGAAACTTGCCATCCTTTCGGTTCTCTTGATCAACAAAATTCGAAAACTTCGGTTCAAGGAATCCATGGTTATGTGATCTAAACTCTCATTCCAATCAGTGAAACATTCTTAGAGGACGTTAGCCGTTATTCACAAACCATTTTTCGTCAAAGCAATTTTCAAAGTGATTGAAACTTTTCATGACTTTCGTCACTAGGTGAAGATAAACTTGGTCGAAGCGAAAAGCTTACCAACTCATATTTCAAGATATAGATAGGAGAGATATACTCGTCTCGAAATACCAAATGTGTATGATCTAGTGTACATATATAGCATACGACTTTTGTCTCAAAGAGTAGGAGATATAATAGATAGACGTTTGAGTGATAGATACGTTCAAGTCTTCACATACCTTTTTGTCGAGAAGTTCCACCGGTTCCTTGAGTAGTTCTTCTACTTGTCTGATGAATCGCCATGAAGTCCTTGAGCTCAACCACACTTACTATCCTAGTCCGAGACTTAACTATAAGAGACTAGAAATCAAGACTTATAGTTTTGATCACTAACATTGACAAACATGCTTGAGATAGCAACGCATGCGAGGTTGACCGAGCAGTGCTCTAACAGTGAATATCTATCGATAAACAGGCTATCGCTCGGCTGTTTTCTGATAGTGGCGCAAATGATTTTCCATGCCACTTAGTATGCCAAATAAAAAAATTTAACATGATGTAGTTGGGATTGTATAAATATTTGTACTGAAGAAAACAGAATTATAGAACCCAAAATTATTTACAAATTCAGCATAGCTCTAACTATAATGAATCCTATTTCTTGTTCTGGCATTGCTATAACTCTCATAGATTTTGCAGTATACACAATTGAAGT
Source organism: Papaver somniferum (assembly GCF_003573695.1). NCBI lineage: Eukaryota > Viridiplantae > Streptophyta > Magnoliopsida > Ranunculales > Papaveraceae > Papaver > Papaver somniferum. The sequence goes on along the minus strand of NC_039364.1, from coordinate 160,151,326 downwards.
TAGGGGAGCTACCTGCGATTGCAACACTAGGGAGGATCTAGAGAGGAGATGAGCGGAGATAGTTTTCCATTGGGCAACAGAATGGAGCGGACATGAGGTGGCTTTCCATAGTGACTCTCTGCCAACTTTACTGTTGCTGAAAGGAATGTATGTTGAAGCTAGGAATCACAGATACTCTATTAGCAATGACTTTCAGAACAATGTGGAAGTTATAAACTTCAAAATTTCAGAACTTGAGTTATCTTCTAGATTAAACTTAATGTAGGCAGCTAATACTGCAGTTTATTATAATATTTTCAATCTCCAAAACACTTGGATAGGAGAAGATCTAGAAAATCTTTTGAACTTTTTCAATTTCCAGTACTTCAATGAAAATATTTCTTGGTCGAATCCAGGTCCAATCATGACGAGAAATATAAATATGACTAGGTATCACCCCGGCCTACGGCCGGGGCTCAATCTTTTTCGATTTTTTTGTTGTTGTTTGGTCGGCTGGTGAGTATTCTCCCATAAAATGTTAGTCATTAGAAAAACTGATTAATCAGTACTGTCAAATATCAAGCCTATAAGTTAGATGGGTCCTACGATCCAGTGTTTTATTGGTCGGGTCAAATTAGCAGACTCTCAAGGGTGTCCTAGTGTTTTGTTGGTCGGGTCAAATTAGTCGGGGATTACAGCCCCGACTGTGACCTCTCAAGGGTGTCCTAGTGTTTTGTTGGTCTGGTCAAATTGGCCGGGGCTGTAAGCCCCGGCCGTGGCCTCTCAAGGGTGTCCTAGTGTTTTGTTGGTCTGGTCAAATTAGCCGGGGCTTACAGCCCCGACTGTGGTCCTTTAAGGATGTCCTAGTGGTTTGTTGCACAATATACCAATCATTTCTAAGATAATCAATAATAACCTGAGCTGCTTTCCGAAGGACTATGAAGCAATCTAAATACCAGAACACACGAATAACCAATCTTTCTGACAAACCCGATCAATTGCCTCTTTTTTATTATTAACAAACTTGATTAATGGGGAAATCTTCTTATATACTGGTGCATAAACTAAATAAATTTGGAAATACCGCTAATATGGTTTTAGGAAATTCAGGAAACCCAAAGGATCTTTGTGCCTGTTAAGGAACACAGTTCTATTAGGAAATGTGCACTTGTTTGTCTCCCAATTGTATGAAAACCTAGCCAAGCCAATCTGTGCCTAATCATATTAGGAAACCCAAACGATCCAACAGACGACTATATACAATATATAATAAGTCAATCTGTGCCTGGAATGATTTAGGAAAACTACGATTGGGCAGGATTAAGGAAATCAAATTCGAAACTTTACCATAAAAAAATTAACGACTACGAATGCTTAGTCACGGTTAGCCGTGTATAGGAATAATTTTTGGTTTAGGGTTAGCTTTGTCCTGGGCCGCGACATAATCCACGTCGTCCAAAATTATATGTTAAAAACGGGATCGGGCGGACGTCTATATAGGACATATAACATATCGATCTGCATCAAGGGATGACGAAATCGATGGTCGGATTTGTAAGGCTACACACATACCACTTCTTTTTATAATATAGACCAATGTAGTTAATATCGGATATCGGTTTATCTCGATCAGGACCGATACACTGGTACGACTTTATATCGGGGGTATTATCGTTCAAATACCGGTATAATATCGTTTCCAAATTTAGAGACTATAATTTTATAACTACCATCACTTTTATCAAAAAACACAAGAGTAACTTCAATAACTTTAAAGTTCACTATCTAAAATGATAAATAAACAAGTTTTAACTAGAAACAGGAGAGTAACTTCAACAACTTAAAAGTTTACTGCCTAAAATAGTAATTAAACAAGTTAAAAGTTCAAACCAAAAACAGGAGAGTAACTTCAACAACTTTAAAGTTTACTACCTAAAATGGTAATTAAACAAGGATATTACAGTCTTATTCAAAATCATACGAGCCACTATTGATATCATCATCTTCAGTAACTCCATTAGCTCCATCAAGTAGTCCATAATCTGTGTCTAGCATCAATTGATCAGTATCATATCCATCATACTCAGAGTCGGTTGGGTAAGTAAACTTACTTCGAGAGCTACATGCACCTCTACTACCAACTGGCCGACTTTCTTTACCAAGAATATCTTGCAGATCATCCAAAGTTACATTATCACCTTCTACCGCCAAGTCTTCCAAGTTTTGTGGATCCAACCATTCATCATGCTCATCAAAAAAAATAGGATCACGAAATATCCCCGATATATCGGCCGATACGGCTAATATCGGACGATATTATCGCTAAGATATCGTATCGCCGATACAATGCTTATCCTACCGCTCCAAGAACGATATCCGAAATATCCCCGATATATCGGCCGATACGGCCGATATTGACTAGGTATCACCCCGGCCTACGGCCGGGGCTCAACCTTTTAGAGTTCTGTTTATTGTTTGGTCGGTCGGCCAGTGTCTTCCCATATTTTAGTCCATCTATAATAGTCGGGAATATATTTAGTTAGTCCGGTCAATACCACAACGGTCCTGATATTTAGTTGGTCGTGTCATATTATACCGTGTTAGTTAGTCGGGTCACAATAGCGTGTTCAATTAGGCGGATCATAGTAGTCGGATGGGGCCGGGGCGTACGGCCCCGGCCGTGGATTAGAAATTTAAAGGCAAATATGATATCTGCATTAAAATTAGCCGTGATTAGGTAAAATCTATAGAGTCTTCAAATTAATATTTGTTTTTTTTGTTGGTAAAATCAGAAAGGATATTTATAGTTAGTGCATGAAAACTTTCAAGGAAACCGACACGCATTAGGAAATGTTGATTCGAGTCACATAAGGAAATGTTGAGTCTCGTTTTGCACCGGGCCGGGGCATAATCCCTGCCGTCTAAAACAAAATATTAAAAGAAGATCATCTCACGAACCGACAGACGTAAATATCTCTCAAAATTATATGTCTAAAACGGATGGATGGATAGAAATCTCGCCAACTATCTTTCTCAGCCGTCGGATTGCCGAAATCAAGGGCCGTCTATTACCCAAGACAGACATCACTTCTTTTTATAACAACCTTATTATTACTTCAAAGTCATATATTCTTATATCGTGACATCAATCCCGAACGTCCAAAATAATAAAATCCCCGTCATATATACAACAGACGGATGTACATTTCGCGAACTAACGGTCCAAGCGGCAGAATGGCCAAAGTCAATGTTTGGATCTGTCCCAAGGCTAATTTGTAATATGCGTGAATCTAATATCTCTATACATGGTTCTAAAATTGTACATAGAATATTAGTAAACTACACCGAGTTTGTTTGTCCATTTTGGTGTACAACTTTGTATCCATTCAACAATTTGTACATTTGCATCCTCAAAGGTCTGATTGACCGAGTCAAACTTTTAGGTTGTTCATTTTTTATGTTTTTGGGCAAGGTTTTATGCTTGCTCCTCGTGCTTTCTTTAAATTGCAAATAATTATGTCATTGGGTATTTAATTTGCAAGAGATGATTTCATGGGGTGCTATTCGTGTTTTTGAGTTCGTGTCTATTTGGTAACATTTTCTTTTTGCTTTGTCTTAATTTGCTGCGAAAGGAAGAGAATGAAGCACCAGGTTGCACCCGGGTGAAGCTTCCTGCCCAACAACTTTCTCCAATTCCTTACTTTACCTTACCATAACTTAGTTAGTTTAACTTGATACCTAGTACATATATAGATACTGTGATATTGTGCTAATGTCCTACGGCTGTCTACATTTTTTTTGAAAAAAAATTTGCGAATTTTTTTGCATTGGTTTCTTTTTTTGTTTTCCCTTGTAGATGAAACGTAAGTATCTCTCAAAACGTAGTTAGATAAGGAAATTTGAATATATCCCTCTCCCATATTTTTATTAGGAAACGTAATTAACGTGGTATTTTTTCCCCGATATATAATGGTCAAGACATCTTATTATGAAAGCATAGTCAAATCAGGAAACCCAACAATCCGACGGACGTCTATATAGAACATATAACGAATCGATCCACGCCGTGGGATGACGAAATCGATGGTCGGATTTACCAGATTACACACATCATTTCTTTTTATAATATAGATGTTAGAGGGGACCTTCCTCTTTTTTTATGAAAAAAAAAAGCAAAGAAAGAAACAAAGGACCCGAAAGAGATTATAGAAGTGTTGGAGGATTGATGAAAATCTTGGTGTTATATCCACAAAAAAACTTGTTATACTCCCCCTCAAAGATAACAACAGGATAGAACATTTCTCCAGAAAAAAAAACCTTGAAGGCAAAAAAACAGAAAAGAAGAAGAAATGGCTTGTTCAACTACAATGTCCTTCTCTTTGAAATTCTTCTCATCCTCATCCTCATCCTCATCATCTTCTTCTTCAGCAAAAAATTTCAATGTAGTTCGTCTAACAAACTTTTCCAAAGGAACAAACTCACTGAAGCTCAGTTCTTGTCAAAACATTTCAGGCTCATTCTCACCTTCAATTCTCGCTGTGAATAAACTCTCTGTATCCCAGCAAACTCCAACTTTTACTGTCTTTGCTGCTAAAGGTTACAAATTGAAAACCCACAAGGTAATTTAAAGGATTTTGTTAAAAACCCAATTTTGATTTTTAAAAATTGGATTTTTATGTATATGTGTTGTTCTTTTAGGCTTCTGCAAAGAGATTTAGGGTTACTGGAAATGGGAAGATAGTGAGGAGAAGAGCTGGAAAGCAACATTTGTTGGGGAAGAAGAACACCAAGAGGAAGAACCGATTGTCCAAAATTGTGAGTTCTTCTCTTAAATACTGCTAATTTTCCTTCTTATCTGGAATGATATAGATTTTTGTTTGGTTTAGATTAATTCTAGATAGCTGAAAATGTTAAGTAAGTAGGCTACTTGAAGCAACGGTTGTAACCCGAAATTCTGTACCATAAACTGTCTGCTTAGGGCTTAGGAGAGTGGCTTATAATTTAGGAAATTTTGAATTGCAGTGGTTGTTTATGGAATGTGAATTATAATATGTTTGTTGGTAGTCCAGAGTCATTTTTCAAGGACATTATGTACACTTTATGATTTGGAAACTCGTGAACTATGGCTTTAGGGGTATTTTGTTGAGGGTTGTTGAGTTGCATCCTTCAGTAATAGATTAGTAGAAGTGTTGGTTGTGTCCAAATTTTGGCAATGAAAAGTTTCTCTCTTGGGGAGTTCGGTTTGTTACCCGCTAAGATTGAGCAATGTAAACTGAAACCAAATACTATGGAGGCTTATCCGTGAAGTAGCTTAGTTAGAATCAAAGAAGTATCTAGGCAACGTGTGTTCATAAGTGATAGCTGTGTGTCGTTGCTCATCTTAGATCGTCTCGTCAAATGTAACTTCTCAAGCATCACGACTGATGCCGCCTAACTGTGTGTTTCAGTATCTAGCCATTGAAGAACTAGAAATCTTTGAGAGGTGAAGAACTTTTGTGATAATAGTTTGGTCTTTTAGAAATCAGTTAAACCTTTTCTGCAGCTCTGAACTTCTGATACGGCCTACACCCTGGTACTGTAGGTTTTTTTGAAGCAGATAATACATTAGAGACATCAATTTCGAGTCCAACTGGTGTTGGTTTTCAAAATTGATTCAATTTGAATGGAAGTCCTAACAGCAATTTACACTACAGTAACTAAATCATCAACAAATGCCTTATTTTTGTAACCTCTTGAGTTAGGATGATAATGAGGATTAATGTCGCTCTCTCCTTCTTAGACTGCTTTACTACAGTACAGGACATGTCTATGCATAACATGTAGATCGAAGCATTTCACCTCTTTATTTTGCTTGGTACTGAAATCAATGTCAATTAAGTACACAAAAAATGATTTTGGAACTCAAAATTCCGGTCCCACTTTATTGCTGGTCATTCTAGATTTTTTTTTGAGAAGAATGTAGTTCTTCCAAACAAGTTAGATGAACTTCATCAACTAGGCCATCCCCGATTACCAATACCTTGTTTGTATTTTGTTTTTGCTTAATTTTTGCTAGTGTAACAATGCAAGTTATACTCAGTGTTGTCCTAAGTTGCAATTGCAATCAAATTGAACATTCGTATTAATATTTTGGTTTTGATTATTTACAGCATCCCGTCGACCGCGCTGACTATGACAATGTGATCAAAGCCTTGCCGTATCTTAAAGTCAATCGGTTAGCAAAGTAAGGTGATGATTCCCATGGATCCATGAATTTGTCTTTTCTCATGTTTTTATGTGATCTAAATTTGTATCTTTTTGTTGAAGAGGACTAGTTCTTTGGTTCTAGCTTTTGAGAATGTAAAATCAATCTCTTTTTTGTTTCATTCCCACAAGCATATGAACTTTTGTTGTATGATAACTTCATTTTCTTTGCTTTCTGTCCTCGACACCCATTGATGATTCATGACTACTCTAGTTGTCGTCAGTTATTTCTGCACAGTAGCTTGATTTAGCATTTCTAGTTTGTCTCAGACTCTGAATTTTCTTTTGCCGTCTTAACTCTGACTTCCTGTTCCTCTGAGGAATCTGAAAAATACCCAATTGTATCAATTCGCTCCCGTAACAGAAAGGTTAACCTAGAGTCTTTTGGATTACATAGCAGTAACTTGTTTTGCGAAGAATTCTAGCTTAATACATTTGAGGCCATGCTGGGAACAGGAATGCAGGGAGGTGATGGTTGATCTACAAAAAACATAAAAACACTGAACTCGGCATTCTAATTCATGCAACATATCACTATTATCACAACAATGGGATTTGATCAGACTCACTTGTTAATCTCTTCCTGTAACTTACTGATGAAATTATCGATATACGACGACTCGACTCCTTGTTTAGACAATAAACCTTTTAAACTTAAGTGATTAGCCTTTATCTCAAATCCAGCTTTACTATCTTCATCCATCACCATCTTAATTGCACTACAAATACTTTCTTTACTAAACCAACTTTCATTTCTCTTCCTCTCGACTTCAACAGCCACTTTCAGTTCACCACTCAATAGCCTCGACGTCAAATACTGATCATCCAATTGCGGCATCAAAACTAACTGAACATCATTCAGCAATGATTCTGACAATGATCCAAACCCGCAATGGCTCACAAAACATCTAACTGACCTGTGAGCCAATATCTTTGGCTGTTGAACCCAACCACCATGAACCAATCCTCTCCCTCCAACTCTCTCCTTGAACCCGTCTGGCAATGCTTCATCTACAGTCTCAAAACCTGCAGGTGGTTTCAACGCTGCGAGAAATGGCAGCCCCGTTCGCTCAATGCCAAGAATCAGTTCTTGGAATTGGTCCTTGCTCAAAATAATCTGACTCCCAAATGCACAGTAAATAACTGAGCCTGTCTTGAAACTTCCCAACCAACTAGCCCAACGTTCTTTGTTGAGATTATTAGTCCCACATTGTATGGGCAATTAAGATCCTGCGGTTTATAATCTTTAAGGGCCTCTCCACTCATTGCCAATTGGTTTTGAGTTGGATGTCCACAGACTTTAATATGATATTAGAGCAGGTTATTGTGTCGAGTCGTCATCTTTGCTCCGCGTCACCCGATTTATTGTCCACGTGTTAGACCCTACGAGGCTACACGTGAGGGGGCGTGTTGAGATTATTAGTCCCACATTGTATGGGCAATTAAGATCCTGCGGTTTATAATCTTTAAGGGCCTCTCCACTCATTGTCAATTGGTTTTGAGTTGGATGCCCGTATTTTAACATTCTTCCACTGATGTGATTATTTGAGTTTGATCAGGAAGAAGTAGACCTGTTGGTAAAATTGGTTTTTTATATTGAATCTCTAAGTAATCACAATAAGAACCTTCGATCTCTCTACAGGTCCTTATGCAAATGAGATCACACTCGATTAAGGAATTAACCACAAGTTGATGAGTCGTCAAACCTCCGCTGTCTTCGTTCTTGTCAGCCCAAAATGGTATTGCATCTTCAACTTCATGGGCGTGAAGCTTTAACGAAGAATCAGGTGGAAAATCAGGCGGAGGTTCCATTAAACTCAGCCTAGTTTTATCGTCATCATTTTGTATATTACGTGAAGGTACTATAATGTATGCAGTAGATGCAGCGCCGCTTGTAATGAAAGCAACAGATTTGATGCCAACTTGACGTGCAAAAGATGGAACCCAGTGCGCGTGGTCGAAGAAAACGAAATCCGGCCGAAGATCAATAAGAATAGATTCAACATGCTTTCGCGAGTCAAAGAAGGCTAACATAAGGAGGTGAGCAAGTGAAGGTGAAACATCTGAGAAGGTTTCGGCACCATGGGGAAGACCATCAATGTGCGGTAAGCCGAGTGGCACAAAGGTAATGAGATTTGGATATAAATTCATGGATTCTAATTTGGAGATTGTTTTGGGGGGACAAATATAGGAGATCTTGTTACCTTTTTCTGCTAATTTGTTTGAGAGATGAAGAAATGGAGTTAAGTGACCCATGGCAAGAAACGGAAACATGGCGGCATGAAATGTTGGTTTTCCGGTGCTGGTACTCATGGCTGCTGCTTAATTAAGATGAGCGTTCTAGCGTTTGATCTTTTGCTGGCTCCTAAGTTTAGATGATAATGAATTTTGCTTGTCACTCGAAAGTCTTGTAATCACATAAAAGTTTGGGTCACTCACTCCTTCGGTGTTGAAGTCCAAGGAAACGACAATGTAGAACTAGGTGGAAAGAAGCAGTGAGAGCCCACAAGCTCATTAGGCATGTATCACGTGGGCACCATTAACCTTATCTGCAGCAAGTTTGCATTATTGGATGCCTTCCCCACGGTAGTGTTGTTTCTATCAGTCATATATGGCGATATAACGAGGTGTAATATGGGATTATGGATTATTCAAAATTGCCATAGTTCCAAATTGTTAAGGGATTTTTAGGCTAAGGCCCGATTCATGGGTTACCCATAATATGAGGCCCTTAGTTAAAAAAAATTTAAATCTAGGTTCAAATTATTAAAAGGCATTCATGCCCTTACATATATTTTCAAGTCCCTAATTAAATAAAATATAAAATTAATCTCTTAATTAAATAAAATTTAAAACTAAGCCCAAAATTACTGAAAATACATGTGTTACTTTAATATTCATTTACAATAACTTCTTAGGGCAAATTTTGAGTCTCGGAGATGGAGAGAGAGAAACAGCGAGAGAGAGTTGGAGGGCGACGGAAGCTTATTCAGTTGGACAGAAAAAGCTTTGAGATCACGATGGAGACTTTCGGCAACAAGGAGATGGTGAAGATTTTGGAGAGGGGTTGGGGTGGTGTTAGAGATCGGATAACATTACCAAAGGAGACGGTGTTATGGGTGATATCTTTGCTACAGATGATTTATAAAGGAAGAATAAAGAGGTGAAATACGAGAATATGGTGGGAGATCAAATCTTTGTAATTCGAGTCCAGTCAAATCGTGGAGGAGATTATATCAGGATTTCAATACAAGTGAAAGGTGATGAAGAAAATACTTATATAGCATATGTGTACCAAGTGGTGATAATAAGAGCCGCTGATCTATTCTTGCTGAGGTTTTAGAGCTATATTTGGAGAAGATGGGATGGAAGGAAGTGAGTCAAAGTATACCTAAATCTATGGATTTTCCTAAAAGTGGTGGATCAGTCAAATCCAGATTAAAAAGAACTGGAGTTGTTACACTTTCAAGGAAGGTTGGGTGGAATCAGGTGGTTGTATATTAAAAAGGAGTTGGGTATTACAAGGTTTTTGGGGATTGAAGGAGTATCGATGTTGGAAGGACTGTTGGAGATGGAGGAGGTGGAGGGGAAGAAAATATGGAAACCATTAAATTGGATTTATAAAGGTGTGAAGATTTCTTTGGCGATGTGGACTGGTGATTTGGTTAGTAAACCGAAGAAGATGATGGTGCATACTCAGCAAAGGAAGAAAAGGCTGACATTATATCCAGTTGGTAAGATTGAGGAACATGTTCATTGGTTTAAGGTTAGGGGACTAGCGTCTGATAAATGATCTTCGGAGTTGATCAAGAGACTAGGGAATGAGCTCTCTGGAGGAGGATTCTCTAGGATTGCAACTGAAACACTTAGGATGCAGGGAAACTGATTTTTTAGAATTGCAGTCACTGGAAACATCAGTACAATACCGGCGGTGCTGGTGGCGGGGGTGGATGGGCAGAAGGTGGTGCTAACGGCGGAATGGGATCCTAATTATGTAGAGAAATCTCGTTTGTGGAGCTAGAATATCGTCGGGAAGTTAGTAATTTTGACTTTTCAGTTAAGGAGTTATTTCCGGCTAAAATTCAAAATGCCGTTAACAATTTGTTGTTGACGCGTAATCAGGATTTGATTTTGGAAAGTACTGTCAGAAGTGAGTCAGATGGGGGTAGGGAATCAGAAGCTGAGTCAGTTGGCGGTGGAGAGTTAGCTGCGGATTCAGTTGGTGGTTCGGGTTTTCGGGTTGATGGGTCGACGCAAAGGTCTAGCCCAAAAACTAATTCTGGTCAAATGGTGATGTTTGGTCAGGATAACATCATTTATGCTAATCGATTTAGGGTTTTACAAAATTCCCAAATTGAAAACCAGGAGGTGGAGGAAGGAGAAATTAATGAGGGTGTTGGGGATTCAAATTTAGAGTATGATAAGGTGGTGGAGATGAATATTCTCTCTAACATAGATAATTAGGTGGTTATGAAGCTTGAAGATTTACAGATATCACATACGGAAAGTATGGAAAGGGTGATGGAAGCAGCTGAATTAATGATGCTCCATTGATGCACATATGGGGGAATTTGTGAGGGGGATAGCCAAATCTTGAAGGAAGTTGTCATGAAACAGGTGGTGAAGTACAAGGAGAGGTTTAGGAAGGTGAATGCGGAGAAGATGGTGTTAGCTGCTCAGATAATAGATGGGGAGTGGTCGTCAGAGTTGGCTTTAATGGAAGTTTATAATTGTAGTGAGGTGGAGGTGGTTTCAAATTCTTTAATAGAAGTTAATGGATCTTAAACTGATTAGTTGGAATTTGCGAGGGATGAACTCTTATGATAAAATGGTGGCTCTAAAAAATTTAGTGTTGGATCAGAAGTGTGATGTGTGTATGATGAAGGAAATTAAAATAATGAAGATGAATGAATGGATGGTTAGGCAGATTTGGTATGATACTGAGTTTGATTGGGATTATATCCCTTCAACTGGTACTTGTGGTAGCAGTGGAGGTCTTCTTACAATCTGGAATACCAACAAGTTAGGGAAAGAAGATGGAAGAATGGGTAAGAATTATATTACTACTCTTTTTACTTAGAAAACTGATGGTTTTAAATGGGCTGTTTGCAACATGTACTCTGCTTGTGAGTACAATGAGAGGGCTTTGTTTTGGTCTGATCTTGAGGGGGTTAGGAAATGGTGGACTGGTCCCATTTTCTTTGTAGGAGATGTTAATGCAGTTAGATGTGATGAGGAGAGAAATAGAGGTGAAGGAGATAGCAGGAACAAGGATTTTCTTGACAATTTTATTTACAGCCAGGAGTTGGTGGATTTGCCATTGTTGGGAGGAGCTTATACTTGGTTTGATATGCAGGTAAATCCTTTACGATGTAGACTAGATATATTTTTTCTTAGTGTGGAGATGGATTTGAGATTTCCAGAAGCAATTCAGATGGCTCTTGCTAGGGTAACTTCAGATCATAAGCCTACAATGTTAGTGTCAAAACCAAATATAGTGTGCAAGCCTTATTTTAAGTTTGAAAATAGTTGGATTTTGCATAAGGATTTTTTGAAAAAGGTGGAGGAATGGTGGGGAATAATGAAGTTTCAAGGAATTCCTAGTTTTGTGTTTTTTAAGAAATTACAGAATCTGAAGTATTTCTTGAAGAACTGGAGTAGGGAGGAATTTGGTGGTGTCAAAAAGGAGAAGGCAGAGTTGACTGGGAAGATTGGCTATTTGGATCAGATGGAAGAGTCTTATGTTTTGTCTCAAGTTCAGTTTGAAGAGAGACTGAATTACAAGCTGAAGTTGAAGAACATAACAGTTACGGAGGCAAGGAAGTGGCATTCTAGAGCTAAGCAGAATGAGTTTAGGTGGGGAGACTCAAATACATCTTATTTATTTAGAATTGCTAATGCCAGAAGAAAAAAAAATATTATAGCTAAATTGGAGATAGAAGGGGAGGAATGTTTTGACCAACAAAGAATTAGGATGCAGATGGAAGTTATTATGAGAATCTGTTTAAGGAACAAAATGATGTTTTTTTTTCTCTTGATAATTTAGATTTTCCAAGATTGGAGGAAGAGGAGAAGGGGGAGATGGAAAGGGAGTTTATAGAGGAAGAAGTTTATGCAGTGATTAAGCATTTTGGAGCTAATAAATCTCCAGGACCAGATGGGTTCTCTATGGAGTTTTACAAATCTTGTTGGCATATAATCAAGACTGATTTCATGAGGGTAATGGGGTAGTTTTATACTAAAGGTACTTGGGACTGGAGATTGAACTGTTCTTTTGTCTCTTTAATTCCAAAGAAGGAGGAATCTAGTACCTCTAAGGATTTTAGGCCTCTCAGTATTCTATGTAGTGCTTATAAGGTGTTGTCTAAGGTGTTGGCAAACAGGCTGAAGTTGGTAATGCATAAGTTGGTGCTGATTATCAGGGGGCTTTTGTTAAGGAGAGACAAATCTTGGATGGTGTGATCATTGCTAGTGAATGTATTGATAGTAGATTGAAGGGGAAGAAGCCTGGGGTGTTATATAAGATTGACATGGAAAAAGATTTTGATAATGTGAAGTGGAAGATTTTGTTGAGAATTTTGGAGAAGCATGGATTTGGCAGCAAGTGGATCTCATGGATAAAATGGTGCATCTCTTCTGCGCATATTTCTGTTCTGGTTAATGGGAGTTCGACTGAGAAGATTAAGCCATCTAAAGGGCTGAGATAGAGATAATCCTTGTCTCCATTCTTATTTCTTTTGGTGGTGGAGATATTATCTAAGTTGGTGTTGGATGCAGTGGTTAGAGGACAGATTCATGGTTTTCAGGTTAAGGAAAATGGTTGTATAATTTCTCATCCACAATTTGCATATGCCACTTTGCTGTTTTTGGATGCTGATCGGGAGGAGATTAGAAAGCTTTATCTCATTTTAAACTCATTTGAGATGTTGAAGTTGAATCTGGAAAAGATCTCATTGATTAGTGTTGGTGCCGACAGTATTATTTCTTCTTTATCTTTGGATCTTGGATGTAAGGTGGAAAAACTTCCAAGTAAGTACTTAGGACTGCCTATAAGAGCTATATCTAGATGTATTTCTGTATGTGATGAAGTAATTCAAAGAATGGAGGTTAAACTTGAAACTTGGAAGAAGAAGTTTCTGAATAAGGCAGGTAGATTGGTTTTGATCAAGAGTTATTTAACTAGTTTGCCAGTTTATTTCTTGTCTTTGATTCACATGCCGGCAGAGGTGGAGAAGAAGTTAACAAGATTGATGAGGAACTTCTTGTGGGATGCTAGTGATAATAGAAGGAAAATGTGTTGGGTGTCTTGGATTAAGATTTGTAGGCCAAAACATCTAGGGGGTTCGGGTATCAAGGATCTCAAAAGTACTAGCAAGTCTCTCAAGGCAAAGTTGATATGGAGGTATTCTAGGGACAATAAAATGATATGGACAAGGGTGGTGCAAGAGAAATTTTGTAATAATCCAGAGATTTTGCTTCCAAGTGATGATGTTAAACCTAAGGGGAGGAGTGTATATGGAAGAATATTCTCAATTCTACTTCTTTTCTGCAGGACAGTATTACTTATAAGCTAAACAATGGGAAGTCTGTGAGGTTTTGGCTGGATGAATGGTCAAGTCTTGGAAAGCTTAGAGATAGGTTTCCAGCAGTTTATAAAGTATGCAGAAATAAAACAGCATCAGTGGCAGAAATGGTTGTTGATGGAAGCTTGGTTTTTGATGCTAGGAGAAGACTGACTAGTGAAGAACAATTGCAATGGGATTTGTTGTGTAATGCATTGGGTCCAGTGCATAGTGTAAATGGAGAGGATGATGAAATAGATATTATGGGGGGTGGGGGGGGGGGGGTTCAGTAAAGAAATGTTATGAAGCCCAAGTGCAGAATGTAGATGAAGATTGTGATTCATAAGTTTTTTTGGAAAAACAACATTTCTTCTAAGGTTAGTTTTATGCTGTGGGCCAATTTCCATAACTCTTTGCCTACTAGGAGTATGTTGAAGCATAGAAGGGTTGAAGTGGAGAATGATTTGTGCTTGTTTTGTAAGGAACAAGAAGAGACAGCAGACCGTATGTTTCTGTATTGTCAGTATGCCTTTGAAGTTTGGTCTGAATTCATAAAGGCTTTCAAACTTTCGTGGGTTTGTCCTTCTACAGTGAAGAAGATTTTTGAAATGTGGAGATTCAATGTCTTGAGTGGAAGATGTGAAGAAGTCTGGTGGAAAGTGATTTATGCAGTGTTGTGGCATTTTTGGAAGGAGAGGAGTTGTATATCTTTCGGAGGAAGAGCCATGGAAGTTGAGGAACTTTGTTTGCTTATTAGACAGACTATTGTAATTTGGCTCTCGGATAGGGGGGTGTTTAAAGATTTTTCAATTTCTCAGGTGTTGTATATGTGGGATACAGTTCTACACTTGTAGTTTAAGGTAGACCTGTTCCTAGGATGGTTTTGTACATATCATTTTTTCAATATAACCTTCTTTTTTCAAAAAAAAAAAAATTCTTAGCATGTGTAACTAGAAGTTACACACGTGTATGTCTAGTGTAATTGAGAGTTACATATGTAACTATCTAGTGTAATTGAGAGTTATACATACATCTGATTTGTGTATTCAGCGTCAACTCCAATTCCAGCGAGACCATTACCACATTTAAGCAATTAGTTTTTATGAAGTTTAAATATTTGCCTTCCCTTGTTGTCTTCTTCACTCCAAAATGCTTGCACAAATTGGGGCCTATGCCACTTAATTGGGGCCTATAGCTACATGAAAAAATAGGGTCATTAACAAGTAATTTCTAGAAACCCCTTATCCACTATTTATGTTAATGGCTAATATGCCCTTATTAAATTAGTGATGATTAATTAAGTTAATATTTGTTAAATTAATCAGTGTTTGAGTTTGATTATAGTGTTAGGATTAAAGTAGAAATTCATTTTCTTTTTTAAGGTTTGGAGGGAAAGAAGAAGTAGAGGGAAAAAATAAAAAACTAGGGTTTGTGATTTTCTTACCAAAAATGAAACTTTATAGTGATGATGAAGACTCTAGTAGTGATGAAGAATTGGGTGCATCAGATTATCATGATTTTGATCCTATCGAATTGGATAATTTGTTGAATGAAGAAGAGCATGACAACCAAAGAATGCTTTAGGATATTATTCAAGCACAAGAACACTTTCGTCGGGAAGAAGAAGGTGATAATGCTTCTAATAAACAAGTATGAGTTGTAACGATCTAAAAACATGTATTTGCATGTCCCAATCGCCCAAAAAGGGGAAATTTTTCAAAATTTTAACCCAGAATCGGTTTATTCGATTGCATTACATAAACCAATTCTGGAAAAAATCCCCAAATTGGGTACATCAATCGGTTGTTGTTAGTCACCACATAAACCGATTGTATTAAAATTTTAGGCGCGATGGGTACGTGACTAATATCGGTTTTTGTTGGTGATGTGCATAATCCGATTTCTTCACTTGAATAATCACATAGAATACACGAAGTTGACAATCAGTATATTTACGTGTATATGTAATCCGATTTCGGAGAAAAAATTTCCAATGTGAACAAAAATCGGATTACATGATACGAGACATGAACCGATTGTAAACTTTGAAATTTTTTCGTCAAGTCCTTAATCGGACTTCATATTTGCACATATAAACCGATTATTGATAATCGATTTTCTCGACTGTAACATATAAACCGATTTTGGATCCTCAACTTTTTGATATTTGTTGTAGATTGTTGTGGATTTTGAAGAAGATCAGCCCAAACCCGTATCTCTGCTGGGTCATGATACCTTTTCCCACTATTTCACCGATTTGGAATGGAAAGAAGGAAACGATGCAAAGCAATGGTTTATAGACAAGGAATAGAGATCAAATGTGCGTTAGGTTTAGGCCATCATTCAAGTCAAGATAATTTGGAACTTGTTTGTGAGAGAGGTGGACAACAAGAAATTCACCGGGCAAAGTACATACTGTACGTGAAGACGACGACAAGGGAATACATTACTAAATCAAATAAGTATGGTTGCCCGTTTAAGATTACAGTTAATAGACCCAAGGGACCCAATGGTAAGGTATACAAGCTCTCTAAAGTGATGAATGGTTGTCATAATCATGATGATCCGAAATCTCTTGTTGGACACGCGGCCGTTTGTGGGCTGAAACCACATCAATTGGAAACAGTGAGGTCGATGAAAGCGTGTAAACCAAGTGACATCCTTAGGAAGATTAAGGAGAATGATAAGAATAATGTGTCCACTTTGAGGCAAATTTACGCGGAAAGGGCGGCATTTAGGAAGAGGGAATGGGATGGTAGAGCAGTTATGGAACAATGTCAGTGGTTAGCCGATCAACAAGGATACACAGTGAGGAAGCAGGTATTGGAAGGAAAAGTGACTCGTATTTTCTTGGCGCATTCGGAGATGATCAAGTTGGCCCAATGCTTCTATCAAATTTTGTTAATATATTGTATGTACAAGACCAACAAGTACAACATGCCGCTGTTAAACATTGCTTGCCATACTTCCAACAAGCAAATTTTCACGGTAGCATGGGGGTTTATGGATAGGGAGAATGATGTGAGTTTTACTTGGATGCTAGAGACATTGAAGGAGGTATACCGTGCGACCAAACTCCGAGGATCATAGTAACGAATAAGGACCAAACACTAATGAATGGCATATGAGTGGTTTTTCCAGACGCTAAGCATTTTCTTTGCACATGGCACATAAAATGCAATATTAGAAGTAATTGTAGGGGTCATATCCAAAATCCAAAGCCACAAAAAGGTACCGCTCATGAAAAGGCCGAAGATGAGCGTCTTCAAAAACTAACTCCGGAACAACGAGAGGACGACAAGAAGAAAAGGAAAGCGGAGTATGAAGCGAATGGGTTACTATGGAAGGCTTTTCAACATCATTGGGATTTAATGGTACACTCAATGTCCATGCCCGAGTTCAAATCCTATTTGGAGAGTTTTATTGGGCTTTGGAAGAAGGATTACGAGAAATGTGTGGTTTATAGCTTGAAGGAATTGTTGGGTCCATACAAGAAAAAATTTGTGTATGCTTACACCTAGCAACACATGCATTATAAGAATGAGGCGACAAGTATCGCGGAAGGATCTCATGGACGTTTGAAAAGCTTGCTCCGAAGGAGCCAAAACATTGTGGTTACGGTACAAGAAGCCATCCATGAATACACCAAGGCTGATATCATCAAGATAACCGCGCAAACGGAAGAGAGTAGGATGAAAATGATCACAAGTTACAAGAATTATCATTGGCTGATTAGACGTTTAAACTATAGGGTGTCTCACTGAGAAATCATTTATATGATGAAGGATTACAAATATTATGTGGAAAAGGAGATGGGAAGAAGAAAAATTGTATGTTCACGTATGACGATGACGTCCTTCGGATTTCAGTGTCGTCATATGATTGGGACGTACCAACAAGGAATTCCTTTTGAAATCATTGATCTGTTTTGGAAGCAACTAAATTTCAAACCACCCCCAACCGAAGAACCACTCGAATCCTTTGTGGACACGGATACTGGAAGAGAAATCATCGAGAAATTCGCAAAAAACGATGGTTTGGGACGAAAAGTTTTGATGTACGACTTAAAACTAGCCGCTAACCCCCATATGGTACCGGTCGGAGAACCAACGGTGCTACCGCCGACGGGTAGACCACCTACCAACATGGATAGGAAGGAAAAAAGGAACGAGTTTAAGGTTGCAATGAGAACCGGAAAAAACCCGTTATTGAGTCATAAAGAGGTGCAGGTTCCAACGAAAAGGGGTCAACCAAAGAAGGGGGAAAGCGGGACAAGTAGCGCACAAGCCAAGACAAATGTTTCAAATGTTCCTTCACAAATTGAGAATGAAGAGGCACCGGCTAAGAGGAAAAGGGGTCGACCAAAGAAGGGAGAAAGTGGGACAAGTAGCGCACATATGGTCCTTTCAGATGATCCAATAGCTCCTTTACAACATGAGGATCCAATCGATCCTTCTCAAGAAAGTCAAGCCCCAAACAATCTAGTTGTTCCTTCTCAAGAGAGGCAAGCGAGTATAACACGAGTATCAAGGATACGTGCATGGAAGGGACAAGCAAGACAAATGGGTTCTATGGTGACTATAAGGGACGCTCTTGGTGATGGAAAAACGCCTAGGGATGAACGAGGTAGACCCCATCGGAGTTGTTACACCATATTCGAGGAGTATCACTTGAAACTTCCTGAAATCGTTAAGACCTATTTGTTATATCTATCGACGACGTGGATGCAGATGGAAATTGTGGTTATCACGTTACGTCAGAACAAATAGGCCATATAAGTTTGGCGGACGATGAAAACCTAACCCAATGTCAATACTTTTGAAAGATGATGGCCTTGCGCTTACAAGAAGACAAGGAATTTTACATATCAATGATGAAGGAAGGAAAAACAAGACAAGACAAAGAAGGGCTAATTACCCGACAATATTGGGTGTGTATGCCTCTATGTGGTCATCTCTTGGCGGAAATGTGGAGTTGCGTTGTTCATCTATTTGGTTAGGTATCATGCTATACATACGCACCAAAATACACCATTTGGTATGAATCTCTTAAGGATCGGAGAATTTTTTATTCAACAATAACAACATACATTATATCGGTCTTAGAGTACGTGATGATTGTCCATTACCACCAGTAGATAGGTTTTATGGGGTCTCGGAGGTCACCAAGGAGTTTCCAAAAAAATACGATCCCAACATGAGGCGATGGGAGGAATTGATCGGGCCGGATCAATTCGATGGTCTCCATTTGTTGGAATGAGTATTTTCCTTATGCTAAAAACTTGATCTATCGGATGCTTATATTTTGTCGCTTTCTTATATTGTATTTTGCAAACTTGAACCAAGCTTAATGAATGAAAGTGGTTTTTGATAGATGCATTTCTTATTTGGGAGTTATGTTATCTCCAGGTCATATTAAATCTCAACATATCTTGGGGTTTTTGGAACTGTTGCAAGACAGCCTAACAAGCTGGAAAGGAAAGCTCTTGTCTATTCAAGAAAGATTGATTTTGGTAAAGTTTGTTTTATGCAGCATACTTGTCTATAGTATGTCCGTATATAAGTGGCCAAAGAAAGTTCTTAAAGAAAGTGAAAAGATTATTAGATTCTTATGGTCAGGAGATCCGTCAAAAAGGAAGACCATAACTCTTAAATGGGAAAAGACATGTTCTCCAATATCAGAAGGTGGTTTGGGTATAAGACTGCTTGAAGATATTAACAAATCTATGTTAATGAAATTATGTTGGAAGATACAAAATGGCACAGATGAATGGTCAAAATTCTTTCAAGAAAAATATCAGGATAAAAATGGTAATTGGATCACATATTATAAGAAATCATCCTTTTGGCCTGGTATTTAATGGATTACTTCTGAAGTTTTTGAGCTGACTAGATGGATAGTTGGTACAGGAGAGAACATATCAGTCTGGTCTGACATTTGGATTAAAGAAATTCCACTGAAAACTCTTTATCCAAAAAATGATGTAATGCTGCAAAATCCTGATATGAAAGTAGCTCAACTAATCAAAGATGGTGTTTGGTCAATTCCAGATTATATGCTGGATTTCTTTGATCTTTCTGGGTTACCAGTACTTGATGGTAAAGAAGATAGAAGGATATGGACTGGTACAAGCACAGGTGATTTTTCTGTTGCTTCTGCTTATGAATGTATTAGAAAGAAGTTTCAGAATATGCATTGGTCTAAAACAGTCTGGGATAGAGCAATTCATCCAAATATTTCTGGGAATGTATGGAAATTGCTAAGAGGAGTAGTCCCTGCAGATGACAAAATGAAAAGAAGGAATTTTCAACTTGCTTCAAGATGTCCTTTTTGTAAAAATTCTGAAGAAAATTTAGAGCATATTCTGTGGTATTGTGACTACAGTGAAATCATATGGAAATGTCTAGGGGGCATCTTCAATTTCATGAATCCCAAGTCATTTGAAGAGATTCTTTCTTATGCAAAGCAAAAGAGTCCTGCAATTAAAGAAATTTGGAAGGTTGCTGCCCTTGTAACTGTGAAAGAAATATGGTTTCTCAGGAATAAGATAGTTTATGATGGTTATGCTTACAACAAAGAAGATCTTCAGAAGAGAATTGTTTCATTTACAAAGGAGAGTGAAGTAAGAATGTCTGGTGCAATGTCAAACTCTGGATATGATCTTCAAGTACTAAATTTTTTTTGATATGAAGTGCAGAAGAGTTAAGACTGGTAAAATAACTGAAATTTTCTTCTATCTGCCTGACCCTCCCTTTTTCCTCATTTGCTGTGATGCCGCATCAAGAGGCAACCCAGGGACAACTGGGTATGGTTTTATAGTGAGAAATTGGAATGGTGTATTTGAATTTGCAGCATCAGGTGGCTTGGGGAATGGTACAAACTATCTTGCAGAAATTTTTTCAATCATTTGTGCATGTGAATGGGCTGTAAGTAAACATATTCTCAAGGTATGCTTTAGATCGGATTCTCAAGCAGTCATTCAAGCATTTCAATCAGGTTAAATTCCTTGGTGGGTCTTAACAAGATGGAATATGATAAAAATACTCTGCAAGCTTGGTACTTTGTACACAGTTATAGAGAGATTAATACAGCAGCAGATTCTCTAGCTAAAGAAGGAGCAACTCTGGGTAAAGGTGTAAGGAAGAATTATAGTGTTTGCCCAAATTTCATAAGTATGGAGAAACCTGATGTTCCTTATTATAGATTTAGCTAACTTTTCCCATTTTTGAGAACATTTTTGTTTTACTTTATCTGTTGCTTTGGTTGTATTTTTTTTATAATTTTTGGTTATTAATAAAATTTGAATATTACCAAGCAAAAAAAAATTGATCTCAATTACATGTATTGTTACTGCTCGATTTTGTACTTATTTGGCTATTTTTGTATCTTTGTAGGTGTTTTTGGAGAAATAAGCTTTTGCGGAAAAATGGGCTCGAAAAGTGATATTTGCGCTCGTGGGAGAAATTACTAAAGGAAACCCTCATTTGGATAAGTGGCATTCACTTACTAAGGGGCAGCCACTTGCTATTTGCACCCCAGGGAACCCAACTGATAAAGGCACCCCATCATAGGTTAAGGGACACCATCTTCTTCCCTATTTGAAATGGTTTTGGCGGGAAAACAACCTTGTCCGTCTGCAGATTTCTGGACCGATTTTGAAGGAGTTTTAATTAGATTCAATCGTAGATTTTTATTGGGATGGACTTTTTAAGGCTGAGAAGAGTTAGCATGGGTGTTTGGTTAGTTAAAAAATGGCCATATAGTCGAGTTTGGAAAGAAAAGAGGAGGATTATGCTCGGTCTTTTCTGGTTTTTTTTTGGACGAGAATCATTCGAGTTGGCACGTACAGATGGTACCCTGTTTTATCGAAACAGGCTTGGTATTCGGATTTCTATGGGAAAGAAAACAGCTTACATGTATTCTTTACGTAACAGGACATGAGGAAGTTTCCTAAGTTTTGGTTGATTTATATTAAGAAGTTACGTGAGGTGAAAGAAGATATATTCCGTTAGATTTGGAGATGTCGATTCAAAGGGAAAGATTGAGACAAAACAGAAGACGTGTGAGAGAATTCCGGTAAAAGAAAAGGTGAGAAAGTCCGAGACTTTCGTTGGAAGAAAAAAATATTTCTCGAGATAGTTTTGCACCTGTTAGCTATATAAAGGCTTGTACGAGTCCTGGAAGAGGGAGTCGAGACTTTGGGGTACCAACTGAGGCCACAGAGCTGAAGAAACGAATTGCATGAAAGTTTCCTGCTGTTGTTGGTGAAGAAGGAGCTGAAGAACAAAGTCCTGCAGAAGACAGTCGCAAAATCCGATACAATACATATCTTTCGTTCCTGCTACAGTACATTACCATTGTAACAGTTAGCTTGTAACGATTATAAACGTTGCAGTTCACTGTTTTTATTACTTTTCTCCTTTTCACCATTGTAAACACACCTTTTGAGCAATGCAAATATCTTTTGAGCGTGTTTCCAGCATGAGGAGTTAAACCCCAACACTGGGATGACGGAGGAAGCCTTATTCACAATTGTTTGGTAACTATATTAGATTCTTTTTGACTTTTGCACTTGATTCAATTGATTTATGATTTTCACTAATTAGTTGTGATTTCGTTTGATGGTGTATGCTTAGACGTAAGAGCTTTTGATATACCATGCTTGTGATTTACATCTAATATTTTATAAATCTACCTTGGCAAATAAATAGAGTCCATAAAAGAGCTAGAATTGTTATGAGTCATTATATGAACCAATGGAATGTGATTAATGGTGGAATATGAAGTCTTAGTGTCTCTCGTTATCGTGACAATTTTGTGAATATATTTTATTTGTTTTTATTTTTAAGTCTGAAATTGAGTCTACACAAGTCCGAGTTGAACGAATCTTTACTACCATTTTCTACAACAACATAAAATCACATCAATTTTTGGCGCCGCCGACGCGGATTTGCTTTTAGGGTTTTGGACTTATTTTTCTTTTATTTTTTTAGGTTTTTATCATTTTTGTTCTTTTTTACGTTTTTGGGTATGTGTCTTTTGTCTACAGGTTTTGGATCATAAAGAAAATTGAGCCAAGGAGTTTGGTGATTTCGTAAAGACTAGATCTTAAAGCATAAAGACTTGGAGCGAAAGATTAAAGCGAAAAGAACGGAAAAGAAGACAGTTTCTTTTAGTTATTTTATTTCTTAGGGTTTTGTTTATTTTTCCTTATTAAAAAAAATGTATTAGGGTTTATTATTTTTGTAATTTTTCTTTTCTTTTTGGACACTTTGGATTTTAAACTTTGGGACATTATTTTTAAACCCTATGGAAGGGTAGTTTAAAAACAAACTGTGTGCAGAGAAGGACGACGATTACGATATCGCCTCGGCCCCTCGGGTTCGTACATGACATAGGAGTCGTGGCTCGAGTCTACTTCAGCGGTTCTTCGCCCGTCTGGTACGGGAGGTAAGTTTTTCGAAACACCCGCGAATCCCCTGTCAGTGGGTTTACTGTATTCCTTCGTTTGCATATATGCTGAGGACTTGAAAACGGCTGCTTTAGTTTCCTAGTAAAGGGAAAGGACTGGCCATACAAGATAAGGGTTCGGATTTCATCACCTTTCTTTTCTTGCCCGCCTTAGGAAAACGAAACAAACGCGAACCTAAGCCTAAAATTTTGACTAGTACGAGACCTATAGGGTAACGAGCTTAATAAGAAAGTCGTTCAAAAAATATTGGTTACTCTTTTGAGCATACTTCGAAGTTCATGATGGTTTCTGTGATTTGAATGTGTGACTGCGCCGCCTTATAATACGGGTGAGGCCTTTGGGTATCAAAGCTCCACCGAGCTTCCCTCGCCTCTATTCAACTTACTTTGACTCGTATTGATTCCAGAGGGGTTTGCTCAGATTGTGACGAGTTCTTTTTCTAAAGAATAGAAGCTGGTCTAGAAAAAATCTAAGTGGAACCATCATGCTTTTTGTTTGCTAGAAATTAATAGGTTTGATTTGGTTGAGTCTGCCTTGTTTTGTGATTGAATAGAATTCCCTACCTTATTCTTTTGCATGCCTGAACGTAAAAGAGACGTCCTAGGTAGATTTGTTAAAGAGAAACCTAGTTTTTCTAAGCATCTCGATTACCTCAATTTAGAAAGTCTGATTCTTGAAAATTCTGTTTTTGAACGTCCGTTTGAGGAGAGAATCCCTGATATTCCAATAGTGCCAGAAATGGAAACTTTGAAAGCTTTGTTGAACCCTACTAGTACTACTCGTCTCTCGTGTATCAGGTTACCTGAAACTGAAGCAAATTATGAACTTAAGCCTGGAACCTTACAGTTGCTCCCAATCTTTTTAGGGAAAGAAAATGAAAACCCCTATTTCCATGTTAGGGACTTGAGGAAATGTGTAGTACCCTAAAAATTAGAAACCTTGATGATGATGCTTTGAAACTTAGGTTATTCCCTTTTTCCCTGAAAGATAAAGCTAAATCGTGGCTATATAGTTTGGCTTCCGGGTCTATTGAAACATATGAACAACTTACATCTGCCTTTTTGAAAAGTGTTTCCCTAGGCACAAAACATCGTCTATTAGGACGCAAATCTGCACATATTCTCAACAGGAGGGAGAATCTTTGTATAAGTATTTGGAAAGGTTCAATGATCTATTAGCCCAATGTCCTCATCATGGTTTAGAAAAGGTTAGGTTAGTTCAGATCCTTTATGAGGGTTTAGATTATCCCACTACAACCACAGTAGAATCTATGTGTACAGGTGGGTTTGAAAACCAAACAGTTGATGATGCGATGACATATTTGCATGAAATCGCCGAAAAGACCCAACAATGGGAAAATAGTAGGGAACCCAAGAAAAAAATTCTTCTAGGAAGAGGAAATAATAGGCTAGAAGGATGCTTTGAATCAGATGCCAAAATTGCAGCAATAGCTAAAAGGTTGGAAGCTTTAGAATTGGGTCACACTAGTGGTAGAGTGGAGCCTTTTTGGGAAGGCCAGAATAATGAAGAGCAAGCCAATGCTCTGTATAATAACACTAGATTCTACAACCGTCAGAAATTTGACCCATATTCAGAAACCTATAATCCTGGTTGGAAAAACCACCTGAACCTTTCGTGGTCTAAGGGCCAGAGTCAAGGTCAGCTTAGTAATTCGAATGTTCCTCCAGGTTTTGGTTATAATAAGAACTCTCCAGGTCAAGCTCAGTTTCAGAACCCTTCAGAGAATAAAATGACTAGCTTAGAGGAATCTCTTAGTATATTAAGAAAGATCCAGGATATGTTAGCACAGAGCCAGGAAATGTTAGTAAAGAGCCAAGTTAGTTTTGAACAGGAAACCAAGCAGAACTTTCAAACTAATTCTCAAACTCTTGCTAAGTTAGAACTTCAAATAGGTCAAATAGCTAAGACTTTAAGTAAAAGAGATAACGGAAGGTTCCCTAGTCAAACTATTCCCAACCCTAGAGGAGTTCATGCAATAGGTGCAAAACTATTACAACAGTTGAATTTAATTAGAACCCTTAGGAGTGGTAGAGTAGTAGACAATCAGGTAACCATGACCGATAGTGAGCATACTTTAGTACACCCCTCAGGACCATCCATAGCTGAGGGGACTGATAAAATCTCTGATGATGCCAATTCGGTTCTTGAGAGGCCCTATTTTATGCCTAGAGCCCCATTTCCACAGCTATTAGTACCAACAAAGAATGAATCCAACTTTAATGACATAATGGAGGTTTTTAATAAAGTTATCATAAACCTTCCGTTACTAGAAGCAATTAGGCAACTTCCGGCTTATGCCAAATTCCTTACAGATATGTGTACGCGAAAGCGCAAGCTTAGTGTCCCTAAAAAAGCCTTTTTAGCTAGTCATGTAAGTTCGATCATTCAGAACAACACAACTCCTAAATATAAAGATCCAGGTGCTCCTACCATTGCTTGAACGATTGGAAAACACAGGGTATAGAAAGCTTTACTTGACTTAGGATCTAGTGTGAACTTACTTCCATACCATGTGTACTTACAGCTATGACTTGGTGAATTGAAACCTACCAAGATAACACTGCAGTTAGCTGATAGATCTGTTAAAATTCCTCGTGGTGTGATATAGGATGTTCTTATTGAGGTCGACAAGTTTATTTATCCTGTGGATTTCGTAGTCCTAGATACACAACCTGTCCTTGACCCAGAGAATCAAATATCGGTGATTTTAGGCCGCCCATTTTTAGCCACGTCTAATGTTGTTATAAGCTGTAGGACCGGACTTATGAACATATCCTTTGGTAATATCACCATTGAACTAAATGTCTTTAATGTTACTAGACAACCTTCTGAAGATTCCGAAGATTTATAGGAAGTGAATATGATTAGCACTTTAGTTCAGGATGTAGTTCAGGATAATTGAGACGACACTTTGTTTGGTGATCCTTTGGATGAATTTGATGAGACAATTCTCTTAGGTAAGTTATATGACCAGAATTTAGAACTAGAATAATCTCTCGAATATTTTAAGGACTCTACAGACCTAGAAATTCAGGCAATAGTGTTAGATTTTTCTGAAAGCAGTAATTACCCTAAGTTTGGGGGTAGTGATCTAGAAGACTCTCTTGAGTATTTTAAAGACTCCGAGGATTCGGAAATTCAAGCAATAGTTAGCGGTTTGTATGAGAGTAGTGATTACCCTAAGGTTGGGGGTAGTGATAGTTCTATTAATTATCAAGTCTCCCACTTAGAAGTCCTTAACTTGGGACTCGATCTTTTTACATCTGAGGTATTACTTGAGTCTCTTCAGATACCACAACCCGATCCCCCTGATACTGTCCAGGGAGAAATTAAGCTATTAGAAACCCGTTATTCGGATGAATCTGTTTGTCAAGACACTCATATGAAGCCCA
This sequence comes from Papaver somniferum, assembly GCF_003573695.1. NCBI lineage: Eukaryota > Viridiplantae > Streptophyta > Magnoliopsida > Ranunculales > Papaveraceae > Papaver > Papaver somniferum. The sequence continues at coordinate 160,124,657 of NC_039364.1, read as the reverse complement.
ATTGGTCGACCCAGATAGATCCAGTTGTCTTGCAAGAAACTTTCGATAAGGTTGTGCTCCGTTTGTTCATTTTTCTGATCCTCTGCAGTTGTCTCATTTTAGTGGCAGTATTATTTGGTTTTGATGATCCACAGTTGTTTCGACTATTGATATACGATTTGGAAGGGTAATTAGCCATTTTATGGGTACGTAATGTCTGCCTGAAGACGTTAAACTTAGCACTTCTTGGGAGGTAACCCAATATTCATGCGACACGGTAATATCTTTCCTTATCTCTTTTGCTTCAAATGGTAATAGTTTCTCCTTGTTCATGCTTTTAATTTTATCTTTAGAACATTGAGGACAATGTTAGATTTAAGTTTGGGGGTATGGGAGAAACTTTTTAGTTGCATTAATAAACTCCAGAGCCTAGAAATTTATGCTTATTAAGGATGACACTAACCAATCTAAGTGGATGGAAGCATTTTGGTTGTAGGAGTTGAGGAACCGATCTGATTAGATGGAAACATCTAAAGAGTCTATTCATAAAAGCACAGAGCTCAAGTGTTAGAAATAACATGGTAGTTTCGCCATATCTCGTTGAGTCCTTTTCACTTCTGTTTTTATTTTGTTTTCTTTTTAAAATATGTTTCTCTAAGTGATTAGGTGGGGCTCACGATTCCAGTTGTTACCACTGCTAGGGTAAAATAGAGTGATTGAGATACCAAAAAAAAAGAAAAAAAAAAGAAAAAAAAGAAAAAAAAAAGAAGAAAAGAAATTGAGACCAGACCATCAGACCAACCGGAATAAATTCAATAAAGTCGACCACTGGTACCCTTGTTTATGCCAGTTGTGTTGACCTAGAGTTAGGATTGTCGACCACTGGTTCCCTTGTATATGCCAGTTGTTGATATTAGTCAGACTAGTATCTCAGTCCATTAGTATAGGTTCATTTTGGCAGTGGCCTTCAGACAGATATGAGAAACACCGTTCACCTAGACAACATCAAAATCATCTATGTTTTTCTCTATATCCATCTCTTAATCTATCCATGTGATTTGTTGACTCCGGATACTGATGTCCATAGTGCGACTATCTGAGTAGAGCTCTGTCACTTATATATGAATTTTAGTATACTTGAGTGCAAACTCGTGTACAACAATTGGAATTTCGCATCAGGGTACTTCCTCATATAGTCAATTAGTATGCCAACCAAGGAGATTCTTTAGTGCCTTCCAAGGTTCTGCATAAATAGTTAGGGTCTGGAGTAAAGGTTTTGTGGGTATATCTCTTGTAAGCCCTCCCGAGACTATAACTCGGCCACTAGGGCCACCTAGGGGTTTAAAGGCTTGTTGCATACGCTAAATGCAACCGATGATGCCTGCGACAGTGAGTTAGGATTTTATTTTGTAGATTTGATTTGCTCGGGACTAGCAAATAATAAGTTTGGGGGTATTTGATAGATGCATTTATGTGTCTATTTTGATCACAATTACATGTATTGTTAGTGCTCGATTTTGTACTTATTTGGCTATTTTTGTGTCTTTGTAGGTGTTTTTGGAGAAATAAGCTTTTGCGAAAAATGGGCTCGAAAAGTGATATTTGAGCTCGTGGGAGAAATTACAAAGGAAACCCTCAGTTGGATAAGGGGCATTCACTTACTAAGGGGAAGCCACTTGCTATTTGCACCCCCAGGGCACCCAGCTGATAAAGGAACCCCATTAGAGGTTAAGGGACACCATCTTCTTCCCCATTTGAAATGGTTTGGCGGGAAACAACCTTGTCCATCTGCAGATTTCTGGACCGATTTTGAAGGAGTTTTAATTAGATTCAATCGTAGATTTTTATTGGGCTGGACTTGTTAAGGCTGAGAAGAGTTAGCATGGGTGTTTGGTTCGTTTTAAAATGACCATATAGTCGAGTTTGGAAAGAACAGAGGAGGATTATGCTAGGTCTTTTATGGTTTTGTTTTGGACAAAAATCATTCGAGTTGGCACGTACAGATGGTACCCTGTTTTATCGAAACAGGCTTGGTACTCGTATTTCTATCGGAAAGAAAGCAGCTTACATGTATTCTTTATGTAACAGGGCATGAGGAAATTTCCGGAGTTTTGGTTGATTTATATTAAGAATTTACGTGAGGTGAAAGAAGATATATTCTGTTAGATTTGGAGCTGTCGATTCAAAGGGAATGATTGATACAAAATAGAAGACGTATGAGAGAATTCCGGTGAAAGAAAAGGTGAGAAAGTCCGAGACTTTCGTTGGAAGAAAAAAATATTTCTCGAGATAGTTTTGCACTTGTTAGCTATGTAAAGGCTTGTACGAGTCCTGGAAGAGGGAGTCGAGACTTTGGGGCACCAACTGAGGCCACAGAGCCGAAGAAACGAATTGCAGGAAAGTTTCCTGCTGCTGCTGGTGAAGAAGGAGCTGAAGAACAAAGCCTGCAGAAGACAGACGCAAAATACGATACAATACATATCTGTTGTTCCTGCTACAGTACATTACCATTGTAACAGTTAGCTTGTAACGATTATAAACGTTGCAGTTCACTGTTTTTATTACTTTTCTCCTTTTCACCATTGTAAACACACCTTTTGAGCAATGAAAATATCTTTTGAGCGTGTTTCCAGCATGAGGAGTTAAACCCCAACACTGGGATGACAGAGGAAGCCTTATTCACAATTGTTTGGTAACTATATTAGATTCTTTTTGACTTTTGCACTTGATTCAATTGATTTATGATTTTCACTAATTAGTTGTGATTTTGTTTGATGGTGTATGCTTAGAAGTAAGAGCTTTTGATATACCATGATTGTGATTTACATATAATATTTTAGAAATCTACCTTGGCAAATAAATATAGTCCATAAAAGATCTAGAATTGTTATGAGTCATTATATGAACCAATTGAATGTGATTAATGGTGGAATCCGAAGTCTTAGTGTCTCTCGTTATCATGACAATTTTGTGAATATATTTTATTTGTTTTTATTTTTGAGTCTTAAATTGAGTCTACACAAGTACGAGTTGAACGAATCTTTACTACCATTTTCTACAATAACATAAAATCACATCAATTTTCTTTTTTGGGTACCTTGGACTCATGAAATTTGTAACAGAATCAGTTTATATGGAGGACAATGTAATCCGGTTGTTCGAAGAAAAAGTTACATAGATTTTTAACTCAATAATCGGATTATAAATGGTCCAAGATGTTCTGAACATGAAACCGGATTCGGTTGATGTGTGTATTAGTGTAAACCAATTATAGTTGATGTTCATCACATCAACCCAGAATCGGGATATATAGTTTTACATTAAAAATCGATGTAGGCCACAATCAGATTAATATGGTGCACCTATAAACCGATTCTGAGTGGATTTTAAGAAAATTTAATGACTGAATTTTGAAGAATTAGAGGTAAATCATTATAGAGTACCACTTAGAAGGAATGGTTTAAAGGGATTTAACTCAATCACTTGAATTGTTTTTTTTTTCAAAACCCAAAAAGAAATTAGATTTCAATTGTTGTTTGTGATTGATTAGGATTTGGTTTTGATTTTCATGGAAATTGAAAAAGAAATTGAGTTTTGGTTAATGATTTTTGTTTTTGTTAATTAAATTATGATTTTGCATTTGTATTTGTGTTAGAATAATTAAGGTTTCTTTAAAGGTTAATTTAGTATTTTTACAATCTTTTAGACATCCATTATCTTTACCGCTATGTTATTCATTAGTAAAGTATAAGATAAGTGAATTAATTTGTGCACCTACTATACGAATCAAATTTTGGCGTCGCTGCCGGGGAGCAGTCGGTAGCTTTAGTTGTTTCTTTTAGTTTTACTTTATTTATTTTTAGATTTTGTTTTTAGTTTTTTAACTTTATTTTCAAGATTTTTGTTTCAGGTACTTAATCTCAGGCATCGAAAGATTGGGATTACCCGAGGTGCGAAATTCGAACTCGCAAGGGAACGGTACTACAAGCACGTCATCAGTTTCAATAAAAACTTCCTTCAGAAGAGATGACAAACGACAGAAGTCCACCACCACCACCTCCTCCTCCATCTCCTAAGAGGAGGATGTTGAGAGATCTAACATCCCCATGCTTGGATTCTCGACCACAATGTATTACTCAGAATGACACAACGAAACTTATGTCAAATCTTTTTCATTGGCTTCCAAAGTTCAAGGGATTACCAGGTGAAGATCCTAATCGACATCTACAGCAGTTCCAGAACACCGTAAAAAGTTTGATAAAGAGTGAGGATGATGCTGATACATCTTTCCTACAAGCTTTTCCATTCTCACTGGCGGACCAAGAAGAATCATGCTTATATTATCTCCCTTCCGGAAGTATTACCACATGGACCGGAATGAAAAACCTATTTTTAGAGAAGTATTTCCCTGCTTCCAAAGCTACTACCATTCGTAAGGAGAATTTTGCAGATTACTGGAGAATCTTTATATGAATATTGGGAAAGGTATAAGAAATTATTGGCGAGATGTCCCTAATAATGCCAACAAAGGAAGATCATTCATATTGGGATAAATTTTCAAGTTCATAAAATTTATGCATGCAACTAGGGTTTACACCCGCAAAAAAACGGAAAGCAAGATATACTTACCTCGAAGACGGCAGTCGAAGCTCTTGGTGATGGAGTTCTTGGCGACCAAGGGATGCGTGCTGTGGATTTCCACGATTTCCCACTTTCGCACTCTTTCACTCCAGCAACCGTGACCCTTAGTGGGATCAATGTGTCTATTATTCTTGCAACTAAATAAGTTTCTGAATCCACGACTGAACAACCAAGAATTCATGATGGAACAACTAAGAATCATCGCGTGAACAACAACTTCGACACACAAGAAATTATCACTTAATCGATCAGAACTTATCCCATATGAAAAAGTATGGACTAACTCTAATATACTTTTAAGAGAATCAACTAGACAGTCAGACTCAATCTTAATAAAAAGTATATCAATAAGTTAATATCTCTATCTCTCGATTTGATCTTTACTCAAGCAAATGGAAATCTGCGAGTCTTTATCAAATACTAGAGAGATAAACTTGGATGGTACCAAAGACCAATATCCAAGTGTCAATCAATGTAATTCAACAACCAAAGGTTTGATATTCTAATTGATTGATCTTAACGCACAACCTGTGATATTTCAATTATATAACAAAATATAATGCGGAATAGAAATAACACAGACACCAGAAATTTTGTTAACGAGGAAACAGCAAATGCATAAAAACCCAGGACCTAGTCCAGATTGAACACCACACTGTATTAAGCCGCTACAAACACTAGCCTACTACAAACTAACTTCGGTATGGATTGTAGTTGAACCCAAATCAATCTCACACTGACTCAAGATACAGTTTCGCTCCTTACGTCTCTGATCCCAGCAGGATACTACGCACTTGATTCCCTTAGCTGATCTCACCCACAACTAAGAGTTGCTACGACCCAAAGTCGAAGACATTAACAAACAAATCTGTATCATACAGAAAAATCTATAAGAATAGATAAGTCTGTCTCCCACAAAAATACCTACAATTTTTTGTTATGTATTTTGATAAATCAAGGTGAACAGGAATCAATTGATAACCCGGACTTATATTACCTAAGAACAACCTAGTATTATCAATAACCTCACAATAATCTTAATCGACGCGGCAAAAGAAGATATTATGGAATCACAAACGATGAGACGAAGATGTCTGTGACTACTTTTTTATCTTGCCTAGCGGAGATATAAATCTCAAGCCAATCGTTACGATTGTATTCAAAACGATAGAATCAACAACATCAGATCACACAACTACGAGAAAGTAGTATCGGTCTGGCTTCACAATCCCAATGAAGTCTTTAAGTCGTTAACCTGGTTTTCAAGAAGAAACCTAAGTTTAAAGGAGAATCAACTCTAGTTAATAAAACTAGTATCACACGGAAGGTGTGGGAATTAGGTTTCCCAGTTGCTAGAGTTTTCCCTTATATAGTCTTTCAAATCAGGGTTTGCAATCAATGTTAGCTTGGTAACAATATTCGCCGTTAGATGAAAATATGATTAGATTCAAGCTAATATCTTTCAACCGTTGGATCGAAAACTTAGATTGTCACACAAAAATGAAATGACTATTTTGGGTTTATGCAACCATAACCAAACATGAACATTTGTTGGTTCAACAATAGTTAACCAAATGGTTAGCCATATGAGCACTTTCATATCAACCATGTTCTTCTTCATCATAACTAGTTCAAATGAATCAAATGAACTAGTTAGAGATTTGTTCAATTGCAAGGAAATATTATGTAACTACACAATACACAATCGAAGCAAAACGATTTGATTCACTCGAATCGGTTCATGAACTATATGGCCACGGTTTGCATTCCTTAGTTAATATAAATATGTTCACAAACAATCGTCTTTGGATATAACCAGTTTAAGATCGCAGACTTAGTTCACGGACTTAAGTTCCCGGAAGGATATCTCAAACTCCAGCAGATTCTCTCGGGTCGAGAACTTCCGCCAGTTCGCGGACTGGGTTCGTGGAATGAGGTCGCGGACTGAGTTCACGTCTCTTGTTACGGTTCATTTGATCAACAAAGTTCGCAAACTTTAGTTCAAGGAAAAAATACTTATAAATATATGTGTTGCCACACAATGCTTATATCCATCATTGGTTATATAATCTAAACTCTCATTTCAATCAATGAAACATTCTTAGAGGATATTTCGTCAAAGTAAGCAATTTTCAAAGTGATTGAAACGTGTCATGACTTTCGTCACTAGGTAAAGATGAACTTGGCCAAAGAAAAAGCTTACCAACACATATTTCGAGAAATAGATAGGAGAGATAAACTCGGATCAAAATAGAAAATGTGTATAATCAAAGTATATATAGCAAAATGACTTTTGTCTCAAAATAGGAGATAGAGTAGATAGAATTTTGAGTGATAGATAAGTTCAAGTCTCTGCATACCTTTTAGTCGATGAAGTTCTACCAGTTCCTTGAGTAGTACTTCGTCTTGTATGATGACTTCCATGGAGTTCTTGAGCACAACTACACTTTCTATCCTAGTCCAAGACTTAGCTATAGTAGACTAGAAATAAAGACTTATAGTTTTGATCACTAACATTGACAAACATGCTTGAGATAGCAACGCATGCGAGTTCGACCGAGCAATGCTCTAACACCTTCTGAACCCATAGTTCATTAACTTGCAGAAATTATCTGTTAGAGCATTTCTCGGTCGAACTCGCAAGCGTTGCTATCTCAAGCTTGTTTGTCGAGTTTAGTTTCCAAAACTATAAGTCTTGATTTCTAGTCTACTTATAGCTAAGTCTCGGATTAGGATAGTAAGTGTAGTTAAGCTCTAGACTCCACGGCGTTCATCAGATGAAGACGAATAACTTCTCGAGGGAACTTGTGGAACTTCATCGACAAAAGGTATGTGGAACTTGAACTTATATATCACTCAAAAGTCTATCTACTCTATCTCTTATTTTGAGACAAAAGTCGTATTGCTATATAAACTTCGATTATACACATTTACTATTTCGAGCCGAGTTTATCTCGCTTATCTATTTCTCGAAATATGTGTTGGTAATATTTTGCTTTGTCCAAGTTCATCTTTGCTTGTGACGAAAGTCATGTGAATTATTTCAATAACTTGAATCACTTTGATGAAAATAGTTTGTGGATAGCGATTATTTAAACATCCTCTAAGAAAGTTTCAATGATTGAAATGATATTTTAGAACAAGTAACCATGTTTGGATATAAACATAGTGTGTTCTCACATTTTTGTAAAAGTACAAAACCGGGAACCTAAAGTATGCGTACCCGTACGCGTACTGGCGGTTGTTGGGAAACCGGGAAAGTATACGTACCCGTACGCATACTGGCGGAAGTTTCACGTACATGAATTTCTGCTGGAGTTTGGAAGAGTGAATTGGTATGCGCACTCGTACGCGTACTGGCATAACTAAACTCGGTCCGGCCACTTAGGTATGCGTACCCGTTTTCATACTTAACTAGGTTACTTTCGAAAATCGGTTTTTCCATGAACTAAAATATTTATATAATAAGGAATGCAATCTTTGCAAAACCGTAGCTATAATATTCATGAATTGATTCGAGTGAATCAAAATCGATTTTGCTTCGATTGCATCTTGTATACTTCTATGAGATCTAAGCAATTGAAAAACTCTCTAACTAGTTCATTTTAGTCATTTGAACTAGTTATGGTGAAGATGAATAAGGTTGATATGAAAGTGCTCATATGGATAACCATTGGTTAACTATAGTTGAACTGACTAAGTGTACACGTTTAGGAACGATTACACAAACCTAAATGAAGGTGCATTTCATTTGTGTATAACAAGCTAAGTTCGATATAACGGTTGAAAGATATTAACATGAATCTAATTAGGTTTTCATCTAACGGTGAATATTGAATGCTTTGTTACCAAGGTAACTTAGATTGCGAACCCTGATTTGTAATATATATATAAAGGAGAACTATAACAACTGGGAAACCTAATTTCCACACCTCATGTGTGATACTAGTTGTATAAGCTAGAGTCGATTCTCCTTTAAACTTAGATTTTTCACGAAACCCTGTAGGTTAACGACTTGAAGACTTCATTAGGATTGTGAAGCCAGACCCAACTATTTTCTCTGTAGTTGCGTGTTCTGATCTTGCTGTTTTCTATCGTGATTGAGTGCAATCGTAAGATTGGCTTGATATTTATATCTCCGATAGGAAAGATAGGAAAGTAGTTACAAACACCTTCGTCTCATCGTTTGTGATTCCACAATATCTTGTTTTGTTAATCGATTAAGATTATTGTGAGGTGATTGATAATACTAGGATGTTCTTCGGGAATATAAGTCCAGGTTATCAATTGGTTCATGTTCACCTTGATTTATCAAAATACGGAACAAAAACTCGTAGGCATTTCTGTGGGAGAAAGATTTATCTATTCAATAGACTTTTCTGTGTGAGACATATTTGTTTATAAAGTCTTCGACTTTGGGTCGTAGAAACTCTTAGTTGTGGGTGAAATCAGCTTAGGGAATCAAGTTGAAAAGGCGAGGGTACCCAAATATACCTCAAGCTAAAACTTTTCCTTCCTATAAGTCCTTTCTCCAAAAGTGATTGTCTATGGACTGAGTCGAGACAATACAACAAATCGGTTCACACTTTGTGTGATCGTCTATGGATACGAGATTGAGACAATACAATAACGAAGTATATTTACTTGAGACAAGGGTTCAGACTTAACCAAACACAATAGGATTGCTTATCAATTAAATAAGAATTAACGTTGTGTTTTTACTTTCATTATAATAAAAAAATTATAATGCGGAAATATAAAGTAAATGACACGGCAAGATTTTGTTAACGAGGAAAACTGCAAATGCAGAAAAACCCCAGAACCTTGTCCAGAATTGGATACTCTCAGGGTTAAGCCGCTATACAAAATAAACCAACTTCGTATAGTTGAGACCAATCAACTAAACCTATAGTTCACCTAGTTCCGTCTGTATTCCCATGCTTCCGACCTGTAAACAAGTCACGTACTTGGACCAATTCCTTTGGTTCGTATCCCAAACAGTAAAGGAACAACAAATCTGTTTGGTATCAACTCTCCTCAAGCAAGTGATATGAGTTGGCAAAGGCTCTTCTGTTTATCTTAACATAAATTCCTTTTCCAGGTTCCAAGATCTATCTTATGTTTAATCACCAAAAGGTAATTTTTAAGATTTTGCAATTAATACCTTTAATCCAAGGAAACGTATTGATGCCGATCTATACATCTATTCTATCAAAATACCACAAGGATAGATCGATTATAGTTGGATCCTCTTTTACCGAAACAAGTATTGTGCAGATCAAAGATTTATATAAAACCAAGTCAGAAATATTCTACCTCTTCTTTGTCTTCAAATCTTCCTAGATCTTCAATAAACACCTGCACACAACTACTTGAATCTCTTGTGATAAATCACGCACAAAACGGAGTCTGTTAACAATGGATTATCACAAGATCGTCTTTAGCACTAACAACAGTCTAAAGATCCATGTCTAAACCTTGAACTAGTTTTAGTGAATCTTATATCAGAAGAGAGGATTCTCAAGCATAAACAAACTAGGTGCAATCAAAGTTCAACCACCATTAGTCAATCAAGTCAATATGAAAACAAAAGATAAACCGCAATTATGTAGTTTCCCACCAAGGGTACGCGCTAGAGCTTCTCAATCCCAAAGAAGACTTTAAACTAAGCGGCCGTAAGAGATTTCGCCTAATTAGGTTACTCTCCTCTCCGAATAGGCGGCTTCACCAGTAACAGTACGTAATAGTACATAGGAAGTTTACTGTCACGGAGGATTAGTTTGCTAGAAAAGCAAACTTCATGTATTTATAGACAAGGAAGTTTGGACACCAAGGAATTTCCAAAACCGAAAATATTCTCAAGATATTCTATAATAATTTCCATATTCGGTTTCCATAATTCCTGAGAATGCTCTATCCAAAATAATAATCGAAAATCTCCTTGGAAAATCTTTAACTAGCAAATGCACATTACTAATTCTTATTTTCCATATATAATTAAAAATAAAAAAGCGGGGGTCTAAAACCACCACCCAATATTTCGCTTAGCAATCTGTATGGACTAACTCCGAAATACTTTGCTAGATAATCAACTAGACAGTCAGACTCAATCGAGATAAAAGTATCTCAAGGAGTTAATATATCTTTCTTGATTTGATCTTTACTCAAGCTAAAAACAATAGCGAGTCTTTATCAAATACAAGGAATACTTGGACGGTACCAAAGACCAATGTCAAAGGATCAATCAATATCAATCAACAACCAAAGGTTGGATTTTTAATTGATGATCACGAACGCACAACCTGTATTATTTCAATTATATAAAATATAATGCGGAAAAGAAATAACACAGGCACCACAAATTTTGTTAACGAGGAAACCGCAAATGCAGAAAAACCCCGGGACCTAGTCCAGATTGAATACACATTGTATTAAGCCGCTACAGACACTATCCTACTGCAAACTAACTTCGGACTGGGCTATAGTTGAACCCCTATAAATATCCCACTGATACAAGGTACAATTGTACTCCTACGCCTCTGATCCCAGCAGGATACTACGCACTTGATTCCCTTAGCTGATCTCACCCACAACCAAGAGTTGTTGTAACCCAAAATCACAGACTTGATAATAAACAGATCTGTCTCACACAGAAAAGTCTATCAAAGGATAAATCTATCTCCCACAGATAAACCCTAGGTTTTGTTCCGTCTTAAGATATAAAATCAAGGTGAACAGGAACCAATTGATCATCCGGTCTTATATTCCCGAAGAACAACCTAGATTAATCAATCACCTCTCTACAGTCCTTCCTGACTACACAAGCGGATTGTCGAGGAAGCATAAACAGTGAGACGAAGATGTTTGTGACTTTCTTTATCTTTCCTATCGGAGAACTCTCACGATCTCAAGCCAATCAATCGATTGTACTCGTACGACAGAAGATGCATGATCAGATCACACAACTACGATAAAGTAGTATCGGTCTGGCTTCACAATCCCAATGAAGTCTTTAAGTAGTTAACCTGATTTTAGAGAAAAAAATCAAAGGTTAATGGAGATCGACTCTAGCGAGCGCACTAGTAGCACACAGACGTGTGGGGATTAGGTTTGCTCAATGCTAGATGTCTCCTTTATATAGCCTTCAAATCAGGGTTTTGCCTTAGTTACAAAGCAATCCATATTCACCGTTAGATGAAAACCTGATTTAGATTCAAGCTAATATTTCTCAACCGTTACCTCGGGATTCGGAAGAATCATCTAAGGAGTAACCCTTTGAGGTATTTCTGAGACACTTGACAAAGTAGACAACTTTAAGAGGCATTTTGGTATGCGTATGAGATTCTGTCCACAGAGTCAGATCGCTACAAACACAAACTGATGAGGTCTTAGTGTGTTTGCCTACTCTGATACCAATTGAAAAAGCGGGGGCCTAACAACACCACCCAATATTTCTCTTAGAAATCTGTATGGACTAACTCCGAAATACTTTGCTAGAGAATCAACTAGACAGTCAGACGCAATCTAGATAAAAAGTATCTCAAGGAGTTATTATCTCAATCTCTCGATTTGATCTTTACTCAAGCTAAAATCAATAGCGAGTCTTTATCAAAGAGAGATAACTTGGACGGTAACAAATACCAATGTCTAAGGATCAATCAACTACAATCAACAACCAAAATTTGGATTAGAGAAGTTGATGATCACGAACGCACAACCTGTATTATTTCAATTATATAAACTATAATGCGGAAAATAAATAACACAGACACCATAAGTTTTGTTAACGAGGAAACCGCAAATGAAGAAAAACCCCGGGACCTATTCCAGATTGAATACACACTGTATTAAGCCGCTACAGACACTAGCCTACTGCAAACTAACTTCGTACTAATCTATAGTTGAACCCCTACCAATCTCCCACTGATACAAGGTACAGTTGTACTCCTACGCCTCTGATCCCAGCAGGACACTGCGTACTTGATTCCCTTAGCTGATCTCACCCACAACTAAGAGTTGCTGCAACCCAAAATTACAGACTTGATAATAAACGAATCTGTCTCACACAGAAAAGTCTATCGAAAGGATAAATCTGTCTCCCACGGATAAACCCTAGGTTTTGTTCTGTCTTTAGATATAAAATCAAGGTAAAAGGAACCAATTGATAATCCGGTCTTATATTCCTGAAGAACGGCCTAGATTAATCAATCACCTCTCTACAATCCTTCCCGACTACACAAGCGGATTGTCGAGGAATCACAAACAGTGAGACGAAGATGTTTGTGACTTCTTTATCTTTCCTATCGGAGAACTCTCACGATCTCAAGCCAATCAATCGATTGTACTCGTACGATAGAAGGTGCAAGATCAGATCACACAAATACGATAAAAGTAGTATCGGTTTAGCTTCACAATCCCAATGAAGTCTTTAAGTCGTTAGCTCGAGTTTAGAGAAGAAACTCAAGAGTTAATGGAGATCGACTCTAGCGAGCGCATTAGTGTCACACAGACGTGTAGGGATTAATTTTTGCTCTTGATAGATTCTCTTATATATAGCCTTTCAAATCAGGGTTTTTCCTTAGGTACAAAGCAAACTATATCCACTGTTATATGAAAACCTGATTTAGATTCAAGCCAATATCTCTCAACCGTTAGATCGAAATACCTAGCTTGTCACACACAGTTGGGTACATGTTTAATGGATTTGAGAAAACCATTCCCAAACGAGTACACGTGTGTTGGTTCAACATGATAACCCAAAAGGTCAACCATATGAGCATCTCATATTAATCATGTTCTTCTTCACCATAACTAGTTCAATTGACTCAAATAAACTAGTTCAGAGTTTTTCAATTGCTATGAGATCTTATGTAACTACACAAGACACAATTGAAACAAAGATAATTCGATTCGATTAGAATCGGCTCATGAACATTATAGCCACGGTTTGCATAAAGAATTCCTTAATAATTAATGTTTCATGTTCAGAGCACATCTTTAGATCATAACCTCTTAAGATCAAAAACAAGTTCGCGGACTTAAGTTAATCGGTTGAGTTTTCCAAACTCGGCAGAAATTCTCGGGTCGAGATCTTCCGCCAGTTCGCGGACTGAGTTCGCGTACTTAGTACACAAACGAGTTTTGGAAATCCCAGTAGAAATTCTCGGCCGAGAACTTCCGTCAGTTCGCGGACTGAGTCTGCGGACTGGGTTCGAGGACTTGGCAAGCGAATTCCACAATCCTACCGATTTCTCTTGATCAACAAAGTTCGAAAACTTCGATTCAAGGAATACATGGTTATATAATCTAAACTCTCATTTCAATCATAGAAACATTCTCAGAGGGCGATATTCAGTCGTGAAGAACAACAGACCTTTCTCGTCAGAGCAATTTCCAAAGTGATTGAAACTTTCATGACTTTCGTCACTAGGTGAAGATAAACCTGATCAAAGCGATGAATACTCATCTCGAAATATCAAGTGTATATGATCTAGTCTATATAGCATACGACTTTTTTCTCATAAGAAGTAGGAGAAGAATAGATAGACTTTCGAGTGATAGATAAGTTCAAGTATTCACATACCTTTTTGTTGATGAAGTTTCACGGTTCCTTGGTGTAGATATTCGTCGTTGTCGTTGAAATCACCATGAAGTCCTTGAGCTCAACTACACTTTTCCTATCCTAGTCCGAGGCTTAGATAATAGGCTAGAAATCAAGACTTTATAGTTTTGATCACTAACATTGACAAACATGCTTGATATAACAACGCATGCGAGGTTGAATGCTCTAACACCAGCAGGATACTGCGCACTTGATTCCCTTAGCTGATATCACCCACAACCAAGAGTTGTTGTAACCCAAAATCAAAGACTTGATAATAAACAGATCTGTCTCACATAGAAAAGTCTATCAAAGCATAAATTTGTCTCCTACAGATAAACCCTAGGTTTTGTTCGTATTAAGATATAAAATCAAGGTGAACATGAACCAATTGATAATACGGTCTTATATTTCCGAAGAACAGCCTAGATTAATCAATCACCTCTCTACAATCCTTCCTGACTACACAAGAGGATTGTCGAGGAATCACAAATAGTGATATGAAGATGTTTGTGACTTCTTTATCTTTCCTATCGGAGAACTCTCACGATCTCAAGCCAATCAATCGATTGTACTCGTACGATAGAAGATGCAAGATCAGATCACACAACTACGATAAAGTAGTATTGGCCTGGCTTCACAATCCCAATGAAGTCTTTAAGTTGTTAACCTGATTTTAGAGAAGAAAATTAAAGGTCAAAGGTTAATGGAGATCGACTCTAGCGAGCGCACTAGTAGCACATAGACGTGTGAGCATTACGTTTGCTCAATGCTATATGTCTCCTTTATATAGCCTTTAAATCAGGGTTTTGCCTTAATTACAAAGAAATCCATATTCACCCTTAGATGAAAACCTGATTTAGATTCAAGCTAAAATATCTCAACCGTTAGATCGAAAACTTAGCTTGTCACACACACTCGGGTCTATGTTTACTGGGTCCGTGAAAACCATGCCCAAACGTGTACGTTCATGTTGGTTCAACATAGTAACCCAAAAGGTTAACCATATGAGCATTTCATATTAACCTTGTTCTTCTTCACCATAACTAGTTCAATTGATTCAAATAAACTAGTTAAAGAGTTGTTCAATTGCTATGAGATCTTATGTAACTACACAAGACACAATTGAAACAAAGATGATTCGATTCGATTGAATCGGCTCATGAACATTATAGACACGGTTTGCATAAATAATTCCTTAGTAATTTAATGTTTCTTGTTCGGAGCACATCTTTAGATCATAACCTCTTAAGTTCACAAACAAGTTCGCGGACTTAAGTTAATCGGTTGAGTTTTCCAAACTCAGCAGAAATTCTCGGAAAGAGAACTTCCGCCAGTTCGCGGACTTAGCATACAAACGAGTTTTGGAAAATCCAACATAAATTCTCGATCGAGAACTTCCATCAGTTCGCGGACTGAGTCTGCGGACTGGTTTCGCGGACTTGGCAAGCCAATTCCACAATCCTCCCGATTTCTCTTGAGCAACAAAGTTCGAAAACTTCGGTTCAAGGAATACATGGTTATGTAATCTAAACTCTCATTTCAATCATTGAGACATTCTCAGAGGTCGCTATGTAGCCGTTATGCACAAACCGATTCACGTCAGAGCAATTCTCAAAGTGATTGAAACTTTTCATGACTTTCGTCACTAGGTGAAGATAAACTTGACCAAAGCGAAACGCTTTACCAACACAAGATTTCGAGATAAAAGATAAGCAATGAATGCTCAGCTCAAAATTTCAAATGTGTATGATCTAGTCTATATAGCATACGACTTTTTGTCTCATAAGAAGTATGAGATATAATAGATAGACTTTTGAGTGATAGATAAGTTCAAGTCTCCACATACCTTTTTGTTGATGAAGTTCCACGGTTCCTTGTATAGATCTTCGTCATTGTATGATGAATCTTCATGAAGTCCTTGAGCTCAACTACACTTTTCTATCCTAGTCCGAGACTTAACTATGTAGGCTAGAAATCAAGACTCATAGTTTTGATCACTAACATTGACAAACATGCTTGAGATAGCAACGCATGCGAGGTTGACCGAGCTATGCTCTAACAATCTCCACCTTTGTCAATTTTAGTGACAAAACTATTAATACATATGGAATACAAAAAAGATAAACTTTAGTGGCTCCTATTCCATAGTCTAATCTTCAACGTTCACTGAAATCTTCGTCCTTCCAAGTACTCCAATGATCCCAAAGGTTGTAAGTTTAGCATTATCGTTGTTGAAGATCCGTAGCTATAACAATGAGAGAAATCGAGATTCTCGATCATTATTATACAGTGTCATAGTATTATTATGTAACATCAAAGTCCAATTGTATCACGACTTTAAAAATAACACTACGGTGATATGTATCACTCCCCCTTAGTCAATACTCCATCTCGATCATAGAAACTACTCCCCCATATACAATGATCCGAAAACCATTTGTATTTGTAGTGTGAACTACAATATTTCTCCCCTTTTTTGTCAATAATATTGGCAAAGGTACAAGAACAGGATCATAATGAAATTTCCACAAGAGACATTTCAAGACTAAAAGAAAAATACATACCAACTTAATTTAGATGCAATCATAAAGCCGAAGCTAAATGCATTCATCAAGGAGTTTTAAGATACAAGATAACCCCTATAAAATTCCACAGCCGCACACCCAGCAAGATATTACCATTAAGCACAAGTTCAAAAGAACTCTCCCCCATTTGATGTCATTCCCGAAATAACAACAAGAGCGACCTTAATTTCGAAAGAAAAAAAGGATTTTTACTTTGGACACCAAAAATCATAGGAATGATTTTCCATATCCAAAACTCAACAAAATTAATCACAAGTAAACCAATGATTAATTCAATTGGAATACGCAACTAAATCAAACCACAAAAGTGATCAATTTAATTGAAGGTGCTAAACATAAGTAAACTTACGGAGCTACGACTAAGGTAATCGTACGGAGATGACTAACTTAATCGTTCACATACTCAACATAAGGAGAACCTTACGGAATATACAACTACATTAACCAATAGGACATGATAGTGTAGCTGTTCATATACTCAATACAAGAAATTGTGGAATATATGAGAGCTCAACTAGATTAATTACAAGAGTACCTATAACTAATCTAATTGGAATACAAACAACCAAACTTATTACCGAAGTAATCAATTTAATTATTTTTGGGCTCGACATAAGAGAACTTATGGAACCCCGACTAAGTTCATCATGGAATATGACAACCTTAACCGTACATGTACTCAACATAACAAAGAAAACTTATGGAGTACAAACTAAATAACCAAACAGGTTGATTAATTTAGTTCCTAATGCTCGACATACAACATCTCATGGAACAACCAACAAAGCCAATAAGAATAATCGACTTAGTTGTAAGGTGCTCAACATAAGACACACAGTGGAGCCTTCACCGTAAAACATAATAAAATGGATCAATGAAGATCAATACCGTGGATAAAATACAAGGATCTATTCTATTTTCCATCATAACGACATAATATACTTTATCCTTGTCAAAAAAAAGATTTCAATCCTATTTTCCATCAAATACATGACTGCATAGGCATAACTTTTGTAATTGTCAAAAGTCCATTCGTCCTTTCATCAATACGAATATCAATTCATGAACGACTTTACTTTTGACCGCAATATGGGACTTTCAAATTCACGGACGCAAACAATACATATCCCATAAAAATATTACAATATCACAAAATAAAAAGATCAATAATACAATAACATCATCCTCCAAATATTTTTAGAATTTAAAACCAATAAACCTAAAAAATAACATAAGAAGATGAAAACAAAAAAAAACTATGTGTAGTCACAATCATCGCTATTCAAAGCACTAGTTATTCTTCCAACTAATCCAAAAAGAAGACTTACTAGGTATTAGAGATCTTTCTCAGGGCATCTATAGAAAAATCCTTCTTGTTATTGAAAACCCCATTAATTATGGGATCATTCAATTCCTCTAAATCTTCAAAAACATCAGTTAACTCACTAAGTTCCCTTTTTAGATCACGCAAGGTATTCTTGATTAAGGACAACCTTTGTTCATAGTGAGTTATTTCTTCTAAAGAGGAAATGATTCGAGATTTTAAATCATTTCTCTTGCTGATGAAGTCTTTCACCATTTCTCTACAATGATCATCAGCACGACAGCCAGAGAAGAGACAGTTAGAGGAAGAACTTTTTCTATTGATTGTAGACTTCTTCTTCATCATCCTTGAGGAAGTAATTCCTTTTCATAAAAGTACGTTGACTGCTTCTACTGTATTACTTTTGGAAGTCCCTCTAGTTACAGGAGCCATGAAAACGTATGAGAAGAAGGAAGAAGATAAGAAGATTTATAAGTGTCAAACCCTAACCTTTGACACAGTCTTCCACAATTTAAGGATCCACAATCAAAAAATGTTAGCATGAAAAATTCTTAACAAACAAAGATACATACTTGAGCTACAAGATGCAGAGCCTCAATCCTGTCAAGCTAAGAATGACGATGCAGGCGTCTCCGAGCTCAACCAGAGACAAAGTGATCCAGATGCTCCCCTTTCTTTTCAAGGCTTGTTGCAAAAACAAGTTTCCTTCTTCTTCTGATTCTGGAAGCATTGGTTTTGCACGAACTTTGGTTATCCAGGTTCAACTTTTGCATGTTCTCTTGCAGTTTAGAAATTCTCTTGATCCTCTGCTTGAATCTCCAACACGTGTTTTGAACATGATTTGCATTTCCACAAAACGAACAACTTGGCGAACCTTTGTCTTGTTGAAGTGCCTTATGTTTATTACAACTGCCAACCTTTGTTTTCCCATAACACTTAGGAACATAGTTGACGATACTTGAAGTCTTGCTTTTTAAATCCTAAACCATTGGTGTTTTGAAAGGATTTCTGACCAAATAACATTGCTGAGATTTTATCAGAACTTCCAGATAATCGTTGAAGATCATCTTTGAGAGTATTAATCTCTTTTTCCTTTAGAAAAATGGTCCTGGTGAGTTGATCATTAAGACAATATATATCAAGATCTTTCACTTGGATTAGAGATTCCAGTTTCTTCAATAAAGCTTTTAATTGAAGATTTTCTTGAAGGACCTCTTTGTTCAATATATCGAAAATCTACGTGTCAGACTCAATTTATGAATCATATTTTGAGTGTATGGAGGTTTCTTCTACGAGAGTTGTAACTTCACATTCAATAGACGTATTCAAGACGTCGACACAAGGAGATTTATCTTCCATAGAATCTTTAGAAGCAATAGCTGATAGTGGATGTTTATCACATCTAACGCTCCTCTTTATGAAATCCTTGATCCTTTCTGTTAACAACGGTTTATTGAACCGATAACCAGATGAACAACATTCATCATCCCAAGATAAGTTAGAGGATTTACTTGTCTCGGAAACAGCGTTGAAAGCAAAGGTTTGAACAGAATTTGGATCACGAATTATAAGTTGTCCATATGATGTATTTATGGGAGGAGTGTTGAGGTTGTTTCCTCCATTGATGGCTTGTTTCTTAGAAACATATCTCTTGTCTTC
This sequence comes from Papaver somniferum, assembly GCF_003573695.1. Classification (NCBI taxonomy): domain Eukaryota; kingdom Viridiplantae; phylum Streptophyta; class Magnoliopsida; order Ranunculales; family Papaveraceae; genus Papaver; species Papaver somniferum. The sequence goes on along the minus strand of NC_039364.1, from coordinate 160,104,865 downwards.
AAATACAGTTTCTAAGATATCCCAGGCTTCTTTAGACTTAGTGCAAGTAGCCACATAGTACTGAAGATCTGGGGTAACGGCCTGTCTGATAGCATTTAATTCAAAAGATTTTTGCATTGCAGCAAGAGATTCTTCAGGACTATAACTACCAACATCCTTTGGTATAGATACATCGTCTTTTGTATTAACCGGAGGATTATAGCCGTTAACTATACGTACCCAGGTTTGAAAATCACATGATTGAAGATAAGCACACATTGCAACTTTCCATGCTGAGTAGTTCAAGCCATCAAAGACTGGTGGTACGTTAATTGAGATAGCACTTCTGTCTATGGATTCAGATCGCTACAAACATAGACTGATAAGGTCTTAGCGTGTTTGCCTGCTCTGATACCAATTGAAAAAAATGGGGGTCTAACAACACCACCCAATATTTCGCTTAGCAATCTGTATGGACTAACTCCGAAATACTTTGCTAGATAATCAATTAGACAGTCAGACTCAATCTAGATAAAAGTATCTCAAGAAGTTAATATATCTTTCTTGATTTGATCTTTACTCAAGCTAAAAACAATAGCGAGTCTTTATCAAATACAAGGAATACTTGGACGGTACCAAAGACCAATGTCCAAGGATCAATCAATATCAATCAACAACCAAAGGTTGGATTTCAAATTGATGATCACGAACGCACAACCTGTATTATTTCAATTATATAAAATATAATGCGGAAAAGAAATAACACAGACACCAGAAATTTTGTTAACGAGGAAACCGAAAATGCAGAAAAACCCTGGGACCTAGTCCAGATTAAATACACATTGTATTAAGTCGCTACAAACACTAAGATACTGCAAACTAACTTCGGAATGGACAATAGTTGAACCCCTATCAATCTCCCACTGATAAAAGGTACAGTTGTACTCCTACACCTCTGATCCCAGCTGAAAAAGCGAGGGTTATAAACACCACCCAATATTTCTCTTAGCAATTTGTATGGACTAACTCCGAAATACTTTGATAGAGAATCAACTAGACAGTCAGACTCAATCTAGATAAAAAGTATCTCAAGGAGTTATTATCTCAATCTCTCGATTTGATCTTTACTCAAGCTAAAATCAATAGAGAGTCTTTATCAAAGAGAGATAACTTGGACGGTACCAAAGACCAATGTCCAAGGATCAATCAACTACAATCAACAACCAAAAGTTGGATTAGAGAAGTTGATGATCACGAATGCATAACCTGTATTATTTCAATTATATAAAATATAATGCGGAAAAGAAATAACACAGACACCAGAAGTTTTGTTAACGAGGAAACCGCAAATGCAGAAAAACCCCGGGACCAAGTCCAGATTGAATACACACTATATTAAGCCGCTACACACACTAGCCTACTGCAAACTAACTTCGGACTGATCTATAGTTGAAGCCCTACCAATCTCTCACTGATACAAGGTACAGTTGTACTCCCTACGCCTATGATCCCAGCAGGACACTGCGCACTTGATTCCCTTAGCTGATCTCACCCACAACTAAGAGTTGTTGTAACCCAAAATCACAGACTTGATAATAAACGAATCTGTCTCACACAGAAAAGTCTATCGAAAGGATAAATCTGTCTCCTACAAATAAACCCTAGGTTTTGTTCCGTCTTTAGATATAAAATCAAGGTAACATGAACCAATTGATAATCCGGTCTTATATTCCCAAAAAACAGACTAGATTAATCAATCACCTCTCTACAATCCTTCCTGACTACACAAGGGGATTGTCGAGGAATCACAAACAGTGAGACGAAGATATTTTTGACTTCTTTATCTTACCTATCGGAGAACTCTCACGATCTCAAGCCAATCAATCGATTGTACTCGTACGACAGAAGATGCAAGATCAGATCACACAACTACGATAAAAGTAGTATCGTTCTGGCTTCACAATCCCAATGAAGTCTTTAAGTCGTTAACTCGAGTTTAGAGAAGCTCAAGAGTTAATGGAGACCGACTCTAGCGAGCGCACTAGTATCACACAGACGTGTGGGGATTAAGTTTTTCTCTTGCTAGATGTCTCCTATATATAGCCTTTCAAATCAGGGTTTTGCCTTAGGTACAAGGCAAACTTTATCCACCGTTAGATGAAAACCTGATTTAGATTCAAGCCAATATCTCTCAACCGTTAGATCGAAAGACATAGCTCGTCACACACACTTGGGTACACGTTTGTTGTATTTGAGAAAACCATGCCCAAGCGAGTACACATATGTTGGTTCAACATGATAACTCAAAAGGTCAACCATATGAGCATCTCATATTAATCATGTTCTTCTTCACCATAACTAGTTCAATTGACTCAAATAAACTAGTTCAGAGTTTTTCAATTGCTATGAGATCTTATGTAACTACACAAGACACAATTGAAACAAAGATGATTCGATTCGATTAGAATCGACTCATGAACATTATAGCCACGGTTTGCATAAATCATTCCTTAATAATTAATATTTCATGTTCAGAGCACATCTTTAGATCATAACCTCTTAAGCTCACAAACAAGTTCGCGGACTTAAGTTAATCGGTTGAGTTTTCCAAACTCAGCAGAAATTCTCGGGTCGAGAACTTCCGCGGGTTCGCGGACTTAGCACACAAAGGATTTTTGGAAATCCCAGCAGAAATTCTCGGTCGAGAACTTCCGTCAGTTCGCGGACTGAGTCTGAGGACTGGGTTCGCGGACTTGGCAAGCCAATTCCACAATCCTACCGATTTCTCTTGATCAACAAAGTTCGAAAACTTCGGTTCAAGGAATACATGGTTATATAATCTAAAACTCTCATTTCAATCATTGAAACATTCTGAGAGGGCGATATTCAGTCGTGAAGAACAACAAACCTTTCTCGTCAGGGCAATTTCCAAAGTGATTGAAACTTTCATGACTTTCGTCACTAGGTGAAGATAAACCTGATCAAAGCGAAACCCTTTACCAACACATGATTTCGAGTAAAAGAGAAGCAATGAATACTCAGCTCGAAATATCAAGTGTATATGATCTAGTCTATATAGCATACGACTTTTGTCTCATAAGAAGTTGGAGAAGAATAGATAGACTTTCGATTGATAGATAAGTTCAAGTCTTCACATACCTTTTTGTTGATGAAGTTTCACGGTTCCTTGGTGTAGATCTTCGTCGTTGTCATTGAATCACTATGAAGTCCTTGAGATCAACTACACTTTTCCTATCCTAGTCCAAGACTTAGCTAATAGGCTAGAAATCAAGACTTTATAGTTTTGATCACTAACATTGACAAACATGCTTGATATAGTAACGCATGCGAGGTTGACCGAGCTATGCTCTAACATTCTCCCCCTTTGTCAATTTTTGTGACAAAACTATTAATACATATGGAATACAAAAAAGATAAACTTTAGTGGCTCCTATTCCATAGTCCAATCTTCAACGTCAGGGCCGTACCAAGTGCTTAGGAACATATGCAATCGCCTAGGGCCCCCGGATTATAGGGGCCCCCAATAAAATATATTTTTTATATATACACTATATATAGTTGTGTATTCGCCTATTAGAAGGGAAAAAAATAAGCTATTGTCATCCCAAGTCTTCCTTATTTTGCCCAAAGAACCATCGTACTTTTTAGTCTCACTTAGTATCCGACTGTCTAGTATACAAAAATAAAACCTAACTGGCTAATCCATTTGCATTTCGTCATTCTCGGAGCACCTATTTCTTCATCTCTCGACATTCACTTCAGTAAGTTCACCGGTTAAAATCTATTTCAACATAGGATTCTTCAATTTTGTTGGTTTATGTTTAATCTACATGACATTATTGACATGGGTATAGATTTTTTACCGTTAAGCCGTTGTCAAATACTCGATGGGAAATTCATATAGAGAGTGATAAAGCAATACGATTCCAACTTCCTGAAATACGTGATGCTTTGCTAGAGTTGTCGGAATCCATTGACTTTAGTGCGAGGAAGTGGAATAACATCGATTATGATATGATAATTGATGAATTTGAAGCGAGGAGGCCAGGAAGATCAATTTTATGTAAAGGAACTATTTTTTTTTTGTTTTTTGTTAAACGTACTTATACTATCGGTCTTTTTACTTTAAACAATCGGCAAAAGAATTTTTTAGGGCCCCTGTTTTCGGTTTTCGCCTACGGCCCCTAAAAAGCTTGGTACGGCCCTGTTCAACGTTCCTTGAAATTTTCGTCCTTCCAAGTACTCCAATGATCCCAAAGGTTGTAATTTTAGTATCACCGTTGTTGAAGATCCGTAGCTATAACAATGAGAGAAATCGAGATTTTCGATCATTATTATACAGTGTCATAGTATTATTATGAACATCAAAGTCCAATTGCTTCACGACTTTAACAATAATACTATGGTGATATGTATCACTCCCCCTTAGTCAATACTCCACCTCGATCATGGAAACCACTCCCCCTTACACAATGATCCGAAAACCATATGTATTTGTAGTGTGAACTACAATATTTCTCCCCATTTTTGTCAATAAAATTGGCAAAGGTACAAGAATGGGTTCATAATGAAATTTCCACAAGAGACATTTCATGACCAAAAGAAAGACAACATATCATCTTAATTTAGATGCAATCTTATATCCAAATCTAACAGCATTCATCAAGGAGTTTTAAGACGCAAGATAACCCCTCTAAAATTCCACATCCGCATTCCCCGCAAGATATTACCATTAACCACAAGTTCAAAAGAAATCTCCCCCATTTGATGTCATTCCCAAAGGAACAACAAGAGCGACCTTAATTTCGAAAGAAAAGAAGGATTTATATTTGGACACCAAAAACCATGTGAATGATTTCTTATATCCAAAACTCAATCAAAATACTCACAAGTAAACCCATGAATATTCTAATTGGAATACGCAATTAAATCAAAACCACAAAAGTGATCAATTTAATTGAAAGTGCTCAACATAAGTAAACTCACAGAGCAACAGGCTAGGACTAAGTTAATCATATGGAGGTGACTAACTTAACCGTTCAAGTACTCAACATAAGGAAAACCTTACGGAATACGTGACTACATTAACCAATAGAACATGATAGTGTAGACGTTCATATACTCAACACAAGAACTTGTGGAATATATGAAAACTCAACTAGATTAATTACAAGAGAACCTATAATTAATTCAATTGGAATACAAACAACCAAACTAATCATCGAAGTAATCAATTTAATTATTTTTGGGCTCAACACAAGAGAACTTATGGAACCCCGACTAAGATTATCATAGAACATGACCATCTTAACCGTACATGTACTCAACATAAGAAGGAAAACTTATGGAGTACAAACTAAATAACCAAGGATGATTAGTTTAGTTCATAATGCTCAACATATAACATCTTATAGAACAACCAACAAAGCCAAGGTTAATCGACTAAGTTGTAAGGTGCTCAACATAAGACACACAATGGATCCTTCACGGTAAAACATAGCAAGATGGATCAATGAAGATCAATACCGTGGATAACATACAAGGATCTATTCTATTTTTGCATCATTATATGCATAACAACATAATATACTTTATCCTTGTCACACAAAAGATTTAATCTTATTTTCCATCAAATACATGATTTCATAGGCATAACTTTTGTATATGTCAAAATTCCATTCGTCCTTTCATCAATAAGAATACCGATCCATAAACGACTTTACTTTTGACAGCAATATGGGACCTTCAAGTTCACGGACGCAAACAATACATATCCCATAAAAAATATTGCAATATATCAAACCAATAAAATAATGCAATAATCATCATCCTCCAAATATTTTTAGAATTTAATACCTATAAATCTAAAAAAATAAACAAGAAGATGAAAACAAAAGCTGTGTGTAGTCACAATCATCGCTATTCAAAGCACTGGTTATTCTTCCAGCTAATCCAAAAAGAAGACATACTAGGAAATAAAACTTAGTTTTCCTTGGTGATTTCATACCTCTGAAATGGTCCATCAAAGTAGGAGTCACTGATATCCTTGACCCTGTTGACTATAGAGACACCATGTTCAAAAGTTAGAAGATTCACTTTTCGATCAATAGTGCGAGCATAATGACGAGCCTTTGCACAATAAAGGATAACTTTCTTCTGATTTCTGATCAAGATATTCTGAGTACCAAGGATCTTCTGATGTGGTTTTTATGTTGTTGTAAAAGTGGTAGTAAAGTTGCCGTTTACTCATACTTGTGAAGATTCGATTTTAGATTCAAACTCAATAGAAAACTTAAGAAGTTGTTGTTATCAAGATTATAAAAAGCACCAAGACTCAGGATTCCACTATTGACCAATTAAGTGATTTAATCTAATCAATATTCATGTAATTCTTTGCGTTTAAAGTGATTCTAATTTATTGCCTCTAGTAGATTTTTTGAAGTAACAATTGTATACATCAAGCATGAAACATCAAAAGTCTTAAACTAAGCATGCTCCATCAAAACAGATCACAATCATTCAATAAATATTTTTTTTCCAATATTAGTTCCATGCAAATAATCATAAAAGAAATTGCAAGAATTAATTAAAATAGAAATACACCACTTTTCATGGAACAATGGCTTCCTCCGTCGCCTCGGCTAAGGGGTTTAGCTCCTCATATTATTCACGTGCTCAAAATAGGTGTTCATACCTCAAAAGGGTGAAAAACAATAGAAAACTAATAAAGCAGACAGTTCGCAACGTTTTATAGGCGTTACAAACTGACTGTTATAGAGAACTGTTGCAATAGGCGCTGTTACAGGAAACGATAGAAAATATATGTTGTTGAATAAAAGACTATTCTGAAGGGTCTAATGTTCTTCGGCAGCGGCAGCAGAACTCGACTTCCTGCAACTTCGATTTCTCGACTCTGTGTTGTTCCAAACTTCCCCTAACTTCTCCTAAACTTTCATACCTTTATTTGGGACTCGAAAACGCATTTTATACACCTCCAAACCCTCTAGAACCCGATTAATTCTCTGTTTTCCTTCCGTGCAAGTCACGGAAATAATTTCTTCCCACAATTGTTTGACGCGTTTATGAGCTTTCCAACAAATCCCAAACTCTTCCTTAAATATAAGCATATCTTAAGAAAGAATATCTTGCCTTTAGTCTCCCCGAAATTTCACAAATAAATCAAACAGGGACCCGTGAACTTCTTCTGCTTCTGTTTTGCTCCAACCCGAGTTCTAACCAATTTAAGTTCAATTAAACGACTATACCAGGCCTGTTTAGGTAATTCAAGTCCATGCCATTAAAATCTGGTGATTGAATCTCGTTAATACCCATTCAATAATCCAACCCTAATCTGCAACAGCGTTGCCAATAATTTTCCCGCCAAATCTCGTTTTTGAATTGTTGAAGATGACCTCCCCTTATCCTCTGATGGGGTGCGAATAACATTGCCTTGGGTGATGTGTACAAATATGGGTGCTGAGGATAAATTTGGGATATACATAGCCTGGGTGTTCCTTAGCCAATTCTGGGGTCCGTTTAGCAACTGTCCTCCGGGATTCTCCGCGCAACTTTTTGAGCCGATTTTTCCACACATGTTTATTTCTCCAAAAACACCTACAAAGACACAAAAATCCATAATAAATACAAAATCGAGCACTAACAATATATACAATTGAGATTATATCAGACACAAAAATATGTCTATCAAATACCCCCAAACTTATTATTTGCTAGTCCTCGAGCAAATTAAATTTAGAAAATAAAATCCTAACTCACTGTCGCAGGCATCGTAGATTGCATTTAGCGTATGAAATAAACCTTTAAACCCCTAGGTGGCCCTAGTGGCCGAGTTATAGTCTCGGGAGGGCTTACCAGAGCTATATCTACAAAACCTTTACTCCAGACCCTAGCTATCTACGCTAAACCTTGGAAGGCACAAAAGAATCTCCTTGGTTGACATACTTATTGACTACACGAGGAAGTACCCTGATGCGAAATTCCAATTGTTGTACACGAGTTTGCACTCAAGCATACTAAAATTCATATATAAGTGATAGAGCTCTACTCAGATAGTCACACTATGGACATCAATATCCGGAGTCAAAACTAATCACATGGATAGATCAAGAAGATGGATATAGAGAAAAACATAGATGGTTTTGATGTTTACTAAGTGAACGACGTTTCCCATATCTGTCTGAAAGCCTCCACCAAAATGAACCTATCCTAATGGATTGAGATACTAGTCTGACTACTATCAACACACTGACATATACAAGGGAATCAGTGGTCGATAACCTAACTCTAGGTCAACACAACTGGCGTATACAAGGGTACCAGTGGTCGACTTTATTGAATTTATTCCTTTTGGTCAAATGGTCTGGTCTCAATTTCTTTCCTATTTTTTTTTTGTCTCTCTTTTTTTTTTGTATCTCAATCACGCTAATTCACCCTAGCATTGGTAACAACTTGAATCATGAGCCCACCTAATCACTTAGAGGAACATAGTTTAAAAACAAAATAAAATAAAGATAGAAGTGAAAAGGAATCAACGAGATATGGTGAAACTATCATGTTATTTCTAACACCTGAGCTCTGTGCTTTTATGAATAGACTCTTTAGATGTTGTCATCTAGTCAGATTGGTTCCTCAACTCCTACAACCAAAATGTTTCCATCCACTTAGATTAGTTAGTGCGATCCTTAATAAACATAAATTTCTAGGCTCTGGAGTTTATTAATGCAACTAAAAAGTTTCTCCCGTACCCCCAAACTAAAATCTAACATTGTCCTCAATGTTCTAAAGATGAAATTAAAAACATGAACAAGGAGAAACTGTTACCATTTCAAGCAAAATAGTTACGGAAAGATATTATCGTGTTGCATGAGATTGGGTTACCTCCCAAGAAGTGCCAAGTTTAAAGTCTTCAGCCAGACATCAAGTTTCATAAAATGGCTAGTTACCTTTCAAATCATATATCAGTAGTAGAAATAATTGTGGGTCATCAAAACCAAATAAAACTGCCACTAATATGAAACAACTGCACAGGATCAGAAAAATAACATAAGGAGCACAACCTCATTGAAAGTTTCTTGCAAGACAACTGGATTTAGTTGGGGCACCCAATTGGGCTTCATATGAGTGTCTTGAAAAACAGATTCATCCGAAAAACGGGACTTTAATATCTGGATTTCCTCCTGAACAGTATCAGGAGGATCAGGCTGTGGAGTCTGAATAGACTCAAGTGATACCTCATATGCACTAGGATCGAGTCCCAAGTTAGATACTTCTACTAGGGACAATTGACGATCACTACCCCAAACTTAGAATTTTGGGTGTTTCTAGATAGACTAGTCACAATATTCCTAATTTCTAAACCATCAGGTTTCTGAAAAAGGTCAATTGCTTTCTCTGAGTTATAATCAGGTGGTTCATCCTCTAAATTCTTTTGAGGAATACTAGCTGTAGGACTTATATGTTTCATATACTGTATGTTCAACCCTAGAGTTTCCTTATTGTCTTGAAGCACGATTTCTGGCCTGCTGTCCTGATCGGATGCTATAATCACAGGAAAAGTCTTAGATGGCCCCAAGATTGCAGATTTAAGGTCCAACTTAGGAGGCTCTTCTAAACAAGGGATTAAGGTAGACTCAAAAGCTAGTAATGGTTCTACCCTAGATTTCCATTTATCAGTATCTAAAATAGGAATAGAATCCAACATAGCATTCACTTGTTCAATGTTACTATCTTCGTCGAAATCCATGTTAAAGTGGGATAGAAAACTCTCTAATGGATCTTCCGTTATGAGGTTTGGTAATAACTCCTGAATTAAGGTTCCTATCATGTTCACCTCTTCAATGCACGTGTCATCTAGCTCAGAATGTAGCTTATTGACATTAAAAATATTCAACTCAATAGTCATATTACCAAAAGATAGATTCATAATACCATTTCGACAATTTATGATCCATTAGACGTAGCTAAAAATGGGCGACCTAAAATCACAGGTATCTGGTTCTTTGGGTCAGGGACAGGTTGGGTATCTAAGACCACGAAATCCACAGGATAAATAAACTTGTCGACCTCAATAAGAACATCTTCTATCACACCACGAGGAATCTTGACAGACCTATCAGCTAACTGCAATGTTATCTTGGTAGGTTTCAATTCACCGAGCCCTAGCTTTAAGTACACATGGTATGGGAGTAAGTTCACACTGGCTCCTAAGTCGAGTAAAGCTTTGTGTACCCTGTGTTTTCCTATCGTACACGCAATGGTAGGCGCACCTGGGTCTTTATATTTAGGAGTTGTGGGGTTCTGAATGACCGAACTTACATGACTAGCTAAAAAGGATTTTTTAGGGACACTAAGCTTTCGCTTTCGCGTACACATATCCTTAAGAAACTTGGCGTAAGCTGGAAGTTTCCTAATTGCTTCTAGTAACGGAAGGTTTATGGTAACTTTCCTAAAAACCTCCATTATGTCATTAAAGTTGGATTCACTCTTTGTTGATACTAATAGTTGTGGAAATGGGGCTCTAGGAATAAAATAGGGCCTCTTAGGAGCCGAATTGACATCATCAGAAACTTTATCAGTCTCCTCAGCTATGGTTGGTCCTGAGGGGTGAACTACAGTATGCTCACTATTGGGCATGGTTACCTGATTGTCTACTAGTCTGCCACTCCTAAGGGTTCTAACAACATTCAATTGATTCGATGATTTTGCACCTACTTCATGAACTTCTCTAGGATTGGGATTAGACTGACTAGGGAACCTTCCGTTATCTCTCTCACTTAAGGTCTTAGCTATTTGGCCGACTTGAAGTTCTAACTTAGCAAGAGTTTGAGCATTAGTTTGAAAGTTCTGCTTGGTTTCCTGTTGAAAACTAACTTGGCTCTTTAATAACATGTCCTGGCTCTGTGCTAACATATCCTGGCTCTTTCTTAATATACTAAGAGATTCCTCTAAGCTCGTTATTCTATTCTCTGAAGAGTTCTGAAACTGACCTGAAGAGTTCTTATCTGAACCAAAACCTGGGGGAGCATTAGAATTACTAAATTGACCTTGACTCTGGCCTTTAGACCACTAAAGGTTCGGATGGTTTCTCCAACCAGGATTATAGGTTTCTGAATATGGGTCAAACTTCTGACGGTTATCGAATCTAGTGTTATTATAGAGAGCATTGGCTTGCTCTTCATTATTCTGGCCTTCCCAAAAAGGCTCTAATCTACCACTAGTGTGACCCACTTCTAAAGCTTCTAACCTTTTCGCTATAGAAGCAATTTTGGCATCTGATTCAAAGTTTCCTTCTACCCTATTAATGTTTGCTCTGCCTAGAAAAATTGTTTTCTGGGGTCCCCTATTACTTTCCCGTTGTTGGGTCTTTTCGGAGATTTCATGCAAATATGTCATCGCATCATCAACTGTTTGGTTTTCAAACCCACCTGTACACATAGATTCTACTGTGGTTGTAGTGGGATAATCTAAACCCTCATAAAGGATCTGAACTAACCTAACCTTTTCTAAACCATGATGAGGACATTGGGCTAATAGATCATTGAACCTTTCCAAATACCTATACAAGGATTCTCCCTCCTGTTGAGAAAATGTGCAGATTTGCGTCCTAATAGACGATGTTTTGTGCCTTGGGAAAAACTTGTTCAAAAAGGTAGATGTAAGTTGTTCATATGTTTCAATTGATCCGGAAGCCAAACTATGTAGCCACGATTTGGCTTTATCTTTCAAGGAAAAGGGGAATAACCTGAGTTTCAAAGCATCATCATCAAGGTTTCTAATTTTTAGGGTACTACAAATTTCCTCAAAGTCCCTAACATGGAAATAGGGGTTTTTATTTCCTTTCCCTAAAAATATTGGGAGCAACTGTAAGGTTCCAGGCTTAAGTTCATAATTTGCTTCAGTTTCAGATAACCTGATACACGAGGGACGAGTAGTCCTAGTAGGGTTTAACAAAGCTTTCAAAGTTTCCATTTCTGACACTGTTGGAATATCAGGGATTTTCTCCTCAAACGGACGTTCAAAAAAGGAATCTTCGAGAATCGGGCTTTCTAAATTGAGGTAATCGAGACGCTTAGAACTACTAGGTTTCTCTTTAACAAATCTACCTAGGGCGTCTCTTTTACGTTCAGGCATGCAAAATAATAAGGTAGGGAATTCTATGCAATCACAAAACAAGGCTGACTCAACCAAATCAAACCCATTAATTTCTAGCAAACAAAAAGCATGATGGCTCCACTTAGATTGTTTCTAGACCAGCTTCTATTCTTTCGAAAAGGAACTCGTTACAATCTGAGCAAACCCCTCTGGAATCAATCTGAGTCAAAGTAAGTTGAATAGAGGTGAGGGAATCTCGATGGAGCTTTGATACCCAAGGCCTCATCGGTATTACAAGGCGGCGCAGTCACACATTCAACTCACAGAAACCATCATGAACTTTGAAGTATGCTCAAAAGAGTAACCAATATTTTTCGAACGACTTTCCTATTAAGCTCGTTACCCTATAGGTCTCGTTCTAGTCAAAATTTTACGCTTAGGTTCGCGTTTGGTTTCGTTTTCCTAAGGCGGGCAAGAAGAGAACGATGATGAAATCCGAACCCTTATCTTGTATGGCCAGTCCTTTCCCTTTACTAGGAAATTAAAACAGCCGTTTTCAATTCCTCAGCATATATGCAACCGAAGGAATACATTAAACCTGCTGACAGGAGATTCACGGGTGTTTAGAATCTTACCTCCCGTTCCAGATGGGGGATGAATCGGTTGTAGTCGACTCGGGCCACGACTCCTATGTCATGTACAAACCCGAGGGGACGAGGCGATATCGTAATCGTCGTCCTTCTCTGCACACAGTTTATATTTAAACTACCCTTGCGTAGGGTTTAAAATAATGTCCCAAAGTTTAAAGTTCAACGTGTCCAAAAAGAAAAGAAAAATTACAAAAATTAAAAATAAACCCTAATACAGTTTTTTTCTAAAAAAGGAAAAAATACACAAAATCCTAAAAATTAAACAAAAATAAAATTGTCTTCTTTTCAGTTCTTTTCGCTTTGTCTCTTGTTTCAGTCCCCAAGGTCTTTAGTCTCCAATTTCTTTTTGATTCAAAACCTGCAATAAAAAAACAAATACCCAAAAACGTAAAATAGAACAAGAAGAATAAAACTAAAAACAAAAACAAAACCTAAAATAAATCTAAAACCCTAACCTAAACACAAATCCGCGTCGGGGCGCCAAAAACTGATGTGGTTTTTATGTTGTTGTAAAAGTGGTAGTAAAGTTGTCGTTCACTCAGACTTGTGAAGATTCGATTTTATATTCAAACTCAATAGAAAACTTAAGAAGTTGTTGTTATCAAGATTATAAAAAGCACCAAGACTCAGGATTCCACCATTGACCAATTAAGTGATTTAATCTAATCAATATTCATGTAATTCTTTGCGTTAAAGTGATTCTAATTTATTGCCTCTAGTAGATTTTTTGAAGTAACAATTGTATACATCAAGCATGAAACATCAAAAGTCTTAAACTAAGCATGCTCCATCAAAACAGATCACAATCATTCAATAAAAAACAATTTTCCAATATTAGTTCCATGCAAATAATCATAAAATAAATTGCAAGAATTAATTAAAATATAAATATACCACTTTTCATGGAACAATGGCTTCCTCCGTCGCCTCGGCTAAGGGGTTTAGCTCCTCATGTTATTCACGTGCTCAAAATAGGTGTTCATACCTCAAAAGGGTGAAAAACAAGAGGACACTAATAAAGCAGACAGTTCGCAACGTTTTATAGGCGTTACAAACTGATTGTTACAGAGAACTGTTGCAATAGGCGCTGTTACAGGAAACGATAGAAAATATATGTTGTTGAATAAAAGACTGCTCTGAAGGGTCTAATGTTCTTCGCGTTCTTCAGCAGCGGCAGCAGAACTCGACTTCCTGCAACTTCGATTTCTCGACTCTGTGGTGTTTTAAACTTCCCCTAACTTCTCCTAAACTTTCATACCTTTATTTGGGACTCGAAAACGCCTTTTATACACCTCCAAACCCTCTAGAACCCGATTAATTCTCTGTTTTCCTTCCGTGCAAGTCACGGAAATAATTTCTTCCCGAAATTGTTTGACTCGTTTCTGAGCTTTCCAACAAATCCCAAACTCTTCCTTAAATATAATCATATCTTAGGAAAGAATATCTTGCCTTTAGTCTCCCCGAAATTCCACAAATAAATCAAGCAGGAAACCGTGAACTTCTTCTGCTTCTGTTTTGCTCCAACCCGAGTTCTAGCCAATTTGAGTTCAATTAAACGACTATACCAGGCCTGTTTAGGTAATTCAAGTCAATGCCATTAAAATCTGGTGATTGAATCTCGTTAATACCCATTCAATAATCCAACCCTAATCTGCAACAGCGCTGCCAATAATTTTCCCGCCAAATCTCGTTTTTGAATTGTTGAAGATGACCTCCCCTTATCCTCTGATGGGGTGCGAATAGCATTGAGTTGGGTGTTGTGGACAAATATGGGTGCTGAGGATAAATTTGGGCTATACATAGCCTGCGTGTTCCTTAGCCAATTCTGGGGTCCGTTTAGCAACTGTCCTCCGGGATTCTCCGCGCAACTTTTTGAGCCGATTTTTCCACACATGTTTATTTCTCCAAAAACACCTACAAAGACACAAAAAGCCATAATAAATATAAAATCGAGCACTAACAATATATACAATTGAGATTATATCAGACACAAAAATGTGTCTATCATCTTCGCATGTCCATCAATAAGTTGATTTATCTGCAATTGAAGGTTATCCAGTTCATTCTTAACTTCATTCTGAACACGAATCAGATCCTTAACAGATTCACCAATCCAAGGGTTATACTCTTTTCTTTCAAGCATATTCTTCCTTATAAACTCTTGACCAGAATCACATCCTTTGAGATCATCCTCAACCATAGGGTTAACTTCTTCTTTGGGAACAGTTTCCATAGAGATCCTTTCTGAAGAAAATGAACCACATATAAGATAAGATTTATATGTTCGTGAATACCCTGACTAGAAACCCTAAATTTTCTTGAGGAGATACGGGCGTTCGTGGGCTGACAAAACAAATGGCCCTAAAGAGGTATATTGTTCAGCTTCCAAAACTTCCACCATCAAAAGATCAAAGTGACAATGAGAAGATCATTACAACAAGGGATATAAAAACTAGAGACAATATAGCACAAAACTTGAGCATCTCTCAAATCCTCATCCTTGTATCTCTCAAGTTAGACATAAGGATATACCATTTTGTTGTTAAGTAGCAGAGGGAGACATAGTCTCACTATCGGTTCTGAGAGAATAGCTGTAATTTCCTCCGGGATATCTTTTCTCAGCACTTCTTGTCCTTTCACCGCAGCTTCCAGGAAAGAGGGTGTGACTAGCAGTCCTTCTGGGAATCACAGGAGAGAAACCTTGATAATAAAGTCTAGGACCTCTAGAGATAGGTTCTAGGGGATTTTCCGAAATTCGTCTCCACACACTAGACTTAGATTTATCAGATTCAATCTTATAAGCACAAGAATTTACAAATGTCATGTGTTGATTTCTAGGAGAGAGATCATTATAAAATGCCTGGTTTCCTGTGAAGGGGACCTTCACTGTAGTAGTCGTCCGACTATTTACTCCATTGACAGTAGAAAGAAGCAACTTGTGAAGTTCAGAAACACGTTTCTTTCTAGCAAAACAATGGATAGCATAGTTATTTTCTTTTCCACAGAAAGTACATATTCGTGGAGGAGAAGTAACAACAGGTACTTGTTTATACTTCATAGCCACCGGAGAAGATTGTAAGTTGTGAAAAATTTTCTTGACACAATCTTCTTCTGGAGAAACTTTCATTCTGTAGAGTAACTCATGAGAATTAATTTGTGCAGAAGAATTTTTCTTTAAAACAGAGTTTTCCTTTTCCAAGGATTTGCACTGTCCATGGGCTAAGACAAGCAAAGCTTCAAGCTTCTCCTTCTCAACAGGAAGTTTGTCTAGATCGGATGAATGCGTCTTGACCAAACAACTTTCTCTAATTGAGCCTTCTTTGACCATCTTTTCAAGATCACAAATCTTTTCACGCTGTATATTGTTTTCTTGAAGAAGTTTCTCAATTTCCTTAGAGAATGACCCTATAATGTTGTAGAGTACTTGTTCGCGATCAATAGACTTTTCAAATTCATCCATGAGATGTACATGATCCTTGAGATCAACAAACTCTGTAGAATTTTTTGAAATTCTAGTGAGCTCCATTTCAGCTTTAGCCATTATATCCAATGTCTCATTGGAGGAAGAATGATTCACACAGGATGAGACATTCTTCTTACCTCGGGATTCGGAAGAATCATCTAAGGAGTAACCCTTTGAGGTATTTCTGAGACACTTGACAAAGTAGACAACTTTAAGAGGCATTTTGGTATGCGTATGAGATTCTGTCCACAGAGTCAGATCGCTACAAACACAAACTGATGAGGTCTTAGTGTGTTTGCCTACTCTGATACCAATTGAAAAAGCGGGGGCCTAACAACACCACCCAATATTTCTCTTAGAAATCTGTATGGACTAACTCCGAAATACTTTGCTAGAGAATCAACTAGACAGTCAGACGCAATCTAGATAAAAAGTATCTCAAGAAGTTATTATCTCAATCTCTCGATTTGATCTTTACTCAAGCTAAAATCAATAGCGAGTCTTTATCAAAGAGAGATAACTTGGACGGTAACAAATACCAATGTCTAAGGATCAATCAACTACAATCAACAACCAAAATTTGGATTAGAGAAGTTGATGATCACGAACGCACAACCTGTATTATTTCAATTATATAAACTATAATGCGGAAAATAAATAACACAGACACCAGAAGTTTTGTTAACAAGGAAACCGCAAATGAAGAAAAACCCCGGGACCTAGTCCAGATTGAATACACACTGTATTAAGCCGCTACAGACACTAGCCTACTGCAAACTAACTTCGTACTAATCTATAGTTGAACCCCTACCAATCTCCCACTGATACAAGGTACAGTTGTACTCCTACGCCTCTGATCCCAGCAGGACACTGCGTACTTGATTCCCTTAGCAGATCTCACCCACAACTAAGAGTTGATGCAACCCAAAATCACAGACTTGATAATAAACGAATATGTCTCACACAGAAAAGTCTATCGAAAGGATAAATCTGTCTCCCACGGATAAACCCTAGGTTTTGTTCTGTCTTTAGATATAAAATCAAGGTAACATGAACCAATTGATAATCCGGTCTTATATTCCTGAAGAACGGCCTAGATTAATCAATCACCTCTCTACAATCCTTCCCGACTACAAAAGCGGATTGTCGAGGAATCACAAACAGTGAGACGAAGATGTTTGTGACTTCTTTATCTTTCCTATCGGAGAACTCTCACGATCTCAAGCCAATCAATCGATTGTACTCGTACGATAGAAGGTGCAAGATCATATCACACAACTACGATAAAAGTAGTATCGGTTTAGCTTCACAATCCCAATGAAGTCTTTAAGTCGTTAACTCGAGTTTAGAGAAGAAACTCAAGATTTAATGGAGATCGACTCTAGTGAGCGCATTAGTATCACACAGACGTGTAGGGATTAATTTTTGCTCTTGATAGATGTCTCTTATATATAGCCTTTCAAATCAGGGTTTTGCCTTAGGTACAAAGCAAACTATATCCACTGTTATATGAAAACCTGATTTAGATTCAAGCTAATATCTCTCAACCGTTAGATCAAAATACATAGCTTGTCACACACAGTTGGGTACATGTTTAATGGATTTGAGAAAACCATTCCCAAACGAGTACACGTATGTTGGTTCAACATGATAACCCAAAAGGTCAACCATATGAGCATCTCATATTAATCATGTTCTTCTTCACCATAACTAGTTCAATTGACTCAAATGAACTAGTTAAGAGTTGTTCAATTGCTATGAGATCTTATGTAACTACACAAGACACAATTGAAACAAAGATAATTCGATTCGATTAGAATCGGCTCATGAACATTATAGCCACGGTTTGCATAAAGCATTCCTTAATAATTAATGTTTTATGTTCAGAGAACATCTTTAGATCATAACCTCTTAAGATCACAAACAAGTTCGCGGACTTAAGTTAATCGGTTGAGTTTTCCAAACTCGGCAGAAATTCTCGGGTCGAGATCTTCCGCCAGTTTGTGGACTGAGTTCGCGTACTTAGTACACAAACGAGTTTTGTAAATCCCAGTAGAAATTCTCGGCCGAGAACTTCCGTCAGTTCGCGGACTGAGTCTGCGGACTAGGTTCGAGGACTTGGCAAGCGAATTCCACAATCCTACCGATTTCTCTTGATCAACAAAGTTCGAAAACTTCGATTCAAGGAATACATGGTTATATAATCTAAACTCTCATTTCAATCATAGAAACATTCTCAGAGGGCGATATTCAGTCGTGAAGAACAGCAGACCTTTCTCGTCAGAGCAATTTCCAAAGTGATTGAAACTTTCATGACTTTCGTCACTAGGTGAAGATAAACCTGATCAAAGCGATGAATACTCATCTCGAAATATCAAGTGTATATGATCTAGTCTATATAGCATACGACTTTTGTCTCATAAGAAGTAGGAGAAGAATAGATAGACTTTCGAGTGATAGATAAGTTCAAGTATTCACATACCTTTTTGTTGATGAAGTTTCACGGTTCCTTGGTGTAGATATTCGTCGTTGTCGTTGAATCACCATGAAGTCCTTGAGCTCAACTACACTTTTCCTATCCTAGTTCGAGGCTTAGATAATAGGCTAGAAATCAAGACTTTATAGTTTTGATCACTAACATTGACAAACATGCTTGATATAGCAACGCATGCGAGGTTGAATGCTCTAACACCAGCAGGATAATGCGCACTTGATTCCCTTAGCTGATATCACCCACAACCAAGAGTTGTTGTAACCCAAAATCAAAGACTTGATAATAAACAGATCTGTCTCACACAGAAAAGTCTATCAAAGCATAAATTTGTCTCCTACAGATAAACCCTAGGTTTTGTTCGTATTAAGATATAAAATCAAGGTGAACATGAACCAATTGATAATCTGGTCTTATATTTCCGAAGAACAGCCTAGATTAATCAATCACCTCTCTACAATCCTTCCTGACTACACAAGAGGATTGTCGAGGAATCACAAACAGTGAGATGAAGATGTTTGTGACTTCTTTATCTTTCCTATCGGAGAACTCTCACGATCTCAAGCCAATCAATCGATTGTACTCGTACGATAGAAGATGCAAGATCAGATCACACAACTACGATAAAGTAGTATTTTCCTGGCTTCACAATCCCAATGAAGTCTTTAAGTTGTTAACCTGATTTTAGAGAAGAAAATTAAAGGTCAAAGGTTAATGGAGATCGACTCTAGCGAGCGCACTAGTAGCACATAGACGTGTGAGCATTACGTTTGCTCAATGCTATATGTCTCCTTTATATAGCCTTTAAATCAGGGTTTTGCCTTAATTACAAAGAAATCCATATTCACCCTTAGATGAAAACCTGATTTAGATTCAAGCTAATATATCTCAACCGTTAGATCGAAAACTTAGCGTGTCACACACACTCGGGTCTACGTTTACTGGGTTCGTGAAAACCATGCCCAAACGTGTACGTTCATGTTGGTTCAACATAGTAACCCAAAAGGTTAACCATATTAGCATTTCATATTAACCTTGTTCTTCTTCACCATAACTAGTTCAATTGACTCAAATAAACTAGTTAAAGAGTTGTTCAATTGCTATGAGATCTTATGTAACTACACAAGACACAATTGAAACAAAGATGATTCGATTCGATTGAATCGGCTCATGAACATTATAGACACGGTTTGCATAAATAATTCCTTAGTAATTTAATGTTTCTTGTTCGGAGCACATCTTTAGATCATAACCTCTTAAGTTCACAAACAAGTTCGCGGACTTAAGTTAATCGGTTGAGTTTTCCAAACTCAGCAGAAATTCTCGGAAAGAGAACTTCCGCCAGTTCGCGGACTTAGCACAAAAACGAGTTTTGGAAAATCCAACATAAATTCTCGATCGAGAACTTCCATCAGTTCGCGGACTGAGTCTGCGGACTGGTTTCGCGGACTTGGCAAGACAATTCCACAATCCTCCCGATTTCTCTTGAGCAACAAAGTTCGAAAACTTCGGTTCAAGGAATACATGGTTATGTAATCTAAACTCTCATTTCAATCATTGAGACATTCTCAGAGGTCGCTATGTAGCCGTTATGCACAGACCGATTCACGTCAGAGCAATTCTCAAAGTGATTGAAACTTTTCATGACTTTCGTCACTAGGTGAAGATAAACTTGACCAAAGCGAAACGCTTTACCAACACAAGATTTCGAGATAAAAGATAAGCAATGAATGCTCAGCTCAAAATGTCAAATGTGTATGATCTAGTCTATATAGCATACGACTTTTTGTCTCATAAGAAGTAGGAGATAGAATAGATAGACTTTTGAGTGATAGATAAGTTCAAGTCTCCACATACCTTTTTGTTGATGAAGTTCCACGGTTCCTTGTATAGATCTTCGTCATTGTATGATGAATCTCCATGAAGTCCTTGAGCTCAACTACACTTTTCTATCCTAGTCCGAGACTTAACTATGTAGGCTAGAAATCAAGACTCATAGTTTTGATCACTAACATTGACAAACATGCTTGAGATAGAAACGCATGCGAGGTCGACCGAGCTATGCTCTAATAAAAAACCTTAATTAAAAGATTCTTAACTTATTTAATTTCGATCCTGGGATTTACTTCCTTCTTAGCCGTTAAGGAATATCTTTGAACAATAAAAAATATACGCATTATTGCATGTGTTCAAAGTGTGCCGACATCCTTTCTTTGTAAGTCCTCTTTCATACTTACTCACTTGAAACCGATTTACCACACTTCCAAATAAGTTTAGAATTGGTTCATTTGACTTTCAAGAGCTATGCGATTGATTAAGAACTTCTCAATCACAAATCATGGGTTTAACGGTTCAACCAAAACAAGTTTCGGTTTTACCTCCATGTGAGTATTGTGCATAGTGACACTAGCTTCCCAAAATTCGGTTGACTAGGTAATAGGTTCGGTTCCCCACATATATATGGTATCTCACTCATATGTGTTGCACATGTCCATAGGATCGATTCCCCTTTGCCTAAAAGCGTATTGCACATGTCCATAGTATCGGTTCCCCTTTCTTCTATAAACCTTGATGCACCACATACAAGGATCGATTCCCCTTTGTGATGTGTTGCAACTCTTACTAGGATCAGTTCCCCTTTACCCAGTGTTAGGCCTTACGAACAACACAAACTCGATCATACCAACATGTGATTACTTAAGATCGGTTTCACTAATAAAAGTCATACCAATACAAAAGTCAGGCCTCATGTGAATAGTTGTACCAAGAACACAAACAAGTCATGAGCGGTTATACTAATTACACATATTGGTCGCTCATAAGATGTGCAATGAAGAACATCCCCAATAACCTGGCGATTTCCTTTTCGGTTCACAAACAAAGTTCATGAACTTACTTCCTTAAAACACATGTAACAACATTGTTTCCTAGGATGAAATCCTCACCTCACACACATACATAATCACAATAGCATTCATACGATTATGTTGGTGTCTTATCTACAAAGTTTAATGGTTAAGCAATAAACCTCGTATTGAATTCCTTAATACTATGTCTATGTAGAGTATTCATACTTCGCATTTTTGTTTTCAATATGCACGACTTGAGAGATATGTTAGGGAATGAAACAGTTCAAGTCAAACATCATTAACCTCAAGTGGAAGGATGATGTTGTGGTTGTAGCTCCATACATCTTCACTTCTTCAAGTCTTCGCAATACTTGTAATGTCTCATATCCTAATACTTTCAAGCTAACCTATACGAAGTTGACTCTAGTACATTTAATCAAGCGACTCTTAAATGAGTTTTGGTTCACTAAAAAATAACAATCAAACTTGACATACCAACGCTTGGTGGGTTCAACCGAGCTATGCTCTAACACAAGTGCGTAGTATCCTGCTGGGATCAGAGACGTAAGGAACGCAACTGTACCTTGAATAAGTGTGATATTTATTAGGGTTCAACTACAGTCCATACCGAAGTTAGCTTTGTAGTAGGCTAGTGTCTGTAGCGTCTTAATACAGTGTGGTGTTCAAATCTGTACTAGGTTCCGGGGTTTTTCCATATTTGCGGTTTCCTCGTCAACAAAACTTCTAGTGTCTGTGTTATTTCTTTTCCATATTATATTTTGTTATATAATTGAAATATCACAGGTTGTACGTTGAATCGACCAATTGGTAAATCCAACCTTGAAATTGATTAATCCTTGAACATTGGTCTTTGGTACCGTTCAAGTTATTTCTCTTATATTCAATCAGGCTCACAAATTGTATTTGTTTGATTGCGGATTGAATTGAGAGATTGAAATATGACTATTTGATATACTTTTTATTAAGATTGAGTATGACTGTCTATTTGATTCTCTTGAAAGTATATTGGAGTTAGTCCATACAAATTTCTAAGAGAAATATTTGGTGAGGCTGTTAGACCTCCGTTTGTTCAATTGGTATCAGAGCAGGAAAACACGTTCAAGACCTCATAAGTTTGTGTTTGTAGCGATATGACTCTATGGACAGAAGTGTTATCTCATTAAACGTACCACCAGTCTTCGATGGATCGAATTACTTATGGTGGAAAATTGCGATGCGTCCCTTTCTTCAAGCGCGTGATTTTCAATCATGGGTTTACGGGGTTAATGGCTATAATACTGCGATGGTTACAATAATCATTGTAACGGTTCCAAAGGATATTGGTGATTATGATGTTGTCGAGGTTCTTGCTGCGAAGCAAAATTCTGACGGATTGAATGCAATCATCCATGCCATTACCCCAGATCTTCAGCATCATGTGACTACTTGCACAAAGTATAAAGATGCTTGTAATATCTTAGAAACTGTATTTTAGGGGAATACCTGTGAAAAGGAAGCTAGGCATCAAAACCTAAATTCTGATTAGGAAAACCTTCGTATGGCAGATGAAGATTCATTTGATGAGTTTAATCACAAAATGTCTGAAATTGTTAATGCATCTTTTGCATTGGGTAAGACTATTCTTTAAAAGTACATTGTGATGAATATTCTCAGATCTCTGCCATCTAGATATCATTCTAAGAAACACACCATCGTTGAAGGAAATAACCTTGATGTGCTTTCCATAAATACTCTTGTTGGGAAGTTAAAGATCTTTGATCATGAGCATACATCCAAATCGGGAAAGGATATTGCTTTCAAGGTACAAAAGAACACTAAATTGCTTGATAAAAGTAAAAAGTGTTGGCATCTCTGATGATGATCTTTCTGATACTGATTCTTAAGATGAAGATCTTGACAAGTCAGTCTCTTTGATCACAAGACAGTTTAGAGATCTTCTTTTGAAGAGAAGTAAATGGTTCACTAGAGAGAAACCTAAGTCATCAGTTAAATCCCATAGTCGTGTTTCTCCTAAAAACAGGGATATCGACGATACTGATGATGAGGATATGCCACAGTGCTTCAAGTGTAAAGGTTTTGATCATTTTTCAAATGAGTGTCCAAATTGTAGAAAGTACACTGGAAACAAAGGTCTTGCTGCAACTCTTGATGAAATGTCTGAACATTATGATTCTAATGAAGACAAAAAATCAAATGTTGCACTCTTCTGTGAAAACACCGATTTTGATAACTGTAGCAATACGTTCATCAACCTCGATATTCTTCCAAAAGAAACTTCGACCACATTGGAGGATAAAATGGATTTCCCTTTTCTCTTTGGAAACTCTTTTTCGAATTTTGCAGTTCCACCGTATATCTAGGAGCCTGCACAGATGTGATGTATAAACCTTCCTCCAGTTTGACATGTTCTTATTGTACTCTCAGAGGTCATGAGTTATCGAAATGTTTCAAGTACAAACATAAGATAAGATATGTCAACAAACTTTAACCAAGAGCAAATCGATTAACAAACAACCTCAAACTTGTTCAAGAATCGACTGAGGTATGTAATCTTAGCTCTTCTTCAAAGAAGTTAATATCCAAAGATGTGTCTAGACCATTAAGAAAAAGATATTTGTCTGAACAGTCTGGGAAACAGAGAACTAGGAATTCCTTTCAAGAAAGGTATGGTGGAAAAATTGTTGTTCACCCTAGCACTATGTAATTGTGTTGGTCAAGTGTCTTGTCTCACGCGCCTAATTCAAAAGAGACAATATTTCGCACTCCACAGGCTTTAGAAAAAAGTAGTCTTTCTTGGTTTTTTTGTTAATTTTTTTTGGAATTCTTCCATCTTTTCATATGTTATTGATATTGAAAGGACTCTTCTCTGTTTTATCAATAAAAGAGGGTTAAAATAGACAATTCTGCCTTTTTCAGGATAAGAGTTGCGCGTACATGAATCCTTTAAGTGTATAAAGGTTTTGTAACCCTACATTCTTTTTTCCTTCCCTAAGAAACTCTTTTATCACAAGTTTGCTTGTAGAGTTTGTTCTGAGAATTTCCTCTGAAAAACCCATATTGTTATGGAGACTCCAAGCATCATAACTTCTGATGGAAAAGATGTTAATATGATTGTTAAGCCATCAATCATGAAGGAAAAAGACATTCGTCATGTTCACTCAAACTTGAAAAGAAAAAGGAGGAATGTGAGAAAACCAAGAGCTGTCCCTTCAAATCTTCAAAAAATTTCTGATGTTCTCGAAGAATTGAAGGAATTAAGAAATGAAGTGCATCAAATAAAGGACTTTTTGTTTAGGACTCTTCAGTTTCAGAAGGCCCTGGTTCGGCATCAGTCAAGAATTATTGATATCAACTCATATCTTCATGAACCTTATGTCCCAATGGTTGTTGAAGACAAGGAGTTCGGGGACGATAAAGAGTTTTTCAAGGGTCTTAATATCTAGGAAACTTCTTATGAGAATTTATTCTTATGTTTTAAGAAGGATAACTAGGGTTTGGAATAGCAATTATTGTGAGTACACATAGCTATTTCCAACAATTTTCATCTTGCAATGTTTTTAGATTTATTTATTTAAATTCTAAAGTTTATTTGGAATATGATTTTGCAGTATTAATCTTTTGCGGTTTCATATATTGCAACTTGTTATGGGGTATGTGTGTTTGCGTCCGTGAACTATGATTGTCCCATACGTATTCAAAAGTTAAGTCTATCATATGTTGGTATGAAAGTATTGATAAAAGATACAATGAACTTTTGACAAAAAAAATCAAGCCTACTATGTCCTTATGCAAATATTCATGGAAGATAGGATGAACTCTTGTTTACAAATATAAAGTCTATTATATGTCATTGTGCAAATGGTGATGAAAAATAAAATGAATCTTTGTATATTCCGCAGTATTGGTCTTCACTGATCCATATCTTTATGTAAATACTGTGCGGCTCCGTAAGTTCTCTTATGTGAGCATTCCGATTAAATTAATCATGGGTTCTCTTGTGGTTAATTTAATTGATATTTTTGGATGCAAATTCAGGTTTCATGTGATTTGTTAATGTCCATCGAAATCCTTATTTTCTTGTGAAAGTAAGGTCTCTCTTGTTGTTCTTTCGGGAATTACATTATATGGGGGAGAGTTCTTAATTGAACTTGTAATTAATTGCCAAATCTTTGTGGGGAGTGCGGCTGTGGAATATTATAGGGGTTATCTTGTATCTTTATAAACTCCTTGATGAATGCATTTAGTTTCGGCTATATGATTGCATCTAAAAAAAGTTGATATGTGCTTTTCTTTTGGTCATGAAGTATCTCTATGGAAATCTCATTAGGATCCCACTAATTTTCGTACCTTTGCCAATTTTATTGACAAAAAGGGGGAGAATTAATGTGTAGTTCACACTACAAATACATATGGTTTGCGGATCATTATTTAAGGGGGAATAGTTTTCATGTGAGATGAAATATTGACTAATGGGAGTGATAATATCACCATAGTATTGTTGTCAAAGTTGTGATACAATTGAACTTTGATGTTATATAATAATATTATGACACCGTATAACTTGATTGAGAGCTATTGTTTTCTCATAGTTGAAAAAGCGGGGGTCTAATAGCACCACCCAATATTTCTCTTAGCAATCTGTATGGACAAACTCGAATATACTTTTAAGAGAATCAACAAGACTCAATCAATTAAAAGTATAACAACGAGTTTATATCTCTCTCTTGATTTGATTTACTCAAGTAGGAACTTCGGGTTCTAATCAAATACAAGGAATAACTCGGATGGTACCAAAGACCAATATCTGAGGATCAATCAACAACCAAAGGTTGGATTACTCTAATTGATGATCTAACGCACAACCTGTATTATTTCAATTATAAAGATAAAACAATATAATGCGTAAATTGAAATAACAGAGACGCCAGAAATTTTGTTAACGAGAAAACCGCAAATGCAGAAAAACCCCGGGACCTAGTCCAGATTGAATACACATTGTATTAAGCCGCTACAGACACTAGCCTACTCCAAGATAACTTCGGACTGGACAATAGTTGAAATCCAAGGTACAGTTGTACTCCCTACGCCTCTGATCCCAGCAGGATACTGCGTACTTGATTCCCTTAGCTAATCTCACCCACAACTAAGAGTTGCTACAACCCAAAATCGCAGGCTTTGACAATAGAAAAATCTGTCTCACACAGATAAGTCTATGAAAGGATCTGAAAAAGCGAGGGTCTAACAACACCACCCAATATTTCGCTTAGCAATCTGTATGGACTAACTCCGAAACACTTTCTAGAGAATCAACTAGACAGTCATACTCAATCTAGGTAAAAGTATCTCAAGGAGTTAATATCTCTCTCTTGTTTTGATTTACTCAAGATAATAGAAATCAGCGATTCCTAATCAAACGCAAGGAATAACTTGGACGGTACCAAAGACCAATGTCCAAGGATCAATCAATGATAATCAACAACCAAAGGTTTGATTAATCTAATTGATGAGCTTAACGCACAACCTGTATTATTTCAATTATAAAGATAAACAATATAATGCGGAAACTGAAATAACACAGACACCAGAAATTTTGTTAACGAGGAAACCGCAGATGCAGAAAAACCTCGGGACCTAGTCCAGATTGAATACACACTGTATTAAGCCGCTACAGACACTAGCCTACTCCAAGCTAACTTCGGACCGGACTATAGTTGAACCCCAATCAGTTTCCCACTGATCCAAGGTACAGTTGTACTCCATATGCCTCTGATCCCAGCAGGATACTGCGCACTTGATTCTCTTAGCTGATCTCACTCACAACTAAGAGTTGTACGACCCAAAATCTTAGGCTTTAACATTAAACAAATCTGTCTCACACAGAAAACTCTATCAAAGGATCAATCTGTCTCCCACAGAAAAACCCTAAAGTTTTTGTTCCGTCTTTTGATAATAATCAATGCGAACAGGAACCAATTGATAATCTGGTCTTATATTCCCGAAGAACATCCTAGATTAGCCAATTGAGGAACCATGTTCTTCTTCCCCATAACTAGTTCAAATGACTCAAATGAACTAGTTAAGAGAGTTGTTCAATTGCAAGGAAATCTTATGTAACTACACAAGACACAATTGAAGCAAAGATGATTTGCTCGAATCGGTTCATGAACTTTAATAGCCACGGTTTGCAAATGCATTCCTTAGTCTTTTAAGATTAAGTTCAGAAATCATATTTAGATATATAACTTTCTCAAGTTCGCAGAGGGTTCGCGGACTTAAAACACGGATATAGTTTACAAACTCCAACAGAAATTCACGGGATGAGAATTACACCGGTTCGCGGATTGGGTTCGCGGACTTCGCTCACGCAAGTAGTTTGTCAACACCAGAAGAAATTCTCGGGTTTGAGAACTTCGGCAGTTCGCAGACTGATTTCGCGGACTTGGCACTTTCCATACTTCTGGTTCTCTTGATCAATAAAGTTCGAAAACTTCGGTTCACGGATCTAAACTATCATTCCAATCATTGAAACATTCTTAGAGGACGTTATATAGTTGTTACACTATTTCTCGTCAAAGCAATTTTTAAAGTGATTGAAACATATCATGACTTTCGTCACTAGGTAAAGATAAACTTGGTCGAAGCGAAAAGCTTACCAACACATATTTCGAGATATAGATAGGCGAGGTATACTCAGCTCGAAATACCAAATGTGTATAATGTAGTCTATATATATAGCATACGACTTTTGTCTCAAAGAGTAGGAGATAGAATAGATAGACTTTTGAGTGACAAATAAGTTCAAGTATCTACATACGTTTTTGTCGAGAAGTTCCACCGGTTCCTTGAGTATATCTTCTACTTGTATGATGAATCGCCATGAAGTCCTTGAGCTCAACTACACTTACTATCCTAGTCCGAGACTTAGCTATAAGAGACTAGAAATCAAGACTTATAGTTTTAATCACTAACATTGACAAACATGCTTGAGATAGCAAGGCATGCTAGTTTGACCAAGCAGTACTCTAAAAATCTCCCCATTTGTCAATTTTAGTGACAAAACTATCAATACATATGGAATACAAAAATATAATGAAACTTTAGTAGCTCCTATCCCACATGTCTAATCTTCAACATTCCTCGAAATCTTCGTCACTTCCAAGTACTCCAATGATCCCAAAGGTTGTAAGTTTAGCATCACCGTTGTTGAAGATCCGTAGTTATAACAATGAGAAAGCATCGGTCTCGATCATTGTTATACAGTGTCATAGTATTATTACACAGTGTCAAAGTCCAATTGTATCACAACTTCAACAATAATACTATGGTGATATGTATCACTCCCCCTTAGTCAATACTCTATCTCACATGAAAATCACTCCCCCTTACACAATGATCTGAAAACCATATGTATTGGTAGTGTGAACTACATATTAATTCTCCCCCTTTTTGTCAATAAAATTGGCAAAGGTACAAGAACGGAATCATAATGAAATTTCCGTAAGAGACATTTCATGACTAAGAGAAAGAAACACACATCATCTATTTAGATGCAATCATATAGCTGAAGCTAACATCATTCATCAAGGAGTTTAAAGATACAAGATAACCCCTCTAAAATTCCACAGCCGCACACCCCTCAAGATATGGCCATTAAGCACAAGTTCAAAAGAACTCTCCCCCATTTAATGTCATTCCTGAAAGAACAACAACGAGCGACCTTAATTTCAAGAGAAAAGAAGGATTTTTATTGGACACCAAAACCATGAGAATGATTTTTATATCCAAAACTCAATCAAATTATTCATAAGTAAACCCATGAATAATTTAATCGGAATACATAATCAAATTAAGCACAAAAATGATCAATTTAATTCATTGTGCTCAACAAAAGTAAGCTTACGGAGCAACGACTTAGATAACCATACAAGAGAGTGATTGGCTTAATCGTTCATATACTCAACACAAGAGAACTTGTGGAGTAATAACTAAATAATCAATAAGATGATTAATTTAGTTCTAAATTCTCAACATAAAGTACCTCACGAAACAACCAACAAAGATAATCAAAATTAATCAACTTGGTTGTATCGTGCTCAACATAAGATACATTACGGAGCCTCACGGTAATACAAAAAGATGGATCAACGAAGAACAATACCTTGGAATACACGAGGATTCATTCTTTTGAACAAGCATATACAATAGCAATAATCCTTGGACACAAAAAATTTTAACCTATCTTTCGTCAGATATTGACAATATAGGCTTAAATTTTGTATTTGTCAAAAGTCTATTCATTCCTAAACCAATAAATGAATACAGATCATGAACGACTTTACTTTTGACAAAATATAGGACAACATAGTTCACGGACGTAAACACCAATATCCCATAACAAATTGCAATATAACAAATCATAAAGATTAAATACTGCAAAACATCATCCTCCAAACAGTTTTAGAATTTTAAACCAAAAAACCTAAAAACAAGAATATGAAAATAGTAGCTATGTGTAGTCACAATCATCGCTATTCAAAGCACTAGTTATTCTTCCTACTGAGATACTAGGCATTGTAGATCTTCCTCAAAGCATCTACAGAAAACTCCTTCTCATTATTGAAAAACCCATTAATTATGTGATTGTTCAATTCCTATAGATCTTCAGAAATATCAGTTAACTCACTAAGTTCTCTTTTTAGATTACGCAGAGTATTCTTGGTTAGAGTCAACCTTTGTTCATAGTGAGTTATCTCTTCCAAAGAGGAAATGATTCGAGATTTTAAATCATTTCGCTTGTTGATGAAAGCTTTCACCATATCTCTAAAATGATTATTATGACATACAAAAAAGAGACAGTTAGAGGAAGAACCTTCTCCAATGGTTGTTGACTTCTTCTTTATCATCCGAGAGGAAGTGATTCCTTTGCACAGATGTACATTGACTGCTTCTACAACATCTCTTTTGGACGTACCTCTAGTTACAGGAGCCATGAGAATCGTGAAAGAAGAAGGGAGAAGGCAAGCAGTACCAGGAGATTTATAAGTGACAAACCCTGGATATTCTAGACATGGTCTTCCAAACAAAAAGGACTACACAAATAAAAATGGAAACATATGAACATTGACTTGAGCCACTTCTAGACGCTTCTCATATTTCCCAAGTTAAGGATGAGAAGGTAAACGTTACCATTCAGTTGGTGAACGGAAGGTCCAAATTCCCACTTCCCTTGTTTTTTCGTGGCTTGTCACCGGTGGTTGAACTAACAGATTTCTTTCTTCTTCTAGAGAATTTACTCTGCTTGTTTTAATCCCGACTCACTCTTCGCATGTTTTTTTGAAGTTTGGTGACTCTCTTGTTTCTTTTCTTGAATCTCTAACAGGTTTCTTTAACATGTCTTGACTGTCCACAGAAGGAGCAGATCAATGTGGATTTTTCGTCTTCATGTACTTCCTCCTTTTTATCACAATGCTCAACCATTGTTTCCTGATTTGCAAAACCCATCACTTTTGCTGTTTTGCTACTGAATCCTAAACCATGATAGTTTCCAAAGGATCTCTGACCAAATAAAATTGTTGGAACCTTGTCAGAGCTTCCAGAAAGCCTTTTCAGGTCATCT
Source organism: Papaver somniferum (assembly GCF_003573695.1). NCBI lineage: Eukaryota > Viridiplantae > Streptophyta > Magnoliopsida > Ranunculales > Papaveraceae > Papaver > Papaver somniferum. The sequence goes on along the minus strand of NC_039364.1, from coordinate 160,073,664 downwards.
CTGAGAGAATTAATCTCATTTTCCTTTAGAGACATGGTTTTGAAGAACTTAGTATTAAGATGCTTTATCTCAATATTTTTCGTCTGGAGTGATTATTCAACATACCTCAATGAGGTTTTGAGACAACGGATCTCTTGAAGAATCTCTTTATTCAGGAGATCATCCAGCTCAGTGTCAAATTCAAGTTCTGGATCAGAATTTTAAGTTGAAAGAGAATCTGAAGTACGGGCAGTAAACCCATTGCACCAGTTAGTTTCATCTAAGTTATATTGAGAAGTATTGTCTTCTGTTGAATTATCTTCAGCATCCAGAGTAGATGGAGAACATGCAAATCTATTCTTCCTTTTTATTAAATTCTTGACCTCATTGACTATTAGTGAATGATCACATTCATCAGCCCAGGATAGGTGAGAGGAAGACATCTCAGTTTTGTTCACAACGTTGAGTGCGAACGTTCTCCCTATATCTTGATCAAGAATTCTTAACTTTCCAATAAGTGTCGTCCTGGAAAGTGTATCAGGGTTATTTCCCTCAATGATGGCATGCTTCTTAGATTCGTATCTAGATGGCAGCGATCTGAGAATTTTCATCACAATATCCTTTTCAGGAATTTTCTTACCCAATGCAAAAGATGCATTAATAATTTCATACATTCTGTGATTAAACTCATCAAATGTATCTTCATCTGCCATACGAAGGTTATCCCAATCGTAATTAAGGTTTTGAATCCTATCTTCCTTTTCACTGGAGTTTCCCAGGAATACGGTTTCTAAGATATCCCAAGCATCTTTAGACCGAGTGCAATTTGACACATGGTGATGAAAATTTGGGGTAATGGCATGTATGATGGCATTCAAACCGTCGGAATTTTGCTTTGCAGCATTTATCTCAGCAGGGGTGTATTCACCAATAGGTTTGGGAACGTTTACATCTCCAACTACCACAACGGGAGCATCATAGTCATTAACAACATATACCCATGATTGAAAATCACGTTCTTGAAGAAAAGCTCGCGTAGCAATTTTCCACCATAAGTAATTAGAGCCATCGAAGATTGGTGGTACGTTAATAGAGACAACACCTCTGTCCATAGAGTCAGATCGCTACAAACACAGACTTGTAAGGTCTTGAGCGTGTTTTCCTGCTCTGATACCAATTGAAAAAGCGGGGGTCTAACAACACCACCAAATATTTCTCTTAGCAATATGTATGGACTAACTCCGAAACACTTTCTAGAGAATCAACTAGACAGTCAGACTCAATCTAGGTAAAAGTATCTCAAGGAGTTAATATCTCTCTCTTGTTTTGATTTACTCAAGCTAATAGAAATCAGCGAGTCCTAATCAAACACAAGGAATAACTTGGACGGTACCAAAGACTAATGTCTAAGGATCAATCAATGATAATCAACAACCAACGGTTGGATTAATCTAATTGATGATCTTAACGCACAACCTGTATTATTTCGATTATAAAGATAAACAATATAATGCGAAAAATGAAATAACACAGACACCAGAAATTTTGTTAACGAGGAAACCGCAGATGCAGAAAAACCCCGGGACCTAGTCCAGATTGAATACACACTGTATTAAGCCGCTACAGACACTAGCCTACTCCAAGCTAACTTCGGACCGAACTATAGTTGAACCCCAATCAGTCTCCCACTGATCCAAGGTACAGTTGTACTCCATATGCCTCTGATCCCAGCAGGATACTGCACACTTGATTCTCTTAGCTGATCTCACTCACAACTAAGAGTTGTACGACCCAAAATCGTAGGCTTTAACAATAAACAAATCTGTCTCACACAGAAAACTCTATCAAGGATCAATCTGTCTCCCACAGAAAAATCCTAAAGTTTTTGTTCCGTCTTTTGATAATAATCAAGGCGAACAGGATCTAATAGATAATCCGATCTTATATTCCCGAAGAACAGCGTAGATTAATCAATCACCTCACAACAATCTTAATCGTATCGTAGTGAAACAAGTTGTTGCGCAATCACAAACAATGAGACGAAGATGTTTGTGATTACTTTTTATATCTTGTCTATCAGAGAAATCAAACAATCTCAAGCCAATCAATATGATTGTACTGTTACGATAGAAGACGCAAGATCAGATCACACAACTTCGATAAAAGTAGTATCGGTCTGGCTTCACAATCCCAATGAAGTCTTTAAGTCGTTAACCTGGTTTTAGAAGAAGAAAATCAAAGGTTAAAGGAGAAACGACTCTAGCATGCAAACTAGTATCATACGTAAGGTGTGGGGATTAGTTTTACAGAGTTTCTAGATGTCCCCTTGTATAGCCTTTCAAATCAGGGTTTTTCCTTAGTTACAAAACAATCAATATCCACCGTTAGATGAAAACCTGATTTAGATTCAAGCAAATATTTCTCAGCCGTTAGATCGAAAACTTAGCTTGTTATAAAAAAATGAATGTACGCTTCTGGGTTTGTTCAACCCCACCCAAACGTGTACATTGTTGGTTCAACAATAGTCCACCCAAAGAGGTTAACCATATGAGCGTTTTCATACAACCATGTTCTTCTTCCCCATAACTAGTTCAAATGACTCAAATGAACTAGTTAAGAGAGTTGTTCAATTGCAAGGAAATCTTATGTAACTACACAAGACACAATTGAAGCAAAGATTATTTGATTCACTCGAATCGGTTCATGAACTTTAATAGACATGGTTTTCAAATGCATTCCTTAGTCTTTTAAGATTAAGTTCAGAAATCATCTTTAGATATATAACCTTCTCAAGTTCGCAGACTAGGTTCGCGGACTTAAGACACCAAATAGAGTTTACAAACTCCAGCATAAATTCTCGGGATAAGAACTACGCCGGTTCGCGGACTGAGTTCGCGGACTTGGCTCACGCAAGTAGTTTGTCAACTCCAGCAGAAATTCTCGCGTTTGAGAACTTTGGCAGTTCGCGGACTGAGTTCGCGGACTTGGCACATGCCATACTTCCGGTTCTCTTGATCAACAAAGTTCGAAAACTTCGGTTCAAGGAATCCATTGGTTATGTAATCTAAACTTTCGTTCCAATCATTGAAACATTCTTAGAGGACGTTATATAGTTGTTACACTATTTCTCCTCAAAGCAATTTCCAAAGTGATTGAAACATATCATGACTTTCGTCACTAGGTAAAGATAAACTTCGTCAAAGCGAAAAGCTTACCAACACATATTCCGAGATATAGATAGGCGAGGTATACTCGGCTCAAAATACCAAATGTGTATAATCTAATCTATATATATATAGCATACGACTTTTGTCTCAAAGATTAGGAGATAGAATAGATAGACTTTTGAGTGACAGATAAGTTCAAGTCTCCACATACCTTTTTGTCGAGAAGTTCCATCGGTTCCTTGAGTAGATCTTCTACTTGTATGATGAATCGCCATGAAGTCCTTGAGATCAACTACACTTACTATCCTAGTCCGAGACTTAGATATAAGAGACTAGAAATCAAGACTTATAGTTTTGATCACTAACATTTACAAACATGCTTGAGATAGCAACGCATGCGAGTTTGACCGAGCAGTTCTCTAACAAGATCAATCTGTCTCCCACAGAAAAACCCTAAAGTTTTTGTTCCATCTTTTGTGAATAATCAAGGCGAACAAAAACCAATTTATCATCCGGTCTTATATTCCCGAAGAACAACCTAGATTAATCAATCACCTCACAACAATATTAATCGTATGGTAGAGAAACAAGAAGTTGTGGAATCACAAACAATGAGACGAAGATGTTTGTGATTACTTTTTATATCTTGCCTATCATAGAAATGAAACAATCTCAAGCCAATAAATATGATTGTACTGTTACGGTAGAAGATGCAAGATCAGATCACACAACTACGATAAGATTAGTATTGGTATGGCTAGATGTCCCCTTATATAGCCGTTCAAATCAGGGTCTTTCCTTAGTTACAAAGCAATCAATACCCACCGTTAGATGAAAACCTGATTTAGATTCAAGCTAATATTTCTCAACCGTTAGATCGAAAACTTAGCTTGTTATACACAAATGACTGTACGGTTCTAGGTTTGTTTAACCGCACCCAAACGTGTACATTGTTAGTTCAACAACAGTCTACCCAAAGAGTTTAACCATATAAGTGTTTCATACCAACCATGTTCTTCTTCCCCGTAACTAGTTCAAATGACTCAAATAAACTAGTTAAGAGAATTGTTCAATTTCAAGGAAATCTTATGTAACTACACAAGACACAATTGAAGCAAAGATGATTTTATTCACTCGAATCGGTTCATGAACTTTAATAGCCACTCTGTGGAAATGCATTCCTTAGTCTTTTAAGATTAAGTTCAGAAATCATCTTTAGATATATAACCTTCTCAAGTTCGCAGACTATGTTCGCGGACTTAAGACACTGGATAGAGTTTACAAACTCCAGCAACAATTCTCAGGATGAAAACTTCGCCGGTTCGTGGACTTGGCTCACGCAAGTAGTTTGTCAACTCCATCAGAAATTCTCAGGTTTGAGAACTTCGGCAGTTCGCGGACTTGGCACTTGCCATACTTCCGGTTCTATTGATCAACAAAGTTCGAAAACTTCAGTTCAAGGAATCCATTGGTTATGTAATCTAAACTCTCATTCCAATCATTGAAAAATTATTAGAGGACATTATATAGTTGTTACACTATTTATCGTCAAAGCAATTTTCAAAGTGATTGAAACATATCATGACTTTCGTCACTAGGTAAAGATAAACTTGGTCGAAGCGAAAAGCTTACCAACACATATTTAGAGATATAGATAGGCGAGGTATACTCAGCTCGAAATACAAAATGTGTATAATCTAGTTTATATATATATAGCGTACGACTTTTTTCTCAAAGAGTAGGAGATAGAATAGATAGACTTTTGAGTGACAGCTAAGTTCAACTATCCACATACCTTTTTGTCGAGAAGTTCCACCGGTTCCTTGAGTAGATCTTCTACTTGTATGATGAATCGCCATGAAGTCCTTGAGCTCAACTACATTTACTATCCTAGTCCGAGACTTAGCTATAAGTGACTATAAATCAAGACTTATAGTTTGGATCACTAACATTGACAAACATGCTTGAAATAGCAACGCATGCGAGTTTGACCGAGCAGTGTTCTAACAATCTTCCCCTTTGTCAATTTTAGTGACAAAACTATCAATACATATGGAATACAAAAAGATAATGAAACTTTAGTAGCTCCTATCCCACATGTCTAATCTTCAACATTCCTCGAAATCTTCGTCACTTCCAAGTACTCCAATGATCCCAAAGTTTGAAAATTTAGCATCACCGTTGTTCAAGATCCGTAGCTATAACAATGAGAAAGCATCGGTCTCGATCATTGTTATACAGTGTCATAGTGTCATAGTAATATTACACAGTGTCAAAGTCCAATTGTATCACAACCTCAACAATAATACTATGGTGATATGTATCACTCCCCCTTAGTCAATACTCCATCTCACATGAAAACCACTCCCCCTTACACAATGATCCGAAAACCATATGTATTTGTAGTGTGAACTACATATTAATTCTCCCCCTTTTGTCAATAAAATTGGCAAAGGTACAAGAACGAGATCATAATGAAATTTCCGTAAGAGACATTTCATGACTGAGAGAAACAAACACACATCATCTTATTTAGATGCAATCATATAGCCGAAGCTAACAACATTCATCAAGGAGTTTAAAGATACAAGATAACCCCTCTAAAATTCCACAGCCGCACACCCCTCAAGATATGACCATTAAGCACAAGTTCAAAAGAACTCTCCCCTATTTGATGTCATTCTCGAAAGAACAACAACGAGTGACCTTAATTTCAAGAGAAAAGAAGGATTTTTATTGGACACCAAAACCATGAGAATGATTTTTATATCCAAAACTCAATCAAATTATTCATAAGTAAACCCATGAATAATTTAATCGGAATACATAATCAAATTAAGCACAAAAATGATCAATTTAATTCATTGTGCTCAACAAAAGTAAACTGACGGAGCAACGACTAAGATAACCATACAAGAGAGTGATTGGCTTAATCGTTCATATACTCAACACAAGAGAACTTGTGGAGTAATAAATAAATAATCAATAAGATGATTAATTTAGTTCTAAATTCTCAACATAAAGTACCTCACGAAACAACCAACAAAGATAATCAAAATTAATCAACTTGGTTGTATCGTGCTCAACATAAGATACATTACGGAGCCTCACGGTAATACAAAAAGATGGATCAACGAAGATCAATACCGTGGAATACACGAGGATTCATTCTTTTGCACAAGCATATACAATAGCAATAATCCTTGGACACAAAATTTTTTAACCTATCTTCCGTCAAAGATTGTTAATATAGGCTTACATTTTGTATTTGTCAAAAGTCTATTCATTCCTAAACCAATAAATGAATACCGATCATGAATGACTTTACTTTTGACAAAATATGGGACAACATAATTCACGGACGTAAACACTAATATCCCATAACAAATTGCAATATAACAAATCATAAAGATTAAATACTGCAAAACATCATCCTCCAAACAGTTTTAGAATTTTAAACCAAAAAACCTAAAAACAAGAAGATGAAATCGTTGGACATAGCTATGTGTAATCACAATAATGTCTATTCCAAACTCTAGTAATCCTTCTCAAAAATAAGAATAAATTCTCATAAGAAGTTTCCTAGGCAACAAGACAAACTCGTAATGCACATACAAGATGATTTGTCCTTATAGGGTAGAATCATCTTTTTTGCATGGATTTACACCAATAATAGCTACCAAAGGCGTATAAAAAGATTTTCTTAAGAAAGAAGAACATACAAAGTCAATAACGACTATGCACCATAGTTCACAAAGGATGATTGTGAACATTCAAGAATTCCATAGCACTACGTGCTACTTTCCATTCTTGAACTTCCTTCTTTGTGATTCACCAACAACATTCTTGTAAAATCTACAAATTATCTTTGAATAGTAGTACTCCAAGAATCCAAGTGCCCAAGTTCAAGAGAAGTGGAACAAGTGCAACGAAATGGAGCAAAATACTCAAAAACAAGAGACAAGACAAATACCAATCTTAACTCATCCAAATTCAAGGTTTCTCATCTCCATTTTGAAGAGAATTCAAATAGGAAGAGAGAGCAAAAAAAATGAGGTCAACCCGAGTTCGGACGAAGAAGTTACGACCAAAACAAGTTTACCGAATATCGACGTCAAGTATGCATACGGGTTTGCAAACGAATTTTCGTATCCTGGAGCAGTATGCAGACGGGGTTTGCGAACTTAAACCCCTGGATTTTGGTTTTAAATGATGTTATACATACTTGGAATGTGTACCATGAAGTCCAAACATCCCGAACTAATGTTTTCAAACCTAAACAATTAAGAACCTTGAACACATATCAAGTTAGGTAGAAATGAACGATAAGCAAGGTACATGGATCATTCTAAGTACAAAAACATAAAACTTTCTCAAGTTTATAGACATACCTTTTTAGAAAAGTCCAATTGGATTCTATAGCCTTACCGAATGTAATCTGTGCGCCCCCAGTTGTTGCGCTTCCCTCACCGTATACATAGAAGGGCATTTGTTGGTGAGGATGCACTATCAACACAAACAAGTTGTGTTAAGGTGAATAATGTCTTGCTCACCATGGCACCAAAAAAGAGTTTCTTTCCAACAACCCTTAAATCTTGTAGTGTTGAGAAACACCCAAGGAACTGTTTTTATAAGTCTATCAAAGAACTTCAAGAGAACCCAAAAAGATTTGTGTTTCTGATTTCTTGTTTTCCAACTTATAAAAAACAGTTTCTGCAGATAGTTTTTAGTACTGCGAAGGGAAACTCTTTTGATACAAAGAGACGTCCTAGATTCTTCATAAAATAAGACAACAATACTATCTTGATAGGAAGTATCAGGAATTGAGTAACGAATCAATTCATGCTTTGAGGTGATACACTCAGACGACTGAGATTTAAACTCTTTTTGTAATTCGTTTAGTTTATCACAACTAATTGGATTACGCAGAGGAGGAGCATAGCTCTCACTGATTAGTAAATCAATATCAACCTCAACATGAATATTATTCATCATAACTTGATTTAGCATGTCAAGAGATTCTTGCTCTTTCTGGAGGTATAACTCCACATCAAGAGATAAGCTCTCAAGCTTCTTTTCAAGCCCTGAAAACACCTCCAGGAATTTTAAACCTGGTGGAGGTTTAGATAGAATTTCTTCTACAAATTTTACTAAATCAGTCATGGAAGAGAATTCTGAAATCCCTGGATTTGGTGGTGCATTTATTGAGATAGCACTACTGTCCATAGAGTCAGATCGCTACAAACACGGACTTGTAAGGTCTTGAACGTGTTTGCCTGCTCTGATACTAATTGAAAAAGCGCGGGTCAAACAACACAACCCAATATTTCGCTTAGCAATCTGTATGGACAAACTCGAATATACTTTTAAGAGAATCAACAAGACTCAATTAATTAAAAGTATATCAATGAGTTTATATCTCTCTCTTGATTTGATTTACTCAAGCAGGAACTTCGAGTTCTAATCAAATATAAGGAATAACTCGGATGGTACCAAAGCCAATATCCGAGGATCAATCAATGACAATCAACAACCAAAGGTTGGATTACTCTAATTGATGATCTAACGCACAACCTGTATTATTTCAATTATAAAGATAAAACAATATAATCCGGAAATTGAAATAACACAGATACCAGAAATTTTGTTAACGAGGAAACCGCAAATGCAGAAAAACCCTGGGACCTAGTCCAGTTTGAATACACACTGTATTAAGCCGCTATAGACACTATCCTACTCCAAGATAACTTCGGACTAGATTATAGTTGAACCCCAATCATTCTCCCACTGATCCAAGGTACAGTTGTACTCCCTACGCCTCTGATCCCATCCGAATACTGCGCACTTGATTCCCTTAGATGATCTCACCCACAACTAAGAGTTGCTACGACCCAAAATCGCAGGCTTTGACAATAAACAAATCTGACTCACACAGATAAGTCTATCAAAGGATCAATCTGTCTCCCACAGAAAAAACCTAAAGTTTTTGTTCCGTCTTTTGATAATAATCAAGGCGAACAGGAAACAATTGATAATCCGGTCTTATATTCCCGAAGAACAACCTAGATTAATCAATCACCTCACAACAATCTTAATCGTATGGTAGCGAAACAAGATGTTGCGGAATCACAAACAATGAGACGAAGATGTTTGTGATTACTTTTTATATCTTTCCTATCGGAGAAATCAAACAATCTCAAGCCAATCATTATGATTGTACTGTTACGATAGAAGATGCAAGATCAGATCACACAACTATGCTAAAAATAGTATCGGTCTGGCTTCACAATCTCAATGGAGTCTTTAAGTCGTTAGCCTGGTTTTAGAATAATAAAACCAAAGGTTAAAGGAGAATCGACTCTAGCACGCAAACTAGTATCACACGTAAGGTGTGGGGATTAGTTTTGTAGAGTTGCTAGATGTCCCCTTATATAGCCTTTCAAATCAGGGTTTTTCCTTAGTTACAAAGCAATCAATGTCCACCATTAGATGAAATCCTGACTTAGATTCAAGTTAATATTTCTCAACTGTTAGATCGAAAACTTAGCTTATTATACACAAATGACTGTACGCTTCTAGGTTTGTTTAACCGCACCCAAACATGTACATTGTTGGTTCAATAATAGTCTACCCAAAGAGGTTAACCATATGTACGTTTCATACCAACCATGTTATTTTTCACCATAACTAGTTCAAATGACTCAAATGAACTAGTTAAGAGATTTGTTCAATTGCAAGGAAATCTTATGTAACTACACAAGACACAATTGAAGCAAAGATGATTTGATTCACTCGAATCGGTTCATGAACTTTAATAGCCACGGTTTGCAAATGCATTCCTTAGTCTTTTAAGATTAAGTTCATAAATCATCTTTAGATATATGACCTTCTCAAGTTCTCAGACTAGGTTCGCGGAATTAAGACATCGGATAGAGTTTACAAACTCCAGCAGAAATTCTCGGGATGAGAACTTCGCCGGTTCGCGGACTGGGTTCGCGTTCTTGGCTCACGCAAGTAGTTTGTCAACTCCAGCAGAAATTCTCGGGTTTGAGAACTTCGGCAGTTCGCGTACTTGGCACTTGCCATACTTCCGGTTCTCTTGATCAACAAAGTTCGAAAACTTCGGTTCAAGGAATCCATTGGTTATGTAATCTAAACTCTCATTCCAATCATTGAAACATTCTTAGAGGAGGTTATATTGTTGTTACACTATTTCTCGTCAAAGAAATTTTCAAAGTGATTGAAACATATCATGACTTTCGTCACTAGGTAAAGATAAACTTGGTCGAAGCGAAAAACTTACCAACACATATTTCGAGATATAGATAGGCGAGGTATACTCAGCTCGAAATACTAAATGTGTATAATCTAGTCTATATATATAGCATACGACTTTTGTCTCAAAGAATAGGAGATAGAATAGATAGACTTTTGAGTGACAGATAAGTTCAAGTCTCCACATACCTTTTTGTGGATAAGTTCCACCGGTTCCTTGAGTAGATCTTCTACTTGTATGATGAATCGCCATGAAGTCCTTGAGCTCAACTACACTTACTATCCTAGTCCGAGACTTAGCTATAAGAGACTAGAAATCAAGACTTATAGTTTTGATCACTAACATTGACAAACATGCTTGAGATATAAATGCATGCGAGTTTGACCGAGCAGTGCTCTAACAATAGTTATAGCTATGGATCTTCAACAACGATGATGCTGAACTGAACATCTTTAGAATCATTGGAGTACTTGGAAGTGACGAAGATTTCGAGTAATATTGAAGAACCAAGGGGATCAAGCATTTGGATGAGAAGCTACAAAGTTAATTTATTTTGTATTCCATATGTATTGATAGGTTTGTCACTAAATTTGACAAAGGGGGAGATTGTTAGTTGCCAAGACTATAAGTCTTGATTTCTAGTCTACTTATAGATAAGTCTCGGATTAAGATAGTAAGTGTAGTTGATCTCTAGACTCCACGACGTTCATCAGATGAAGACGAAGAACTGCTCGAGGGAACTTGTGGAACTTCATCGACAAAAGGTATATGAAGACTTGAACTTATATATCACTCAAAAGTCTATCTACTCTATCTCCTATTTTGAGATAAAAGTCGTATTGCTAAATAAACTTCGATTATACACATTTACTATTTCGAGCCGAGTTTATCTCGCTTATCTATTTCTCAAAATATGTGTTGGTAAGCTTTCGCTTTGGCCAAGTTCATCTTTGCTCGTGATGAAAGTCATGTTAATTATTTCAATAACTTGAAAATCACTTTGATGAAAATAGTTTGTCGATAACGACTATTTTAACATCCTCTAAGAAATTTTTAATGATTGAAATGAGAGTTTAAAACAAGTAACCATGTCTAGATATAAACATAGTGTGTTCTCACATTTGTGTGAAAGTCCAAAACCGGGAACCTAAAGTATGCGTACCCGTACGCGTACTGGAGGTTGTTGGGAAACTGGGCAAGTACGCGTACCCGTATGCATACTGGCGGAAGTTTCACGTTCGTGAATTTCTGCTAGAGTTTGGAAGAGTGAATTGGTATGCGCACCCATACGCGTACTGGAGTAACCAAAATCGGTCCGGCCACTTAGGTATGCGTACCCGTTTGCATACTTAAGTAGGTTACTTTCGAAAATCGGTTTGTTCATGAACTAAAATATTTATATAATAAGGAATAAAATCTTTGCAAATCATGGCTATAATGATCATGAATTGATTCGAGTGAATCAAAATCGATTTTGCTTCGATTGCATCTTGTATACTTCTATGAGATCTAAGCAATTAAACAACTCTCTAACTAGTTCATTTGAGTCATTTGAACTAGTTATGGTGAAGATGAATAAGGTTGATATGAAAGTGCTCATATGGATAACCATTGGTTAACTATAGTTGAACCGACCAAGTGTACACGTTTAGGCACAGTTACACAAACCTAAATGAAGGTGCATTTCATTTGTGTATAACAAGCTAAGTTCGATCTAACCGTTGAAAGATATTAGATTGAATCTAATCAGGTTTTCATCTAACGGTGAATATTGAATACTTTGTTACCAAGGTAACTTAGGTTGCAAACCCTGATTTGTAATTAATATAAAGGAGAACCCTAGCAATTGGGAAACCTAATCTCCACACCTCTTGTGTGATACTAGTTGTATAAGCTAGAGCTGATTCTCCTTTAACCTTAGGTTATTCACGAAACCCTGTAGGTTAACGATTTGAAGACTTCATTGGGATTGTGAAGCCAGACCCAACTATTTTCTCTGTAGTTGCGTGATCTGATCTTGTTGTTTTCTATCGTGATTGAGTGCAATCGTAAGATTGGCTTGGGATTTATATCTCTGATAGGCAAGTAGTCACAAGCACCTTTGTCTCATCGTTTGTGATTCCACAATATCTTGTTTCCTTAATCGATTAAGATTATTGTGAGGTGATTGATAATACTAAGATGTTTTTTGGGAATATAAGTCCAGGTTATCAATTGGTTGATGTTCACCTTGATTTGACGGAACAAAAACTCGTAGGTATTTCTGTGGGAGACGGATTTATCTATTCAATAGACTTTCTGCGTGAGACAGATTTATTTATCAAGTCTTCGACTTTGGGTCGTAGCAACTCTTAGTTGTGGGTGAGATCAGCTACGAGAATCAAGTGCGTAGTATCTTGCTGGGATCAAAGACGTAAGGAACGCAACTGTACCTTGAATCAATGTGAGATTGATTAGGGTTCAACTACAGTCCATACCGAAGTTAGCTTTGTAGTAGGCTAGTGTTTGTAGCGGATTAATACAGTGTGGTGTTCTAATCTGGACTAGGTCCCGGGGTTTTTCTGCATTTGCGGTTTCCTCGTTAACAAAACTTCCAGTGTATGTGTCATTTATTTTCTGCATTATATTTTGTTATATAATTGAAATATCACAGGTTGTGCGTTGAATCGACCAATTGGTAAATCCAACCTTTGGTTGTTGATTGAAATTGATTGATCCTTGAACATTGGTCTTTGGTACCGTTCAAGTTATTTCTCTTATATTCAATCAGGCTCGCAAATTGTATTTGTTTGATTGCGGATTGAATTGAGAGATTGAGATATAACTCTTTGATATACTTTTTATTAAGATTGAGTCTGACTGTCTAGTTGATTATCTTGAAAGTATATTGGAGTTAGTCCATACATATTTCTAAGAGAAATATTGGGTGAGGTTGTTTGACCCCCGCTTTTTCAATTGGTATTAGAGCAGGCAAACACGTTCAAGACCTCATAAGTCTGTGTTTTTAGTGATCTGACTCAATGGACAGAAGTGTTATCTCAATAAACGTACCACCAGTCTTCGACGTTGCGATACGTGTATTTCTTCAAGCGCGTGATTTTCAATCATGGGTTTATGTGGTTAATGGCTATAATCCTCCGGTTGTTATAATAAGCATTGTAACGGTTCCAAAGGATATTGGTGATTACGATGCTGCCGAGATTCTTGCTGCGAAGCAGAATTCTGACGGATTGAATGCAATCATCCATGCCATTACCTCAGATCTTCAGCATCATGTGACTACTTGCACAAAGTCTAAAGATGCTTGAGATATCTTAGAAGCCGTATTTGAAGGTAAAACCTGTGAAAAGGAAGCTAGGCATCAAAACCTAAATTCTGATTAGGAAAACCTTCGTATGGCAGATGAAGATTCATTTGATGAGTTTAATCACAAAGTGTCTGAAATTGTTAATGCATCTTTTGCATTGGGTAAGACTATTCTTTAAAAGTACATTGTGATGAATATTCTCAGATCTCTGCCATCTAGATATCATTCTAAGAAACACACCATCGTTGAAGGAAATAACCTTGATGTGCTTTCCATAAATACTCTTGTTGGGAAGTTAAAGATCTTTGATCATGAGCATACATCCAAATCGGGAAAGGATATTGCTTTCAAGGTACAAAAGAACACTAAATTGCTTGATAAAAGTAAAAAGTGTTGGCATCTCTGATGATGATCTTTCTGATACTGATTCTTAAAATGAAGATCTTGACAAGTCAGTCTCTTTGATCACAAGACAGTTTAGAGATCTTCTTTTCAAGAGAAGTAAATGGTTCACTAGAGACAAACCTAAGTCATCAGTTAAACCCCATAGTCGTGTTCCTCCTATAAACAAGGATACTGACGATACTGATGACGAGGATATGCCACAGTGCTGCAAGTGTAAAGTTTTTGGTCATTTTGCAAATGAGTGTCCAAATCGTAGAAAGTACACTCGAAACAAAGGTCCTGCGAAAACTGTTGATGAAATGTTTGACCATTATAATTCTAATGAAGACGAAAAATCAAATATTGCACTCTTCTGTGAAAACACCGATTTTGATAACTGTAGCAATATGTTCATCAACCTTGATATTCTTCCGGAAGAAACATCGACCACATTGGAGGATAAAATGGATTTCCCTTTGCTCTTTGGAATCTCTTTTTCTAATTCTGCAGGTTCCACCGTATGTCTAGCGTCCTGCACAGATGTGATGTATAAACCTTCCTCCAGTTTGACATGTTCTTATTGTACTCTCAGAGGTCATGAGTTATCGAAATGTTTCAAGTACAAACATAAGATAAGATATGTCAACAAACTTCAATGGAGAGCAAATCGATAAGCTAACAAGCTCAAACTTGTTCAAGAATCGACTGAGGTATGTAATCTTAGCTCTTCTTCAAAGAAGTTAATATCCAAAGATGTGTCTAGACCATTAAGAAAAATATATTGGTCTGAACAGTTTGAGAAACAGAGAACTAGGAATTCAATTTAAGAAAGGTATGGTGGACAGATTGTTGTTCACCCCAGCACAATGTAATTGTGTTGGTTAAGTGTCTTATCTCACGCGCCTAGTTCAAAAGAGACAAGAGTTCGCAGTCCACAGGCTTTTTAGAAAAAAGTAGTCTTTCTTGGTTTTGTTGTAAATTTTTTTTTTTTTGCAATTCTTCCATCTTTTCATATCTTATTGATATTGAAAGGACTCTTCTTTGTTTTACCAATAAAAGAGGGTTAAAATAGACAATTCTGCCTTTTTTAGGGAAAGAGTTGCGCGTATGTGAATCCTTTAAGTGTATAAAGGTTTTGTAACCCTACATTCCTTTTTCCTTCCCTAAGAAACTCTTTTATCACAAGTTTTCTTGTAGAGCTTGTTCTGAGAATTTCCTATGACAAATATGGAGACTCCAAGCATCATAACTTCTGCTGGAAAAGATGTTAATATGATTGTTAAGCCATCAATCATGAATGAAAAAGACATTCCACCTGTTCACTCAAACTTGAAAAGAAAAAGGAGGAATGTGAGAAAACCAAGAGTTGTCCGTTCAAATCTTCAGAAATTTTCTCTGCCCGCACACTCGAGTCTCCGCTTTCCTAAAAAACCAGCAAATCGTTTTGCCCCATCAACAATTGGAAAATATTTAAAGGCAACAAAACTGATATGGTAAGAAAATTTTGAAACAACTAATTTATTATAGGGGGATTTTGTGTTTCCCCCTCAAAAAAGATACTTATTTTGCATTTCACCCTTTTTAAATTGCTAATTGGTAAAAACCCCTATCATTAACTATTCCGTCCACAGCCTAGTTAGCTGACTCAGCAAATATAACACATGTGGCAAAATCAAACACGTGTCAACCACACTACCCAAAATACCCTTGCGTTCTTCGTCGTTAAACACCAAAATCCCTCAACATTTTCATCACCCCAGTGACCTTAAAAAACATTCAGTCAAAAAGATTTACCAATCAAAACAAAACAAATTTCTTTGGTCATCACCATTAATTGTAACTATTGGATGAATAACTTAATTACAAAAATTACCATGATTTTCCAATCTAATTTCGCTGCGTAATTGCAGTTCCATAAGATCTATATAAATCTAGGTTAGAGAAGACATGGCGGCGATTAGTACAAAGAAATGGGTACGAATTTCCTTGGATGGAAAAACGTCTGCGGTGATCCTATTAAAGTTTACGTAGAGGCTGATGAAACTACTGTCAACAATCATGATTATGGTGTTCGTCGTCCCCATTTGCTAACAAAGAAATTCTTCAATCTTCATTAGAAATGGGCAATTAGGGAAGTAAATATTAGACCAATAAATAATTCGACATCATTATCTCGATTTTAAGTCTAATTAAAATTTAGAATGTGAAATGCATCAAATGAAGAAACCCCAAGTTAGGGTTTTCAATTTGTATCTGAAAATGAAAATTAAATATTCGTAGATATGGAGAGGGAGACCATGAATTTGAAGACAACGTTTGATGATGATTTGTGCTTTAGGTAAGGAAAAATATCTATGTATGTGTTGATCGTTTATTGCCTCAGTTCATGGAAAGAGAGCAAACAGGTGCAGTAGGTGTTGTGTATGAATGGTTTCAAAAGGATTTTGGTGAAACTTCTTTGATTATTTTTGAGCAAAGCTCACGAATATTAACTATTATGGGTAAACGTACCGGAATAGCTGAACTCATCAACAAGGTATCAATCATGCGCGAGTCGAGACTCAGCTGATCCACTGAGTTTCCAGTTCCGAATCGTGCCATATATACCCTCTCTAGTGACCTTCGATCATTATTAACCAGAAAACGAACAATACCAATCATGATCTTACATTTCTTCAATTAAGGAACGCCAATGTTTACAGACACACTTAAATGTCATAAGATTAAACCCAAGATGCAACTACCAAAAGTGGTTTGATCATTCCACTGATCAATACAATTCAATGATATTTGAAGCAGAAAGTGCACAATTCAGAAGGTACATAGACCACGAAATGAGCCAACCCATCTTTAAGTTAATAAGGTGGGAGTATGTGATTGAGATTTCACTGGGAGTATGCTAAGTATCTCAATTGCTATTGTATCATAATTAAGTGAAAGAATACCAACATTACTTGTGTTATCAGTCTCACCAGTGTTACAAATCGTACCACCTCTGACGCTCTTCTTCTTATTTTGTTTCTTCTTCTTCTTCATATTTCCTTCCTCGTTAAACTTTACCTGCTTGCTCCTTTGTGGTCTCAGTCCTTTGTTGTTGTTGATAAAAACGTATCTAATTAGTCTCCAGTTCCCTTGCCATCTATAAATAATTTCCCGTAGGTCCTGTTCGTTTACATAATAATCAAGTAAATACACAATTTTGAATAATAAATTACAGAGAACCGAATAATTTTTGAGTACTAACAATAAAAAACCAACCTTTAATCTTATTTCGTTAGGGTATGAAGATGAAGTTTTTAGAAAGAGAAACTTATTAGATTTATGATAAGAGTTAGGATCAGAGACAAATAAGAGACAAGAGATTAAAGTGGTTCGGTCACTTGACCTACGTCCATTGATAAAATCCTCTAGGGGTGAATTGTATTGATCATCAGTACTACTGAGATATTTTACATGTACACAAGTGATTCCTATTTATAGAATAATAGGATCAACATAAATCAGTAACGTAGAACGAACTAATTGTGTTGACTAGATTAAACTTATTTAGAGATTTACTAGCAAGGTTTGTTACTGACTTATTCTTCGCTTCCTGTGTCTCGTACACGTACAATATTCCAATACCCCCCTCAAGTTGGACATGGAGATAATCGAAATGTTCAACTTGAACTGTTGTTGAAGTAGATGAATGCGAAGCAATCTTGATTATCTTCTTTTCTTCATCTATACGGTCTTCACTCTATAACTTGAACATCATCAGAGTAATTACTTGAGATGCCACAGCATCACTGGTGTATGAAAACTTGACTTAACGTACCTTGATCGTAGCATAACCCTTAACTCCACCATTCAGCATTGTCCAGATGATGTGACATAGACAATGCAGGCAACAGAACTCCACAGTAGTTACTTACAAAATTTGAGAACAATAATGGATTGGATGAGCTTGATTCGAAAAACAAACATTCCCATGAGAATCGATTAAAAAGCTATTTTTAGCTTTCACAAGGAATTAAAAATTGAAATTTTATCCGAGTCCATGAAAATCAACGGACTGGACTGTTTAGGAGAAAGAAAACACGATAAAAAGAGTCCACCATACTTGTTTTCTAGAGTAGCAAGAAACTTTCTGGAAAACTTGATCGTAAAGATATTAAAATGACAAGAACACAAAGATGAATTGTTCTTAAAATTGACTTTGGAGTAATACCCAAAGAAACGATGATATGTTTGATATGAAAAATCCAAAACATGGACGAAAATAAAATTATTGATGCAAGGAAATCGTAATGAACCAACAACAATGGATATTAGATTGAGATAACAACAAAAGAGATCTTTTATTCAAAATATCATTGATCAAAACAAATAGTGGTGAGTAAAGTTGGTGAAACAAATCACAATATAGCTATATGTGATGAACAGTCAAAAATAAAACTGCCCAGAATAATAATGAGTGGTGAATAAACAACCACTATCAGATTTTAAATTAGTTTGCCATAAGTTGATGGCTTATCAAACTAACCAAAGCTCTCTACAGAGATAACAAAACAGGAAGAAAACGAGCTTCACTTCCTTATCTTGGTTGTTAAAAATTGATTCTTAGCCAAAAAGCTTAGATGAGGATTAATAGTAACCTTCAATACGTACCATTGATGTAGGATCAATACTGAAGCTTGATTCAAGATTAGAACTTGACAACACAGACACCAATATGCCATCATGAAGAAAATATGACTTCGAAGTTACACCTTTTAACTGATCAACAAAGGCATTAGATAACGAAAGCCAAAATATAAGGAGAAGCTGAAGTTGGCTTGAGATAATATTTGTGTTTAAAGAGATAATATAGCCAAAGACTACGTACAAGGTTCAACCGCAATTGAAAAACAGACCAAAAGAAATCGCACAAACTGCGACATGGAAGCAAAATATTATGGGAATATTTTCTGAAGTTTTGAGATATCCGAAAATGGAACGAGATATTCGGATTTAAATTGAGTGTTCTTGACCATAAAAGAACAAAAATAGTAAATCATGATGCAACATCTTTCCTGCATAAAAAAGATCGACTAGAAATGATTTAGGTGATTAAACACGAGCCACCACTAAACAAAGATCGGTGCTTAAAACAAATGACAAAGTTATACGAAGACACAAAATTAAAAAATCGATGCTTGAAATGCGTGCCCCAAAACAGAGCATGCACGTTGTTTGCAAATCCATTAAGATCCTTTAGGACCTAAGAAAGATAAGAATGGGAAGGTAGAATCAGAAAACAAAGTTAAATGATGAAGTGATTAGATATCAATAAAAATTGATAAAGAAGACCAAAAAGCTAATACCAGTTAGTTCATGAGAAGAACATTGTACTAGCATGAATAGGGTCTGAAAAGCAAATTAAGAAATAGAAAGCGGAAGCGGAAGCAATTTTCATCAGGAAAAAAATGGATCTTTTACTGCTCTGTACCATATTAGATTTATGATAAGAGTTACGATCAGAGACAAATAAGAGACAAGAGGTTAAAGTGGTTCGGTCACTTGACCTACGTCCACTGATAAAACCCTCTAGAGGTGAATTGTATTGATCATCAGTACTACTGAAATATTTTACATGTACACAAGTGATTCCTATTTATAGAATAATAGGATCAACATAAATCAGTAACCTAGAACGAACTAATTGAGTACACGTACAATATTCCAATAAACTGAGAAGAGGATTTTTTTTCTTTCCCGTGAGCCTTTTTCTTATCGGAGAAGAAGAGGTAAGAAGACAGTTTTTATACTGGAAACAGTCTTTTCCCTGGTGGGTATATATGCTACGAATCGGAACTGGAAATTCAGTGGGTCAACTGAGTCTCGACTCCCACATGGTTGATACCTTGTTGATGAGTTCAACTATTCTTGTACCTTTACCCTAAATAATATAAATGTTCTTGAGCTTTGCTTATTGTTTTTTATAGTTACTCCTAATTGCAATTTGTTTTTCATAAGCACCCAACTTCCTAAACCTATACAAATTCTCAATACTTCAATCATCTCCTCCAAGGCTCCATCCATCCACCAACAATGTTCTTTACTGATTCAGAAGTAACTCAATTTTCAATTCCATTGAAACTCTTAATCACTTTATTAATCTTCACCATTAATCTTCAAAAACCAACGGTAGAAAGTTTCAAGTTCTGTAGATGGGTTTGGAACTTTATAGGAAGTAGTATTAACGGTGGTGGATTATTTTTTTCCATCAGTAATTTGATTTCCCATTTTTATGATTTTAAGTAAAATTTAATGTTCGAAACAACTATGAGGGTGTTATAGGTAGTTCACCAAATATTTGTCACGTGTATTCAGGGACGGACCTACTCCTGGGTTAAAGGGGGCTAAAGCCCGGGTGGTCTTGCTAGTCCACAAGCCTTTTTTTTTTTTTGCTCGACTATCCCAGGCCTTAAAAGAAAATTTATACTTCCTGGATCCGTCCCTGCGTGTATTATATTGTTGAGTCAGTTAACTTGGCAATGGATGGAATAATTAATGATAGGAGGTCTTACCAACTAGCAGTTTATGAAAGGGGTACTGCGAAATAGGTATCTTTCTTGAGGGGGAAACACAAAATCTCCCTTTATTATAATTTTAATTACTAACTTCGAAAGACAATTTGTTTTAGGTACTTTTCTAAAGGATCGGCCATAATTAATATTTAGATACCATGTTCCATTAAAGATTCTCTTATTCATTGAAATTTACATACATACTACGTACACTAAGAGCGTCCACAATGGATGAGTAAAAGGTGGAGTATAACCATATTTGGTCGAAAATTGAATCGCAGTGGACAAGAATATAAACATATTTGGTTGGTGAGAGAATGTGTTTCGGAGTAAATTTGGTCTTTAGTCTGGAGTAAAACTGATTATAGTGGAGCGGATAATTAAACTACGTTTGATATGGCGCGTAGATTGCATCTGCGTTTGAAATGAGGCGTAACTTAAAAATCCATTTGAATAATAGGCGCACTTTCAAACCTCGCCTCAAACGGGCGTACATATAAGTTACGCCCCACCATTTAACATCAGGCGTAGATTTAAGTTTCGTGTGGGGCAAACATATTATTAACCGCCTCTTTGGGGCAGACATTTAATCAACGTCCCATATAGACGTAAATAAAACGTTTGTCATACAGGCGGTCACTTAATCATTTGCCCCACATGGGGCGTAACTTCTATATACGTCCGCCCTCAGACGCAACTTTTATTTACGCCCCGTTCAGGCGTAAAAGTGTACTCCCGTTTGTCAATGAGGCGGAGATAAAATGTACGCTCCATCTCCTGCGGAAATTAAAACTGCGCCTGACTAAAATTTTGATCGATATCATTGTGTGGAAACACCTCAAACCTAAATTTTTTTAGGTTTTGGTTTAGTTTTTGGTTTTAGTACGGTGGTTCCATTGTGGACGATCTAACACACTATAAACACCATAAAAGAAAGCATTAGTATCCATTAGTATTATACTTAGTTTTCTTTTCAGGACTCCTTCAAATTCCAATCACAATGTTAAAGTCATCACTTTTAGCATCATTTGTTGCAAAAAGAATTATCTTCGCTGTTCTTATTTTATCGTTAATCTATGCGAAGTCTGTTGATGGAAAAATAACTGTCACAATGAAAAATGATATAAATGCAAAAATACCATTAACAATCCATTGGTGGTCAAAGTGAAAATGATTTCGGTGAGCATATACTATATTACAAACAATTTTTTTTATGAAAATTTAATATGAACTGGAAATTTACAACTAAATTTTTGTGTGAATCAAGTTGGTATGAACATGGAAAAGGTCCTCACATGATAAAATTTACAGCTTCCCGATTTAGAGACCGGAAAGACCATATTTGTAAAAATGATTGTTTTTGGAGTATTCGTCAAGATGGTGGCTATTATGGAGATGGTGCCAACTATAAAAAGATATTTTCTTATTAACAGAGAAAAAACTTGGTGTTATTTGGTTATTAAATGCTTTGTTATCTATTTGCTTTTTTTGATGTATTTGGTTGTTATCTGAATCAAAATATTTATTGAAAAATTAATATAAAAAAATAGATTTATTTAACCAGTGAAGGAATTCGTTATTTCGTTCCAGGAAAAGCTTTTTCGAGTGTTGTTTCGTGTAAATGTATTAAATACTTGGACAAATGCGTTTCGCATGGCCATGGTCTGGGTGTTTTAGCCTTCTTTAATTTGGAAGAACACGGTGAAGATACTTTGTGGTTTTTTAAGCGTCTGAACAATTGTCTAGTTAGTAATGATGCTAGTAGTGGTTTTGGTAGTTTTATTTTTCATAAACTAGGTGTTGATATTCAAAAAGGTGTTGAAGCCCAGCTTGTTCCTAGGTTGCCCACCAAGGCATTGTACGATTCTTAATTTTTAATTAATTTCTTGGTTTATTTATTTAATAATGATAAATTTTACCAAACAAGGCCAATGACTGTTGAAAAAAGGAAAATATATATAGTGTATGTGCCAATATCCATAAACACTACAACAAGACAATCTATAGATTACAATTTATGGAAAAAACTTGTTTCTTTTTCTTCTTAACTCGTGTGTATGGGATATTCCCACAATTGGGGGATACACAAAAGATAGAAAAAATTGAGTATGAAGTAATTTGAAGAATCCATTATCCAAATAACTTTTTTCGTTTATAAATTACCCTTAATTAATTAGTTGTTGATTGGATTAATTTGTTAAGATTAAGTAGTTAATATGCAAGTGTGTTGAGATCAAACTTAAGATCTTGATTTTATTTTTATAAGTGTTAGTTATATAGAATAGAGGAAGAAGAATAAGGAGAAGGATTTTGGGAGTATTGATGAACTACACCAAACGATAGTTCAAGACATCGTGTTCACTTTCCATCAAGTAGTTCCAGTAATTTCTCACTACTTCAAGACTTCATGGACACCTCTTGTCTGTGGTGGCGTTTCTTGCTTTCTGATTTCCGTATCTTCATCGGTATTTCATCCATACAGGGGATAGTCGGAGAAAATGAATTTTATATGTTTTGATTATGGTTTTGGTGGGTATGAAATTTAGGCTCAAGAGGTCACTAAGGACACTGGTTCATTTTTGCTATTTGTGAATGAAACCTTTAGTCCTACATAGGATAAACTAACGATATTATGTCCCCATATTACTAGGATTTTTGGATCTAAGAGTGGCCCTTTGGGTCATACGCACTTTTGTATGAGGAAGAGTACTTAAGAAATGGGATAGTTGAAGCAACCACACATTTCACACACACGTGGTGCTTCGCACCAAAGCAAGCTGTCGTCGTCCGTCAAGTTGGGCAGGCGCTGGTCGGGCTCGAGTCCGGATCAACCAAGACTTATCTTTTGAACAAAATTCTTTTGTAATATTTCCTAAATGAATCTAAAATCAAATTAATTTTCATCTTAATCCGATGGACATCTAAACTGGCGAAATATAATTTTCTTTCTATTCTTTTTATGTCGACATAATCTGCAGAGCTGTTTTTCCCGTTTGAAAAGAGATCTTGTATTGATTCAAATTAATTTCTATATTTAATCCCGATTTCATTCCCTCGTTAATTTGCATTAATTGCACATTATTCTTGACCATCTCTTTGCTCCTCTATATAAACCACTGGATTTGTCCATTCCAGAAGTTGTTTAGAAGTTGTTTTCTCTCTGTATAGCTTTTATTTTTGTAATATTTTATTGTTGAGTCCGTTTTTTTTAATACCTAGACTACTGGTCCTTGAACTAGTTACAACCTCCTAAAATTGGAGTTGGTTCTTGCAATTACGGGGTTCGAATACTTACCTCCGTGGTTGGAGGGATCATGAAAACCATCAGACCACTTGATGGTTCTCTGTTGTTGGATCCGTTTGAGTGGGAAACTATCAGAGTGTTTGAAATATATGTATCGGGCTGTCGTGTATTAACATCACTCATTTTTAGGCTTACCGGAAAACTATTATGTTAATTAAGGACAACTTGATTATTTATTTTGAAGCACAACACATCTTGATGATCAAGGTAATTTGTCATCGAGTGTTGTTTGCAAATGAGTGATTTATTTGAGTTTTCAGAAATTTTATTAATATCTTTTAGTATTTTATTATTACATAGCCAATAAAATATTAGATAATAATACCAGTGAGGTAGTGTCCCATTGTCTATTACAATGGATAACACACGCCCTTTCGTACATAGCGGGGAAGGTTGGATTCCCAAATGATTCACATAAGGAAGATTGGATCCCCTAATCTCTCTTCTCCGAGCGACGTGAAAATCATGTTATTAGGATGGCGGTTGGGTCAGCAGTGCGGCTCATCTAACTGGATGAGTTTGCTCACGAGTATGAGCCCAGCTGTCCCGAATAGAAAAATTAAAATATATATATATATATGGACAGTGAGCTAGTTCCGAACTCCGCTTAGAATATAAATGCCTTTTGCAATGTGTTACTGTTACATGTGTAAATTTTGAAAATGTGCAACTCCACGCCATTATTTTCCTTTAATGCTAGAGTTTGGTCAGTTAATCAGTCATCCTCAAATGCATGCATGTCTGGAGGAGATTAATGGGTTGTTGGTAAAATGTGATAAGCTTTTTGACTTGTTAATAACGTGGAATCTTGGCAACCAATTAGGAGCCATTAATCTATATAAAAACCCCTAATTAATAAAGATTGATTGCATAGTACTACTCCGTAATAAAAATCTTAAATTAGCTACAGTAATAATCAGTTGAGAAAGGTTACTTAGTTAGGATTTTTATGGCCACAATCAAAGGATTCCAGAGATTACAATTAATGACTATAACTGGCACCTTTTTCCATCTTTTCCCATGACTTGAGAAGCTGGAAGAAATCTCTACTCTTTTCCATTTCTTTCGGCAACTTAACTTTTCTCCTGATTTATACATAAGCTCAACTTCAACATGAAACTGTACCTAGTCTAGCTCAACCCCCCTCTCTCGATCTTGTGTTCGTTCATGCACGCAAGATGGAAGGAGGGCCATCAAAGGTTAGGAATAAAGGAAAGAGTAGTTTTCTTGAATCATCATCGAATGAGTACGTTAATGGTGAAAAGATAAACATAACACTGTCGTTATCATCATCAAAGTCTTCTCCAACTTCGTCGCCTGATTCGCCTGTCGTGATCGACTCAGTGGTAACTGAGAAGAACAAGATAGAAAAACCGAAGTCATTGACGATCAATCCAGGTGTAAAACTAGTCGTAGGAGGAGGAAATGAAGAAAGAAAAAGCAGCTCGGGCAGGAGTAGTGCGCAAACTCTTAGAGATCAACCTTCTTCAATGGTTTTGGCTGGATGTCAGGGCTGTCATATGTATGTGATGTTATGGAAATCAAACCTTAGGTGTCCAAGGTGCAACAATTCCACTCTCCTCAACTTCTACAATTTATAACTGTTTTCTTCTTCCCATGAATATGTATAGTCGGCTAGTAGCTAGATAATGGCAAACTGAAATATTCCGTAGAAAATAGTAACCTAAAGAAGTTTAATCGAGATTATCTGGTGTAAAATACATATGTAGTTCTATACTTCTATTGGCAAAACTCAAAAGTATCAACACATATAAGTTGCAATGTTTTTTAATGTATTATTTTTCTTGATATGGCGTCAAAAGACTTGGATAAACAGTCCGATAGGGGACAACAAATCTAAAAGCGAAGTCATCCATAAAATTAAGCGTTCATTCTCTTGAAATCACCTTTTTAGGTTGGATTCCAAGCTATCTTCCATGGAACTTCGGAAAATAACTTGGAAAATCCATCATTTTACACTAAGAGTACTAAGTTTAGTCTTCCAGCCTTTTTTTTTTTTTTTTCTTTTTTACAGTGTGGAGTCTATTAAGAGCAGCTTAAAATAACCCAGCCCAACTGATTTCCAAACCTAAAATCTAAAGGAAATTGGGCCTCCAAACCCATTTGTGCTTGCTCTCCTTTGCAAGAGTTTGCTCCAAACACTATTTTGGCTCCCCCTGATATTCCTTAACAAAAAAAGTAAGGTTTGTTTCGTGTATAATTTGAAAATGAAATAAACCTATCTTTTTGAAACAGAGACCGCAAGAGAATCACACAAAGAACAATTTTAGATATTAAGAAAAGTAAACTCACCAGATTTCTAATTTTTCAGGATTAAATTCTTATTTCGTAACATAAATATCACTTTTGCTGTACAAAAATTCAATTAGGACTTTACATTGTACAAGTGGATATACAAATGATAAAATATAAATCAAAAGGCAGGGGCAGAGAGAGAGAGAGAACGATAATTCTCTCCTCTTACACCAATAGTGGCTGAATCAAAGGTCTTGAAAGGGTTGTTCTGTCGAGGTCCATGGTGTATATAACGACTAAGCCGATAACTGCACAAGACGCAGGAACAAGACCCAAACCGTATCTTGTGATTGAAACACAGCCCATGACCGAATTACAACTCTCGATGATCGGTGAAGTTTCTGCGCGCAAAAACAAGATTTTGACATCAAGGAACGAGTAAGTAATACCCATAAATCTAACCATGGTATTGGCTTCTGAATTAGTACTAAATAGGTTAGGTTGATTATCTTGAGAAAAATCTGCAGAAACTACTAAACAGTTAAGTAATGGCAAACAATAACGGTACTCACGTTGATACGATTCAAGAACGTATAGAGCAAGACCACATGAGATTTTGTCCAAGAAGCTCAATGAACCGTAAACAAATGCACAACCATTAAGATCTTCTCCCACTAGCACACTTTGCATGCTAATGCCTGTCACCTGGTTTAACATTCGAGGAATGAATTTGATCAAATTAGAAGAAGTTCAAACAAAGTTGGCAGGGTGAAAACCTCATAAGAGAGAAATTGTCATGTACTAATTCCCTAATCTTGCTATGTGTCAGTATATCATTGATCCATCCGATGGTTCTAATTGTCATGTACCACATGAATGTGAATGGGAAATCACATAATGGTAATACGAAAAGCAATTTTTTGCATTATGGGATCTGAACACGCCCACATTGATTAGTTAAGCAATTGAACATAAAGTTTTTTGACATACCGTCATTAAAGCGTTGGCAACGCCAATAATTACTGAGAGAAGATAGATAAACCCATACAAGCTGCTGGGAAGAAGAAGTATCCCTGCACCAGAGAGTATCCACAGAATGCTTCCAACAGTGAAACCCGCCTTAAGACGACTACTAGTCCACTTCATTTCCTACAAGGTGGGGATAAAATGGTTCAGTACATTAAAAAGAGGATGCCGCAGATGAGAATGAGAGACAAACAGAACTCTGAAGAGGGTGGAACCTGTAGAATGATAGATACGACGAAGCTGCAAACGTAGATTATAGCAGGTACCTACTTGCACCAGATAAGTGAAGTCAGAACCTACAATTTCCAAACAAAAAAATATAGATGATTAAATGAAATGCTGCAGTATTTAGGTACTTACCAAAGCCTTGGAAGATTGAGCCATTTGCAGATCATTGATGACATAGAATGCAAGAAAAGCCTGCGCATTAAAGAAACATCAACTCAAGAAGTTCTAGCATATCAAAATCTAGTTTTGTAGAAATCTTCCCATATTTATCTACACTGGTGGTTTGGTCATTGTGACATCATTGCCTCATGTCAATACCCTTCACACATCATAAAAAACACAAAAATATTACAGAATGTTACAGTCATACTTAAAAATTGGTTATGGTCAGAAAGGAAGTATTTCCTTATGATTAACATTTTTAACAGATTTCACATTCTAAAAATCGTACCAATATCAGATAGACATGCTGCAAGTTTGAGTCAGGAGACGCTACTTAAAGATATTAACACATTAACATGTTGTAGGGTCAAGGATTAGGAATTACATAAGTTGGTAATCTGAGAACAGCAAGGTGAGCAAAAAGGGGGTGTTTCCTACTAGTTTATAACGTTTTGAGATGACAAAGCATCGCAGTAGTGATGTATGCTATGACTAAGAACTAAAATAGAAAAAATCTTGTCCTTAGAAAGAGAACGCTAACCTGTGAAACATTTGTTATCAGTCGAGTGAGCATGTAAACTAGCGCAACTTGGTAGTAAAGAACTTTCTTAAACCAGTAATCCCAAGGAATCCTTTGATGAATTTTCCCTTCACCTCCACGTCTAGATCTACACAATAGTCCGAAGAAATAAAGGATGTCATAAATGAAATAACATTTGTCCAGTACCATACACAGATCAAACTCTACAAAAATTATATCAAGAAACTGTCATATTAATTTATAGAGCTAACAGATTCTACTGAAGATGATGAAAAGAACTGTCTAGTAAGTCTTATATCCATCGCACCTTGGTTCTTTGATTCCAATAAGAAACACTCCAACAAAGCAGCACCCAATGAAAATAGAAACATATGCAATCCAGCGGTACTGGTCATATTGGAAAGTGAGAAAGTGCCTCAGAATGCGATTTCGTTTTTTGATAATAGGATAAGAAAAACAAAGAAACCACGGAGGAAAAAAGAAAGGAATGGAGAACGCGAATCCTCTTACCTGATCTTCAATATCAAGTTTGGTAACAGCTATCCTAAAATGAAACACAGCTAAGGCAACTGCGTATAAGCTGAGATTGGCCACCTTTGGCAGTAAGAAAGAATGAGAATCAAACCCTTGATATAAGGAAGAATTAAATCAAACTAGAGCACAATTTCCTCGAAATCATGACCGATTCAAAATGCTAACCATTGTAAAAGCATTACGGCAACTAGCTAGCACAACCCTGCTACTTGAATCCAGTGTGATGCAATTTACCATCGACCTTCAACAACATGAGAATGTGAATGGTGAATACAAAATAGTTTTGGATTTCATTAAAAGGTGTTATTATTGACTTATGCAAAATGAATAATGTTTTGTGAAAAGGGTGTTCTTACATATGGGAAACCTGGGTAACAGCCCAACCCACGTTAAAAATTGCAGCAAACATGCTGTATCCAACTGTTTGCATTGTAGATGAATTGGATCCGAATATGTCACAAGGAATACAACCACCAAAAACAGAAGAGAAGGAAATGGCAACCAAAATTGATCCTGCAGCATGCCATATCTTGAAATGTCCAAACCTGTCTATCTAAAATACGGAAAAGACGTCATTTTCAACAGAACTAATAAATGTATAATTGTGACGGTTTTAACATTTTTAGATGTCTGAGAATCTCAATAACAACTAAAGAAATTCTCGAACATGAAAGGGTGACTCAATCAAGACAAGGGAGGAGAAGCATACTAATGCAGTATAATCTCCCACACTGAGTATAAGGGATATGACTAACATGACTCACAGAACCCAAAATATGACCCAAGAGGGAATCGGAACAAACCAATAAAATGAACAAAACGTTTATATATCCTAAAATGTAATCTATATTGGTAGAACCTATAGGAATCAGCAGCTTCTGTACATTAAAGCAACTGATAAAGTATACAAAACATCTTCTCTTTATCCTAATCTAAACATACCAGCTCTCCAGCAAATATGGTTGTAAACCCATCAGCAAC
Source organism: Papaver somniferum (assembly GCF_003573695.1). Classification (NCBI taxonomy): domain Eukaryota; kingdom Viridiplantae; phylum Streptophyta; class Magnoliopsida; order Ranunculales; family Papaveraceae; genus Papaver; species Papaver somniferum. The sequence continues at coordinate 160,043,968 of NC_039364.1, read as the reverse complement.
TTGGCCAGAAAGCATAACTATAGCTGCATCCCTATGAAATCAAGATGAGCAAATCAAGATGCGAAAACGTGAAATGTCAAATAAGTAATTAGCAATATATTCAAATTCACTTGTAAGAGACACGTGTTACTAGAAAATCAGACGCCATAACTTCAATAGAATTCGTAACTAAAAGATGGTATATATGTTTACTGAATTACTGCGACACAGGAGTTTGTGTGCCACTCTAAACATTCTTCTGATGCTTAACAGCCAAAGTTACAGAATTTGAAATGGCCACCATCTTATACAATCTAAGCACAGCAACTACCACATGATTCCTTACAACTGTAAGTTTGTTAGGTAACTGACGTGTCAACCAAATTTCAAAATGTTTTTGGATAGCTTACTGCAACGGATTCAACACCAAATACTTACTCTCTTTGCGAGACAATCAGCTTCAAATCCTCTTTGTCCAGATTGTCTCTCTGAACCTGAAACCCCTTGCAAGCACTTGCTCAATTGCACTACCTCACATTTCTGATGGGGGTAGAACTTGTTTCCCACCTTGCTAGAAGCCCTGACCTATCACTTCGACTGAACTAGCATCAACCCACTACCAACCATCATAGTCTTGCTTCATCCCTCCAATACCAACCCCAGTACTACAACTTCATCTCTAAACTCCATTTGTTATATGCTATGGTCTTTTTGGTTGACTCGAAACAACGTCATCTTCAATCACAAACCCTCCACACCTTTGCAAACTGGTACAAGAGCAGTGACTCCAGCAAAGAGTTCATCCTTTGTTCTTTAATAGTTCCACCCCATATCCCAGGTGATAATCTCCTAAAACTCGACCCACTTAGCCACATGTTTATCACAATATTTCAGTTTATTGGCCTGCATCACCTGAAGGTGTTGTGTCCATTAATACTGATGGAGCATCTCATGGCAATCCTGGATTCAGTGGAGCAGGTTTTATTTTAGGAATAACGTAGGGTAATGTTTATTAGCTGAAGCTCTTCTTTTGAGTTTTATCCCTTCATAAACAGCTGAAGCAAGGTTACTCTCTCCAGCACTTGCAGCTGCTCCCAGTGCAGAGTACTCTCGCATAACCATTCAGTCTGACCCTCTTCTTCTGGTCCATATGGTTAACAGGAGGATGGAACTAACTTAGTACCTTATGGACATCTTACACTGGATTTGGCATTACCTATCCTTGTCTGAGGGTTACAGCTGCAAGCGTATATAAAGAGAGGCGAACCAAGCAGCAGACAAACTAGCATCTTTTGCAGCAGATCAATTACAACGACTAAACATTTTTGCTAAGACCCCATATGTGGTCTCGCTGTGTCCTTACTTTCTCAAAAACATCTATTATAAATGATCAAAATGGTGAAATCACACCTAGGTGTTATAAGATTACCTTGATGCTTGAACAAATTTCTGCTTGTTTCAAAATAAAAAAAAACAGAGTAAACCTATTGAAATCTATCCTTTTGAGAGATACTCGGGACAAAGATATAGAATTAACTCTATGGAGTTAGACAAAAGGTACAATAACATTCTAGCCAAGTAGTCAGCAACCATGTCCTTTATCTTGATAAATGTCACTAACAATTATATCGACAAATTGTGCCTAAGCTGGCCAATCGTTTGCCAGACAACGAGACATGCATGATAAATTCCAATCCCAAATACAAAATGTTCTCTGAATTCAAGACTCAACTTATCAGTACGATCGAATTTGTCAAGTGTATTCACATGAACAGAAATATATGCACATTCAGTTGTATACGCAGAAAAAGAAAGTCATATTGTCACGAAAAACACGAATGTTGGTAATTAATAAGGAAAAATTAAACTAATAAAACATACAAAAACCTTACCTTGGGGATAATCCAATATCCGTCAAGAACATTAAGAGATATGTAAACCAACATGCCGACGTGATGTCATTCAGCATGTGACCAACACCATAGTAGAGCACAGACAATCTTCCCAATGGTTTGATCCATGATGATACTGACTCCTCATCTCCCATAACATGGACCATTATGATAGTAGTAGACAAGTAGTATCTTTTTAGCAATCTAGCTACAACATACTTTACGTTTTTCAGTTAAACCCTGCAAATATAAATTCTCTACAAGTTGAGCACAATTTAATAATAAACCTAAACTGCTTCATTCTAGAATCAATTTTGACAAACATATCTAAGGCTTTACTAAGAAAAAACAAAAATTTAAACCCTAATATTAGCTGATCACTATTCACACATAAGCAAAATCTAGATAAACTTAAACATCACTAATGAACATGAAAAAAAAAATCTAATCAAAATGAGACGACAGAAAAGAGAACCAAAGAAAAGGGAAACAGGACTAACCTTTGAATAGTGTTTGCTCGAAAAAACAGAAGAAACCCAGAGAATTTTAAGGTTGGGAGATTTCTGTTTCTATTTCTATTTAAATAGAAACAAGGAAAGTGAAAAACTGCTACTTGACTTTGCTTATCTTATTCTTACCAAGAAAAGAAAAAGTAACGTCTTTGAGTGGTGCAAAACACAAATGTTAATAAGAGAAAAAGGAAAATGAAGAATACAAGTATTCTTTTTTTCTTTGTTTTTTACGTCAAAATTCAGTTTTCTGTTTTTGCAAGTGTTTGCCATCAGCCGGGGGACGACCAAAGAGACGATCAGTGATCAAGATATCGTGAGATAATACAAATACAACATCGGCATTTCTAGTAAGGCTGATATACTCCGGGGGTGAATCAATTTCAAAAAAGAAGAATCTACCCGAGTATGTCTTTTCATTGTGTTCCCCACCTCTTAGATTCTTCTGAAAGGTCGATGAAAGTGTCACGCAAGCGACCCTAACTTATTTTGTTCTTTTCCCCGTTTCCTCCGGAGGAAGTCTATTTTTATAAAGTCAGAGACTCAGAGGGTACTAAAATAATTTCAAGCCACGTTATAACGTACGTGAAACCATTCACAAGACACATTTGCCAGCCCCTGTAAGTTACTCAAATAAGTACTCTTTTGTTTAAATCTTTTATAGTAATTCCTGTAGGCAATAATTGTTTCTTAGATTTTTGTAAGTGCTATCCTATAAAGCACATCTATTTTACCTGGTTTGATTGGGTATACTCAAGTTTATATGGATATAGTGCCCTTACTAAGAGGAGATTAAATATGGGTGAATTACTTTATTATCCTTAAAATAATTAACCCTATTACTTAATCAGATAACCCTAAAATTAAAAACCTAAAAAAACTGTTAATCTTCTCTTAATCTTCTCTTCTTCTTTTTCATCTACATCTTCCATCAAACTCAGAAAAAAAAAACTCTGCAAATCGAAAAATTTGATTTTCCTGAAAAATGATTGATTCCAAATGATCAAGTAGCAACACAGATTCACCAGGACGTATCAAAAGATCCAAATCAGAGAAAGGTAAGGGAAAAGTTGGAACTAGTAAACCCGAAAATCCAATCCCTGAGAGTGTTGAAAAGAACCCTCCACCGGTGAAAAGAATATTGTAAGTGATTTCTAAACTCAAACCCATTATTGTTTTTCGTTTTTTGATGGTTATATTAGGTTAGAAATCGAAAATGATGATTTTTAGGGTATTTAGTCGGCAAGGTTTTTTGAAAAATAGGATGTCGGCCTTAGGATTTTAATTATAGTCGGCAGGGTCGTAACATGAAGATCATGCCGACTTTTCATAACGGTCATGGCGACTGTGAAACATAACCAGGGCCGGCAAGGTATTCAATAACCAACCCTGCCGACTTTTCTTTAGTCGGCGTTTTCTTAGACTTGTACCGTTCCGGCTTTATGTCACAAAAACTTGATTTTCCTGAGTTAATAGCCGGCATATTTCTTTAATACGACCCTAACGGCTGTGTTTTAGTCGGCTTGGTAGATGATTACAACCCCGCCGACTAAGTATTAGTCTGCAATATTTAGATTATCACCATGCCGACTGGTGACTAGAACCATGTTTCAATGTGTAGAATTTTCATATCTTTTATTTGTGTATTGTGTAGGTTCCCAAAGGGAAACACAGAAGATATCCCTTGTGTTGTTAGCAATGCAGCAGAGCTATTAGAATTTATTGACAAGATTTATCATACTTTAAAAAATCCTAAAGATGAAACTGAAGAGAATTTCCCTGTGAGAAAGTTACTTCTGATGGGTAAGAAAGATCCTGAAGAATTTCTAAGGTTTATGGAGAGTCATACCAATCCCCTCAACTATCGAGAATGCACGTCATCAGAGGAGGAAGAAGATGAGCTTGATCCAAGAACTTTTTTCAAGGCATCTGACTTTTCTGGAGTGAACCCATATTACAATGAGGTTGGTGACTACATAGGTCCAGTGAAGGATAAAGCAAAATTTGATGCTGGTGAAAAATCTAGTGATGTGGAGGAAGATAACAACGATGAGAATGATCCATGAAATTCTTAAACTTTATTATGTTTCACTTGGTCTAGAAACTTAGATTGTGGTTTGACCTCTTTCATTATGTTTTGAACTCTTAGATTGTGGTTTTAGACTTGTTAAACTTATGTTAATTTTCAGTTTCAGTTTCTTTACAACTTATTCTTTTTTGTGCAGTTTTAGACAATATTCGGCATGGTTTGTAAGCTCGACCTTGCCGACCATCCCAGGATATATGTTATAGTGCTGTCAGGGATAGGTAGTCGGCATGGTTTTAAATGATCGACCTTGACAACTTAAATGTTAATAGTATAAAAATATTACCTTTTAGGTACAAACTACAACCCATTGAATGCTCAACGGCTAGAAATTTCAAAATCAAGACATTAACTGTGTTGTTATTATAAAAGCTTTCTAAACTTCATCTCCAACCCTGCATAAAGAATGGAAGTTTCAAGTGCAACCCAACCAAATATTTGTAGTCTTTGTACACTAAATGGTCATTTTGAAAATGATTGTACGTTTGAAGGAAGCAAATGCACAATTGATGGTTGTAAAGGATTCTTATTTCTCATGAAAGCTGCAATAGGAGATGTCTATCAGTCGTATGCTTCAGAATGCACCAGCTGTGGGTTTTTCTATTGGATAGATGAGCGCCTAGCTCCGTATGAAGATGAAGTTGCTAAAATCAACCTTATACCATGCACAGATCCATGTTGCGACAGTAAGATGAAGCTAATTACCTCTCCTAAAAATTGTGTACCGGAAAAAGATATTATTTATGTCCCAAATGTGTTAGGGTTAAGTTTTTAACGTTTGTATGCTCTAATTAAGGTTTGTATGCTCTAATTAAGTTTTTAAGGTTTAATTTTGACTGTGAAAAAATAATCATTTTCACAGTCGGCAAGGTTGTCATCATAAATCGTGCCGACTACAGTGTGTGAAAAACATCCAGGAGCAAAAAATTTTGTCTGCTTGGTCGGCATGGTTGTCCTCATAAACCCTGCCGACAACGAAAAGTCGGCAACTTGACGAAATCAAAACCTTGCCGACCCTGGGACAGTCGGCACTGTTTGAGGGTAATAACCTTGCCGACTGTTCCAGACATTTTTTCCTTTGTTGTCCTGTATGTACAGTCGGCAACCTGACGAAATCAAAAGCTTGCCGACCTTGGGACAGTCGGTACTGTTTGAGGGTAATAACCTTGCCGACTGTTCCAGGAATTTTTTTCCTTTGTTGTCCTGCATGTACAGTCGGCAACCTGACGAAATCAAAACATTTCCGACCCTGGGATAGTCAACACTATTTGAGGGTAATGACCTTGCCGACTGTTCCAGGAATTTTTTTCCTTTGTTGTCCTGCATGTACAGTCGGCAACCTGACGAAATCAAAACCTGTCGACCCTGGGACAGTCGGCAAGGTCGTGTGATAAATACAATGTCGACCAAAGGAGTTGACACCAAAAAAACCACACCAATCCATTTCATTCATTTCTAGTACTCCAAAGTACATTACACAAAACACGAATGCGATTACAAAAGTACTCCAAAAAGATTTCTTATTTCCTAATCATAATCACTCATCACTCAAATCCATTTGAGGGAGTTCATTCAAATCTATTGAACCTCCTTTAGTCAAATTTATGGGATATTCCTTAGACTCATCTAAAGCATTCCAAAGGTGCATGTTGTCCTCATAAAGTTTCATCCATTCCCTGCTCTTGTTGAATATAAACTTTTCCCAAAAACTAAACCTACAAAGAGGAGGTAATGGACATTCCTTGTTGAGTTGTAGACCAATAAAATGATTATTATCCACCAATGCGATAACAATTCTTCTATACTTGAGCTGCTCCACACAAACCGCATGTTTTGGTGCAAATGCTACCCTTAGTCCTTTACTAAAAAAAATGTACCATGCATGACCACGTATCCGCGAATAGATGTCCGCACTCCGACATTCTCAACCAATGCTCCCATTTGATTGGTGCATTTCCCTTCGGGACTTTAACACTAGTAAGCAATTTTTTAAAAGTCGCTTCTTTGTCATCCATTAAATCTTCTAGCATCATTGAGATATAGAACTCCTTGTCTTTTTCTAGTCGAGTGGCCATCTTCTTTCTTATGTATTGACATTGGGTGAGATTCTCCCCAACCGATCCACTTAGGTGTCCCAATTGTTGGGAGGCAATGTGAAACCGACAATTTACATCCTTTGGGACGTCGTCGATACCAATAACGAACTCTTGAATATTTTGAGGGAGTTGTACGCGATACTCTTACAATACCGGTTTTACAACCTTCCTCGGACGACCTCTTTTCTTCACAACATCTACTTGACTTGCTTGACTCCCAAGAGGTGGAGCGTCATTTGGATTCAAGTTTGAAACGGTTGGTGTAGTTGTATCCTTCCTTGTCCGACCCCTTTTCTTTCCAACAAATTCCACACTTGCTTGACTCTCAAGAGGTGGAGTGCTATTTGGATTCAAGTTTGACACTGTTGGTGTAGTTGTTTCTTTCCTCGGACGACCTCTTTTCTTTTTAGCCGGATCCTCTTTGTATTACGCCTCGGTATAATCATGTCCGGATGGATCGCATTTTGTACTCAAATACTCTTTAATTTGTTTCCTTTCTTCCCCCCTTGTCTTTGTAGGTGGTCTGCCCGTTGGATTTTGTTTCCCTGGTTCTTTAAGTTCTTCCATAAAAGGGTAAACAATCGGCATCAACTTGTGCTTCATAGTTTGTTTGTCCAACCTATTCGACGTGGGGTACTTATCGAGGATTATTCTCCCAAGTTTCATGTCGCAAAACTCTTCACCGAGATCTCTCTTGGAGCCGGCTTGAAAGATAATTGCTTCTAATAAGGATCAATATCTTCAATCGGAATCGGAGTTTTATACCTACCAAGCATATGACGACATGGAATTCCAATAGCCTTCATTATCCTACACTTACAAGGAGTGTTCGATTTGTCATACTTTTGATACGACTTGAGATGTTTCATCATGAAACGTATTGCCCAATGCGAGACATTGCAATGTATTCCATCAAGCAACCAATTATCCTCCTTAAACTCCTTCAACTTCCGGAACCTACTTTCTTCGAATTGCTTTCTTATCTTGTTGATATCATTATTAGTCTACTCGTGGATAGCATGTTGCACCATCACAATCCCATTTTGACTCGTGAAAAGTAGACCTTTTAGTCTCCCATGAGCTTGCTCTACCATACTTGTGGACTCAAGTTTGAAATGTTTATAGTCGTAAGGAAAAGCATACACAAACCTCTCTTTGTGTGGCGTCAACCATTGTCTCTTCCAATATTCCACTACTTTGGGGTAATTAGTGCCCCAATCATCCTCAAACTCCTTCAAGTTTATCTCATATATTGCCACATTCATCGACCAAACCAACTTATCCTACGCTTTCATAAATAACCCAACTTGATATCACCTTCTTTTCATTCTTCGTCTTCTTTCTTCTTCTTTTCCTCTCTCTCCTCTTTAGTTAGTTTACTAATACGTTCATCTTCCTCTTTTTCACGTTTAGTACCTTTCTTTGCCTTTGACTTTTGGATATGATTCCTACAATTCTTTCTAAGATTGCATTGTATATGTGTGCATTGGGAAAAACTATCCTCACGACGTTCATTATTGCTTGCTCATTGTCGGTCACTACAACCCCGGGAGTATCGTCTTCGTGGTAGAGAAGCTTCAAAGTTTCCAATGCCCAAATATAGCTATCATCCTTCTCACGATCCATAAAACACCATGCCACCGTGAACGATTGCTTATCCGAGGTTTTTCCTACAATGTTCAACAAAGGCATGTTGTACCTATTCGTCTTTATAAGTACAATCCATGAAAAAACTTGGTAAAAGCACCGCGCCAATTGAATCATATCGGTATGCGCAAGAAAAATACGATCTACCTTCCCCTCCGATGACTCATGGTGTCTCACCGTGTAGTTGTATTTTTGTGCCAACCATTGTGATTCTTACATTACCTTTCTTCCATCTCATTCAATTCTTTTGATAGTTTCCTTGGACGCATAAATTGTAGAAAATGAAGAAAGGTTATGCGGGTCGTCCCTCTTGAACTTACTAAGGATCTTGCTTGGTTTAATTACCCAAGTTGTTCTTACTTGTTCGAACTCGTGCGGTTTCAACTTGGAAACTTGGCAGTGCCCAACAAGACTTTCCGGATCTTTATGGTTATGCCAACCAACATCAACTCTATTCATTCTCCACAAGTTATCTGTGTCTTTGTTCCTCCAAAAAATAATCTTGAATGGGCATCCACACTTTTTTGACTTTGTCTTGTACACCCTAGTCGTATTCTTATCATACACATAACCCTTTCTCTTGTGACTTGCGTCCGGCGACCCACTACACTCGCAAACCATTTCAAACTGCGTATCTCTCTGTTGGTTTTTTTTCACTAGAACGCACATCTTCTCTTTTGTTTTCTCAACAATTCAATTGACCGCATCGTATTTTTCCTACCAATCCAAATCATTAGCATAATGTGCAGAAGTATCAGGACCCCTAACACTGTGAGCTTGAGGCTGATCTGTCATCAGTACCAATGCAATCTACAAAACATCACAAGTTAGTTGATATATACTACAATAGTCTGCAGGGTCGATATATAAAACAACACAGACTAAAGAAAAGCCGGCATGGTCGAAAATAAAAAAGTGGCGACCAAATTACAGTCGGCAGGTTCGACGTAATCCCAACATTACCGGATTAAATACTTTCAAATCACGTCTCCTGTGTTGCAAAAATCTTGTAGTCGGCAGGGTTCAAATTTTTGATCTTACCGACTAAACACTGCTCATGAAAAGTCGGGGAATTTGGTAATATATACCGCGCCGGCGCTTACAGTCGGCACGATCGATAATCATCGACCTTGCCGATACTGGGCAGTAAAAGTGAAGAAAAAAAATCGATCATTTGCATGCAAAAATCACAATCTTCACCACGTAAGTTGTATACCTGATTACTTGCAGCTCCCTTTTCTTCCTCTTGATCGTTAGATTTTACGTTTGGCACAAGACATTCATCACTTCCATACCCATCTTGAGTTTGAGGAAACTAAAAGTGAGGATCATGCGTATAATCCATTTGATCATGATTTGGTAGATCATCATACAAGTAGTCATCTGTAGGAGGAAAATTAGAAGACTGCCCCACTTCAAGATCAGGATTTGAATCACTCATATCACAAATTTCTCAAAAACCCTAACTCTCCCCCCCCCCCCCCCCCCCCAAAAAAAAAAAAAAAAACTTCTTCTACTACTTCACTCTGTCTCTCACTCTCAATTATTTCCAAATCCACTCATATAAATCAACTAACTAATCTAACTAATCTAATCATTTCAATTAAATTAGTGTTAATTATTGTAGGGGCAATTTAGCCATTTTGAAAATACAAGGTGAAGGGGTGGCTTCTTTTACTTCAAAATGACCTAGCTTTTGACTCATTAGGTATACCTCAATTAATATGGGTATACCCCAATCAAGCCAGGCTATTTTACTGTTATTATTTGTTTCCTTAGTCTTGTAAGTGTTATCCATAAAGCACATAGTTTAGGTTTGTGTCACGTCAATCTTCCATTTCAGTTAGCCGTACGATCCTTGTTTGTACCTCTTATATATTAAGTGTAATAGTTGTATTAGTCCAGTTGTAGCTTAACTGCAATTAGCATATGTATCGAATGTTCCACCCTCCTCAAATAGACGCAAGAAAAGATCCAACGGAGGACTTCCCAACAATTTTCGCCATCACCGGCACTCGTTGGCGAGAAATTATGGATCAAGCAGAAACAAAATGAGGCAATCAAGTATCATTCGGGAAATACACCGCATCATCTGAATACAATAGAGTGACTACAACTTTGGATCACTTGCATCAAAGCCATCTACCTCCATCAAAATTCCTATCGACGTCATTGTGTCCATCAAAAGTATAACTTTTCTTGTGGAAAGCATTGACCGAAGGCCATTCGACCTTCGAAACCCAGAACCATCGCCACCTGCTCAACTCCGACATTAACCATCGATGCAAATTTGATTTGAAGACTGATGTTCACATTCCGAACCAATGTCATGTTGCTTTAGATTCATGGTCTACCAATCCAAATGTAATTGATGAATCTCAGGGTACCACGTACCCTCGTGTAATATCCCTCTAGTAGTTTAATAAAATTTATGCTTTAAAAAAATAAAAAAAAATTAAAGGTTATTTCATTGAACCGGTCCCAGTTGGTTAGGGTCCGGTTCCGCATTCTAAAATCAGACACATTAGCCATTTAGGTACCCGACGGGTATACTCTGATTTGTGTCTGATATCCTATATATATATATATATATATATGGTCTAATCAGGCGTACCGGCAGATACCCGTTTATTTACTTTGTTTTTTTTTTTGTTTTTTTTCATTATATTTAATCTTTATGAACAAAGAAATGACGATAGACTTGGGTAAAAATAATTTGGATTCAAGCCAAAAAATTATAAGATGTTAAGTGTTAAGAAACTTTTTGATAGATTTTCAATACCTAAATGGTTTCAAGATCTACCGAGGAGTATTTAAAATTTTCATCTGTTCAGGTTCCTGGTCCACTAAATTAGGACCTGGAATCGTTAGGATCCACACCCTTCTTTTTTATTGGGTCTGTTAATGGATCCAGTGTCAAACTGAAGGAACCAGACTCATTGACATCTCTAGTCCAGACTATATAGCCAAAAATCCTTATCTCCCACTACAAAAACGTCAACCACAGGAGAAAATACACAAAGACTTTAACTATCAAATTTGTGTAAAATGCTTATGTTCTTGTAAATCAACCCAACATACATAAAATACATCCAAACATATAGAAAATCATCGGGTCTCAACAAAAAAAATTGAAAAAAAATAACATAAGGGGTGTGTTATTCACTTTTGCATATACTTCTTGAAAAAGCGGGGGTCTAACAACACCACCGAATATTTCGCTTAGTAATCTGTATGGACTAACTCCGAAATACTTTGCTAGAAAATCAACTAGACAGTCAGACTCAATCTAGATAAAAGTATCTCAAGGAGTTAATATCTCTCTCTTGATTTGATTTTTACTCAAGCTAAAAACAATAGCGAGTCTTTATCAAATACAAGGAATAACTTGGACGGTACCAAAGACCAATGTCCAAGTGTTAATCAATGAAATCAACAAACACAAGGTCGGATCTCTAATCGATTAAAATTTAACGCACAACCTGTATTATTTCAATTATAAAGATAAACAATATAATGCGGAAAATGAAATAACACAGACACCAGAAATTCTGTTAACGAGGAAACCGCAAATGCAGAAAAACCCCGTGACCTAGTCCAGATTGAATACACATTGTATTAAGCCGCTACAGACACTAGCCTACTCCAAGCTAACTTCGGACTGGACTATAGTTGAACCCCAATCAGTCTCCCACTAATTAGAGGTACAATTGTACTCCTACGCCTCTGATCCCAGCAGGATATTGCGCACTTGATTCCCTTAGCTGATCTCACCCACAACCAAGAGTTGCTGCAACCCAAAATCGTAGACTTGATAATAAACAAATCTGTCTCACACAGAAAAGTCTATCAAAGGATAAATCTGTCTCCCACAGAAAAACCCTAGGTTTTTGTTCCGTCTTAAGATATGAAATCAAGGTGAACAGGAACCAATTGATAATCCGGTCTTATATTCCCGAAGAACAGCCTAGATTAATCAATCACCTCTCAACAGTCTTACTTGAATACACAAGAGGACGTCGAGGGATCACAAATAGTGGGACGAAGATGTTTGTGACTTCTTTATCTTTCCTATCGGAGAACTCTCACGATCTCAAGCCAATCAAAGATTTACTCGTACGATAGAAGATGCAAGATCAGATCACACAATTACGATAAAAGTAGTATCGGTCTGGCTTCACAATCCCAATGAAGTCTTTAAGTCGTTAACCTGGTTTTAGAGAAGAAAACCAAAGTTTATAGGAGAATCGACTCTAGCGAGCGCATTAGTATCAGACAGACGTGTGGGGATTAGTTTTGCCCAATGCTATATGTCTCTTATATATAGTCTTCAAATCAGGGTTTTGCCTTAGTTACAAGGCAATCAATATTCACTGTTAGATGAAAACCTGATTTAGATTCAAGCTAATATTTCTCAACCGTTAGATCAAAAACTTAGCTTGTCACACACACTTGAGATATACGTTTACTGGATTTGTGAAAACCGTGCCCAAACGTGTACGTGTATGTTGGTTCAACATAGTAACCCAAAAGGTCAACCATATGAGCATTTCATATTAACCTTGTTATTCTTCACCATAACTAGTTCAATTGACTCAAATGAACTAGTTAGAGAGTTGTTCAATTGCTATGAGATCTTATGTAACTACAAAGGACAAAATTGAAACAAAGATGATTCGATTCGGTTGAATCGGCTCATTAACTTTATAGCCACGGTTTGCATACTACATTCCTTAGTAATTTAAGTTTCATGTTCAGAGCACATCTTTAGATCATAACCCACTCAAGTACGCAAACAAGTTCGCGGACTTAAGACAACCGACAGAGTTTTCCAAACTCAACAGAAAATCTCGGCAAGGAAACTTCCGCCAGTTCGCGGACTAGGTTCACGGACTAAACACGCAAACGAGTTTTTGGAAAATCCTAGCAGAAATTCTCGGCAAGAGAACTTCCGTCAGTTAGCGGACTGAGTTCACAAACTGAGTTCGCGGACTTGGCAAAGCCAATTCCTCCGGTTTCTCTCAATCAACAAAGTTCGCAAACTTCGGATTAAGGAATATGACTTATGCACATATGTGTTTCCACACAATGCTTATATCCATCATTGGTTATATATACCTAAACTCTCATTCCAACCATTGAAACATTCTTAGAGTACGTTATATAGTTGTTACACTATTTCTCGTCAAAGTGATTTTCAAAGTGATTGAAACAATATGACTTTCGTCATTAGGTGGAACCCGATCAAAGAGAAACGCTTTGCCAACACATGATTTCGAGATATAGATAGGCGAGATATCAAATGTGTATGATCCAGTCTATATAGCATACGAATTTTGTCTCATAAGAAGTAGGAGATAGAAGAGATAGACTTTTGAGTGATAGATAAGTTCAAGTATCCACATATCTTTTTGTTGATGAAGTTCCACGGTTCCTTGAGTAGATCTTCGTTGTTGTATGATGAATCTCCATGAAGTCCTTGAGCTCAACTACACTTTTCTATCCTAGTCCGAGACTTAGCTATGTAGACTAGAAATCAAGACTCATAGTTTTGATCACTAACATTGACAAACATGCTTGAGATAGCAACGCATGCGAGGTCGACCGAGCAATGATCTAACACTTCTAACCACGTTACAACCTTAAGGGATGTTTATAACAACAAGTAGACCACTAATGCATCTAGTTAAATACATAGTTCTCGTACATTATAAGCGATTATACTTTGCATCATAACCAAGTCTCTCTTATGATGAAAATACAACCCTAACATATTGTGATGGGACTTTATGGTAACCCTAGTATTTCTGGATATGGTTTTGTCGTCAGAGATATCTGTAGTCAGTTTGCGACATCTGAATGTTCATAACAAACTTTATCCATGAGGTGATTGGGACTATTTGTGTATTAGATTGGGTTGTGGATCATCTAAAGTACAAAGTGGTTATAAACATAGATTATATGTATGATGTCATGCCTTGTTTCATGAATAATAAATTACCTTGGATAGTGTGGAATAGGTGGAAACGCATCTGTTGTCAGTTGAGCAATATTCATTTCAAGCATGTCTATAGAGAAGTAAACTTCTCAGCAGATTACTTTTTCAAAAAGGTGTGCATTTGGTAAGAGGTCAAATACTTAATTTTTTCAGTAAACCTATATTTATGCATCGTATGGAATTTCCAAGCACTCTTTATTATGGGTTGTCTTTGTGAGCTTCCTTGTGTACTTTTTGATGTTTAGTGAGATTTGAAGGTGAATATTTGTGTATTTTCATGATGTTTACAAAATATGTATCTACACAAAATATCGATTGGTTTACTGGTTTAATTCTATCTCCTGACTTCATATGTTTATCGATCTTCTATGTAGATTACTTAGTTCTAAGTCCAATTGTTGATTATCGAGTTATCTCTAGGTCGGTGATCACAATTGAGTAGGAGAGATAACAGTGAAAATATATATAACTCTTATTGATCAAGTTATAATGAATCATACTTCTTAGTTTACAAGGTGAGTCTTCGAGGGCTTATATACAGTTGGTTAAGAGTGTGACTCGCGCTAAACACGTTTCTACGTAGGGACCATTTTTGTTTAGATAGCTGCGATATCATGATCCACTCATACTTTACTTTGTTAGTTGGTTAATCACTCGGTCTGTGATCTTCAACATCTCTCAATCTCCAGATCTTGGACTTGACAACCTTAGTCTTATCTTCACTTCTCGCTACAGAACTCGTATCTTTCACATGTCGTCATATTATTTGTCTCGTCTCGTCCTTTGTTAAGTCGTTATCTTCAGATCGTGCTCGAGGTGAGAACTTATTACCTGATCTCGGCGTGAGCTCCTTTTTAGATCCTAGCTCTAGGACACTCCAACTGTCAGTTGTTGGTAAATGACATATTTTGTCATCTACATATTTGCCCCCAGTTTATTCAAAACGTAGTCTTTAGACTGTATTTTATTTAAACTTTGGTTATTTCGCATTTTTAGACTTTTATTAACTTCTTTAGACTTTTTCAGCTCGTCTAAAAGATGTACTTTGCCAACTTAACTCTGACATAGCTTTAACAACTCATCCATATGATAATATATTATTTGAATAAATATGCGATATGACCTAGGTATCAGATCTTATGTCTTTGCTCTGATCGAGGATATCTCTTGTGATCACATATTCCTCTCTTTTCCCTAGCCCTAAAAAGAGGAGTATCTTTTAATATATGTAAATATAGGATCATTAGCTAGTGATCTAGATGATATCTTCTTCACCTTTCCTGATCACGTGTATTGATGGGGCAAAACGATTTGCCGGTTTTTTAGGAAAGTGAAGAGACGACCGTGCGGGCGGAGACTCCTCGACCGAGCAAATTGCTTAAACCTTTTTCAAACAGATGCACTGCAGGGAGTGCTTTGAGTTAGAGAGATCAATATGTAGGACTCCGACCTAAACCAAGACAATGGATGTTCCATAATCAATTCGGTCACAAAAAGGGAAGAGGGTCGATATGTAGGAGGGAAGTTGAGAAGTGTCTATGAGACCAATGATGATCAAGGATTGTGAATGTGTGATGATTTCTGCAAGTTGGTGAACTGTCGAGGTCAAATAAGATAAGTTTTGATCGATTGAGTGATAATTTCTTGTTTTTCGAAATTGTTACTATTCAACCGTGGATTCAGAAACTTACTTATATTGAAAAAATAGTAGACACATTGATCCCAGCAAGTGTGACGGTTGCTCGAGTGAAAGAGTGGAAACGTGGAAATCGTGGTTAAACCAGTTCCATGTCGTGCTGAGACTTGGTTGATTGTCCATTCACTACTTTGCTAACTTCCTCAACCACTAGCACAACTTACACACATTTCTCATATGGGTGTACACACGTGTCGTAGGCCGCCAGACCAAAACCCTAGTGATTATCCCTCCATGTGACGTGATTGATATCTCATGAATGTGGAGTCTGCAAGGCAGACATGTATTTAATTAGTCAGTTGTTTATTTGACTAGACAATGAGTCTCAGTCTTGATGAGTCGAGCATAATAAACGAATGTGGTATACTCTGAGACTCATGGATTGAAGATAAGATGTCTGTTGGGACAGTAACGATGTTCATACGTTGAGTCTTGATATCATTTTACCAGTCGAGATAATAATGATATTTTGATAATTTGGATCGATCGTCCGATGAAGTTGCTTGATCAAGGACTTATTTTGATATGTCGAGTTTCGACAGGAAATAAAAGATATTGGATGGTCGTCCGTTCGAACAATGTTGCTTAGCCGAGCCAAAATGATTGCTGGATCAATAAAATCCTCGAATGCTGATAGTTGAATCAACATGAGAAATATTGCTCGGTCGAGCAATTGATAGTTGAATCAATGAGTTCTGAACCCAGTTGATCGTGCATTTTGATAGCTTAAGCAATTTAATGTTGATATATGAGCAAATAAATATTGCTAGTTTAAGCAGCTCGTTTAAGCAATATTGCTCGATTCATGAATTATTGATAACGGGATCAAATAATATAATTAATTAAAATACTGGAAGCTGGACCGAATATTATTAATTAGAATGCCAATTGCTAGATCAACATAAAATTATTAGGGTTTGAACGTGTGACACCCCGTGTTTTTTGCATGGCGTATGCTAAAAGATGCGACATTGCTCGAGATGAAGCTTCATCCAAAGCTTCCGTTGCATGTGAGATGCATTTGGCTCAGGGCCAATATCTGGTGCCGAGTAAGGCACATCGCGTATGCATATTGTCTAAGGCCAATATGGCATTAGTCGGAGGCTACATTGGCCAAGAGCCAATCTTGCATCAAATGATGCATTAGGCCAGTTGGGTAGATGACCTTGAATATGCACAGCCAACATGGCTGGACATCCGGTGAAAAATGTACAGCCAACACGGCTGGGCATAGGAGTGGCCTACGGGCCAAAGCTATAATATAGTCATCCTGGATGAACATCGAGTTGACATTTGAGTGGCCTATGGGCCAAAGTCGGAAATACATCCATCACGGCCCTTCATCGGGTTTGACTCAGGAAGTGTTCAGCCATCTTGGTCGGGCATAAGAACTGGCATGTGAGCCAGAACTGAATGTACAGCCATTTTGGCCGGTTATTCAGGAAAATACATGGCAACGACCATGAATAGTAAAAGTGGGGAGTTGATGAATGATTTTTGCTCCCCCAATTTAAGTTGTAAAAATATCAAATTAACATATATAGGGAGGGGTAGTTGATTGAAGGTGCATATGCGGACCATGTACCAAGTAAGCTTCACAGCGTAGCCGGAACGCTATGAATGATGCCTAAGGCTCATTCTAAGTTGCATAGCCTTACAAATAGAGCATATGATGCTGAGGCATCACTATGCCATTCCACAGACTCGATGATGCATCACTTGGATGCATTTGACGGAACGACCTACACGGACTAGGTCATTACCACTATTGTTTGGCCACGACCTAGCAAACGAGTTGGATTAAGTTTTTGTCCCTTTAAGGATGAACTACGGTCTATGCTTGATCCCTTTAGAGTAAGGAAGGGTACGTAGGCAGCCGCAATGAGTTGCAGCATTGCCGGTTCAGCACTGTGTCGCTCATATCATCTAATTGTGAGATGATTGCGATATTCTGGACTCTCATATCATCTGGCTAGGTAGATCGACGCAAGAGATGATTGTGATCAAGCTTGATGAGGAAAGTTGCATTCCATTCACTGAATGCTCATATTTCCTATCAAGGCGTTCGACATAGGCTAAAAACCCGAGTGTCGTAATTTAGCTCACGAGGAGTCCATTTTGATGGGAAACGACCCAAATATCAAGACATGTCGATCTATAGATCCACATGGTCACCAGAATTTAGCAAAATTCCATTGTTTAGGACCTCAAAAGGTCGTTTTTGCCGTTTTAGGAAAGTTTTTGTTTTCTTAATAAACCCTTCGCGGGACAAGGGTAAGTTGGAACGGTGTGGAAGCTAAGTTAAATGCATCATGCTCCACGAGCATGCTTGCAAGGGAAAATTGACGTACATTTGCCTAGCTTTGAGGCCCGGATCGTGGCTTCATCATGGAGCATCGGGGAAGTTACGGCCTGCGGGGCAACGCGCCAAAGGCGTAATTTTTCGGTCCGTCACAGTTGGTATCAGAGAAAGTTCCGAGAAAACTCTAGGGACTTGTGCGGGGTGGACTCATTGGCGAGTATTTTCCATCATGGAAACTTAAAGTTGGGGAGTAAGCCAACTTCTGCGCAGAAATTTTTTTTGACTGGAACTGTCAGTTACTTTGCAATTCGAGTTGAGCTTGGATGAGTGCTGTGAGTTTGCCTGGCCTAAGTGGCACCCCACTTACGAGTGGATATCCCGAAGACCGTCTGGGACGGTGGGTATACAATGGGACTGATCATCCCCATGTTGTAATATTTCGATTGCGGTAAATAAGGGTTCGTTGCTCGGACTTGTAAAGATTTAAAAACATAAAAATATATACAAACGTTTGTCACAGGATCAAGAGACACTAGGACTCAGGATTCCACCATTAATCATTCACACAATTCATATATTTATTCGAAACAATTATAGCTCAAATCATAAGGACTCTCATTCTTGCCAAGGTATATTTTTAGAATATTTATTGTATATCACTAGCATGACGCATCAAAAGCACTACGACCAAGCATACATCATCATACGATATCACAACCAATTAAGAAAAATCATAAATCGATTAATAAAAAGTGCAAGTAGTCAAAAAAAGAATTAATATAATTATCATATGCGTAAAGAACGGCTTCCTCCATCATCCCAGTGTTGGGGTTTAGCTAATCATAATAATCATATTCTCAAAATATATTTGATACTCAAAGTATGATTAAAAGAGTTAAAAATTATAAAACATTGTTTCTAAGACTCACAGAAGGCGTCCAGAGAAGAACGACAAAAGGTAACTGCAGCTAACTGCGACACTTCGCTGATGCTGTTGACGCTGCTGAAAATAAGTCTGCTATGGTGAGTCTGTTCTTCGTGTTCTTGAAGATTTTTAATGGCAGCAGCAGCAGCAGGTGAACATTGCTGTTTTTCCTTCTTCTTCGCTCCTCCTGGCTCTGGCTCTCGCTCGACCCCAAACTCTTGATAAACCTTCTCTAACTTCTCTCCACCTCTTATATACTTCACAGCTCAAAGAAATTCCGATAGAATCTCTTTTTTTCTTCTCTGCCAGTTACGGGTTTCTATCTTCTTCTCTCTTCTGTACGCATCTGTTAGCTATCCCATTGCCACAAAAATCTCTCCTGACTTGAACAAAACTAGATACATGTATATCTAGCGTGAAAGTCTCCTAAAAATTTCTCACAAAATATTTGAACGTGAACAGCAACATACGTGTCCTGTTTGGACTTTGATTGCTTCTCCCGGTCATTCCATCCACTTCTGGCCCTTAAAATCACCCATGTTAGCTTCCTATAAGTCCATAGAGTAAGCCCAAACATTTCCAGACCTTTAATCGCACTATAGCTCCTTCAAAAATTCCGATCAAAAATTGCCAGTTAACAAACTCACTTTACCGCCAAAACTTCATTTGAAATGTGAAGAAGAGATGCCCCCTATCCAGCTCCGATTTCCCTTTAGCAGATGCCTGGAAATGGGTCACCCCTTAGTAATTAGGTTACCCTTTATCCAAAATTGAGGGTCCGTATAGTGAGTTTTCTGGGACATTTTCCTCACTTTTTCGGGGTTTCTCTGGGGTATTTCTGAGGTGCTTCCGGTACTCTATCAACGGAGGTCCAAACGCCGCATTTTCAGCCAATTTCGCCGCAAAACCTTATTCTTCTAAAAACACCTACAAATAAATAAAATAACCAAATAAGTATAGAATCGAGCACTAACACTATATACAATTGAGATATATTAGACACATAAATGCGTCTATCAAATACCCCCAAACTTATTATTTGCTAGTCCCGAGCAAATCAAAACTACAAAATAAAATCCTAACTCATTGTCGCAGGCATCGTCGATTGCATTTAGCGTATGCAATAAGCCTTTAAACCCCTAGGTGGCCCTAGTGGCCGAGTTATAGTCTCGGGAGGGCTTATAAGAGATATACCCACAAAACCTGTACTCCAGACCTTAGCTATCTATGCAGAACCTTGGAAGGCACTAAAGAATCTCCTTGTTTGGCATACTTATTGACTACAGGAAGAAGTACCCTGATGCGAAATTCCAATTGATGTACACGAGTTTGCACTCAAGCATACTAAAATTCATATAAAGTGACAGAGCTCTAATCATATAGTTGCACTATGGACATCATATTCGGAGTCAAAACTAATCACATGGATATATCAAGAAGATGGATATAGAAAAACATATATGGTTTTGATGTTTACTAAGTGAACGGCGTTTCCCATATCTGTCTGAAGGCCTCCGCCAAAATGAACCTATCCTAATGGATTGAGATACCAGTCTGACTAATATCAACACACTGGCATATACAAGGGTACCAGTGGTCGATAACCTAACTCTAGGTCAACACAACTGGCATATACAAGGGTACCAGTGGTCGACTTTATTGAATTTATTCCTTTTGGTCAAATGGTCTGGTCTCAATATTTTCTCTCCTTTTTTTTTCAACTTTTTGGTAACTACCATTTATTTATTTTTCATCTCTTTTTCTTTTTTTTTCAACTTTTTATCAACTTTTTTTTTCATGGTATCTCAATCACTCTAATTCACCCTAGCATTGGTAACAACTTGAATCGTGGGCCCCACCTATCACTTAGAGAAACATAGTTTAAAAACAAAATAAAATAAAAATAGAAGTGAAAAGGACTCAACGAGATATGGTGAAACTATCATGTTATTTCTAACACCTGAGCTCTGTGCTTTTATGAATAGACTCTTCTAGATGTTGCCATCTAATCAGATTGGTTCCTCAACTCCTACAACCAAAATGCTTCCATCCACTTAGATTGGTTAGTGCAATCCTAAATAGGCATAAATTTCTAAGCTCTGGAGTTTATTTATTGCAACTAAAAATTTTCTCCCATACCCCCAAACTTAAATCTAACATTGTCCTCAATGTTCTAAAGATGAAATTAAAAGCATGAACAAGGAGAAACTGTTACCATTTGAAGCAAAAGAGATAAGGAAAAATATTACCGTGTCGCATGAATATTGGGTTACCTCCCAAGAAGTGCTAAGTTTAAAGTCTTCATCCAGACTAAGAAAAGGGTTAGTCAACTCGAACCGTATAACAGTAGCCGGAATAACTGTGGGTCTTTAAAACCAAAAAGAGCTGACAAAAGGAAACTGCAGTGAACCAAGAAAATGTACAAGACTAGCATGCCCTTACCTAGTTTCTGGATAACTATCGCTAATTGCGGTTCAGGTTCAGGTTCTATGAAGGGGTATAAATAGACTATTTTCCTCGGATGCATTTCCTCATAGGTAGGATCCAAATTATTAGGTCCTAGAGTCTGGGAAAACTCAGATAAGAACCTGGAATCACAAAATAACCTAAATAATTTAGGATCCTCTTAGTCAATTAGGTATGACTTACATAGTTGACCACAGTCAGAGTAGTGGTCATTCTGAATCAAATGTGTCGATTCTAATTTCCTAAAGTACTTAGGCTTAGTCTCAGAACTTAATAAGTGACACATTTGAAATCTATACGTTCCCACAATTGGAAGAAAACTATTTGGTGGGAAAACAAAGTCAATCTGGGTATCATAGCCTGGGAAAACCACATCAACCAGAGGATGGGTTTCTAATAACTGAACTTCGTTATGGACATCACTAGGTTCAGGAAAACGTGTATGAAGATAATCTTGTAAAATGGTTGAGGCATATATGTCATGACCCAAGTGAGGGACCTTTCTAAGAGTTAAATCACATGGAGAATGATAATCACCCCCAAACTTGGAGTTCTGGGTGTCTCTAGATAGACTAGCTACAATTTCCCTAATTTCTAGATCATGAGAATCATGAAAATGGTCAATTGCTTCTTCTAGGTTATACTCAGGTGATGCCTCCTCACACATGTTTAAATGCTTTACGAGTTCATCTTCTTCGTCTAAGACTATTGTTTCTAAATCGCTAGACTTTACAATATTTTTCTCAGAATAAACTCGTTCCTCTAAACCATTATCGGCTTCGTAATCAAAAGGAAATACTACATCGTCTAAAACGGGGGTATCTCTAGTCAAATCCTTGTCCTTTTGAATAGGTGAATAACTGTTAAAATTATTAGGATCTGAACCAGAAATAATATAATCATTAAAAGGCTCAATTGGATTACTAGATTCCTGATCACTATTCCTACATATTTCATGATCTTCATCAATACTATCCTCATCATAATCATCATTATAACATGAAAAAGATCGAACCTCATCAAAACAAGTAGTGCTACCAATTCTAACCTTGTTATCTTGATTATGTAAATAACTATCTTCATTCTCAAGGGTATTATTGGATACACTATATTGGCAATTCAAGTAATTTCGAGCAATTCTTTCGTTCGTCTCAGCTATCCTCTTGAGGTGGTCTTCTAAAGAAGGTTCACTCATTATTGTAGTTCTTTCGTCTATAATTATACGCGTCGACTCAGCTAACTTACGTGTCGACTCAAGTAAAGAGGAATTAGCAGAATTTTTCTCGTATGACTGATGGTTGTGAGGATAGTGATTGGGCTCACCATGGTATGAACCATAACCTTGAAAAGTTTGGCGTTCCCAACCACTATTCCCACCATGGTAATAAAACTGATGATGTCCATATTCAAATTCAGGTCGATATTCATTGTATTGGCTTCTATCATACCAGCTCGATATTCTTAATTGCAAGGGAATTCTACACAATCACAAACAAGGCTGACTCGACCAAATCAAACCTATAAAATTTAGCAAACAAAAAGCATGATGGCTCCACTTAGATTGTTTCTAGACCAGCTTCTATCTTTCGAAATGGAATTCGTTACAATTTAAGCAAACCCCTCTGGAATCAATCCGAGTCAAAGTAAGTTGAATTGAGGCGAGGGAAGCTCAGTGGAGCTTTGATACCCAAGGCCTCAACGCTATCACAAGGCGGCGCAGTCACGCATTCAACTCACAGAAACCATCATGAACTTTGGAGTGTGCTTAAAGAGCAACCAATATTTTTCGAACGAGTTTCCTATTAAGCTCGTTACCATATCGGTCTCGTTCTATTCCAAATTTTAAGCTTGGGTTCGCGTTAGGTTTCGTTTTCCTAAGGCGGGCAAGAAGGGAGCGGTGATGAAATCCAAACCCTTATCTTGTATTGGCCAGGCCTTGCCCTTTACTAGGAATTTAAAAACAGTTCAAATTCGTCCTCAATCAATGAATCACCTTAAGGAATACAGTAAACCCGCTGACAGGAGATTCGCGAGTGTTTCGATGGACTTACCTCCCGTACCAGACGGGGGATGAACCGTTGAAATCGACTCGGGCCACGACTCCTATGTCATGTACGAACCCGAGGGGCCGAGACGATATAGTAATCGTCGTCCTTCCCTGCACACAGTTTATATATAAAAAAAAATCGTTTAATAATACCCTTCCGTAGAGTTAAAAAAAGAAATAAAGTCCAAATGTTTAAAGCCCAAAGTCCAAAATAAATAAATAAATTTTAGTTTTCCTCACACACTCTAAAAAAAATTAAAAATTAAAAATTAAATCCTAAAATTGTCCTTTTTTCTTCTCTTTTCGCTTTTCGCTTTAAGCTTTTTCCTCTCCAAATCCTTAGTGCTCCACTTCGAACCTGTAAATCAAAGAAAAAAAAGACAAAGTAAAAAGGAACAAATAATTAAAAAAAAGTAAACCTAAAGAAAAAAAAAATATATATACAAGTCCGCGTCGGCGGCGCCATTTTGTTGTAATATTTCGATTGCGGTAAATAAGGGTTCGTTGCTCGGACTTGTAAAGATTTAAAAACATAAAAATATATACAAGCGTTTGTCACAGGATCAAGAGACACTAGGACTCAGGATTCCACCATTAATCATTCACACAATTCATATATTTATTCGAAACAATTATAGCTCAAATCATAAGGACTCTCATTCTTGCCAAGGTAGATTTTTAGAATATTTATTGTATATCACTAGCATGACGCATCAAAAGCACTACGACCAAGCATACATCATCATACGATATCACAACCAATTAAGAAAAATCATAAATCGATTAATAAAAAGTGCAAGTAGTCAAAAAAAGAATTAATATAATTATCATATGCGTAAAGAACGGCTTCCTCCATCATCCCAGTGTTGGGGTTTAGCTAATCATAATAATCATATTCTCAAAATATATTTGATGCTCAAAGTATGATTAAAAGAGTTAAAAATTATAAAACATTGTTTCTAAGACTCACAGAAGGCGTCCAGAGAAGAACGACAAAAGGTAACTGCAGCTAACTGCGACACTTCGCTAATGCTGTTGACGCTGCTGAAAATAAGTCTGCTATGGTGAGTCTGTTCTTCGTGTTCTTGAAGATTTTTAATGGCAGCAGCAGCAGCAGGTGAACATTGCTGTTTTTCCTTCTTCTTCGCTCCTCCTGGCTCTGGCTCTGGCTCGACCCCAAACTCTTGATAAACCTTCTCTAACTTCTCTCCACATCTTATATAGTTCACAGCTCAAAGAAATCCCGATAGAATCTATTTTTTTCCTCTCTGCCAGTTACGGGTTTCTATCTTCTTCTCTTTTCTGTACGCGTCTGTTAGCTATCCCATTGCTACAAAACTCTCTCCTGACTTGAACAAAACTAGATACATGTATATCTAGCGTGAAAGTCTCCTAAAAATTTCTCATAAAATATTTGAACGTGAACAGCAACATACGTGTCCTGTTTGGACTTTGATTGCTTCTCCCGGTCATTCCAGCCACTTCTGGCCCTTAAAATCACCCCTGTTAGCTTCCTATAAGTCCATAGAGTAAGCCCAAACATTTCCAGACCTTTAATCGCACTATAGCTCCTTCAAAAATTCCGATCAAAAACTGTCAGTTAACAAACTCACTTTCCCGCCAAAACTTCATTTGAAATGTGAAGAAGTGATGCCCCCTATCCAGCTCCGGTTTCCCTTTAGCAGATGCCTGGAAATGGGTCACCCCTTATCCAAAATCGAGGGCCCGTATAGTGAGTTTTCTGGGACATTTTCCGCACTTTTTTGGGGTTCCTCCGGGGTATTTCTGAGGTGCTTCCGGTACTCTATCAACGGAGGTCCAAACGCCGCATTTTCAGCCAATTTCGCCGCAAAACCTTATTCTTCTAAAAACACCTACAAATAAATAAAATAACCAAATAAGTATAGAATCGAGCACTAACACTATATACAATTGAGATATATTAGACACATAAATGCGTCTATCAACCCACACGTTGGCAACTGGCCGATGGTGTGCGTTTTCAGGCCCGGCTAGCATCCCACTTACAAGTGGCAACCTGGATGACCGTCAGGGACGACGTGGCAAATGGATACTGATCCACACGGTACTGTGCTAAAATCTTGTCATTTCAATGACATCAACCTTGTTAACTGTAGGGACTCCTGAGTGTGTAGTATGGGATGCATACTTAGGATACCTTGTTGAGATATCCTCTTGGCACTGGCCAATTGAGATTCCTAGTATTGTTGTGAGCACTTTTGGATTCCTGGGCAGGTGGTATGGGACATGTGCTCAGAAGGTCTAAATTGTTGTTCATGACAACTTGAAGAAACCCGTGATTTCTGAGCATCTGGTATGGGACTTTTGCTCAGCAAATCCAAACCGAAGAGATTGTCCACAATAGTTTTGTTTTGAATTTCGGGGACGAAATTCTTTAAAGGGGTGAAGAGTGTAGCACCCCGTGTTTTTAGCATGGCGCATGCTAAAAGATGCGCCATTGCTCGAGATGAAGATTCATCCAAAGCTTCTGTTGCATGTGAGATGCATTTGGCCCAGGACCAATATCCGGTGCCAAGTAAGGCACATCGCGTATGCATATTGGCTAAGGCCAATATGACATTAGTTGGAGGCTACATTGGCCAAGAGCCAATCTTGCATCAAATGATGCATTAGGCCAGTTGGGTAGATGGCCTTGAATATGTACAGCCAACATGGTTGGACATCCGGTGGAAAATGTACAGCCAACACGGCTGGGCATAAGAGTGGCCTACGGGCCAAAGCTATAATACATCCATCATGGCTGAACATCGAGTTGACATTTGAGTGGCCTATGGGACAATGTTGGAAATACATCAATCACGGCCTTTCATTGGGTTTGGCTCAAGAAGTGTTCAGCCATCCTGGTCGGGCATAAGAACTGGCATGAGAGCCAGAACTGAATGTACAGCCATCTTGGTCGGTTATTCAGGAAAATACATGGCGACGACCATGAATAGTAAAAGTGGGGAGTTGATGAATGATTTTTTCTCCCCCAATTTAAGTTGTAAAAATGTCAAATTAACATATAGGGAGGGGTAGTTGGTTGAAGGTGGATATGCGGACCATGTACCAAGTAAGCTTCACAGCTTAGCCGGAACGCTATGAATGATGCCTAAGGCTCATTCTAAGTTGTGTAGCCTTACGAATAGAGCATATGATGCTGAGGCATCACTATGCCATTCCACAGACTCGATGATGCATCACTTGGATGCATTTGACGGAACGGCCTAAACGGACTAGGTCATTACCACTATTGCTGGGCCACGGCTTAGCAAACGAGTTGGATTAAGTTTCTGTTCCTTTGAGGATGAACTACAGTCTGTGTTTGATCCCTTTAGAGTAGGGTAGGTACGTAGGCAGCCGCAATGAGTTGCAGCATTGTCGGTCCAGCACGTTGGCCCCTCATATCATCTAATCTCGGTAGCTCGATGCAAGAGATGATTGCGGTCAGACTTGATGAGGAATGTTGCATGCCAGCAAGTGGATGCACATACTTCCTATCAAGCTACGAATAGTACGTAAAGTGGAGTAAAAGAATGGCAATAGGCTTAGAGCGGCCTATGCCTAAGTCCACGGATTATGCCTTAAGTCTTTATATGACTCGGACGCTGTCGATTTCTCATCTAGATAGGAAATTCAGTGATGATTCCCTACATTGTGGCACAACCAGTGATGCGTGCAATACGCATTGGCCATAGACTCTATGGATTGAACTCTTGGCAACGGCAATATGGCCATATACCCTTCTGCAGACAAGGATGACTTTGGAACGGTGTGGAAGCTAAGTTAGCTGCATCATGCTTCACGAGCATCCCTGCAAGGGCAAGATGGACGTGCATTTGCCTGGGGATGAGGCCCGGATTGTAGCTTCATCATGGCGCACCAGAGAAGTTACAGCCTGCGGGGCAACGCGCCAAAGGCGTAATTTTCCGGTCTGTCACAGTTGGTATCAGAGCAAGTTACGAGAAAACTCTAGGGACTTATGCGGGGTGGACTCATTGGCAAGTATTTACCATCATGGAAACTTAAAGTTGGAGAGTAGGCCAACTTCTGCCCGGAAAGAATTTGTGACTGGAGCTGCCAGTTACTTTGCAATTCGAGTTGAGCTTGGATGAGTGTTATGAGTTTGCCTGGCCTAAGTGGCACCCCACTGACGAGTGGATATCCGTAAGACCGTCTGGGACGGTGGGTAGACAATGGTGTTGATGATGGATTTTCATTTAAGGCTAAAATTGTAAAAGCAAAAACTATGTGCTAACATCCTGCAAAGGATAAAGCCACTGATAAAGTGGAGAATATTTCTTCACTATAAACTTATAGCATTACCAATTAATGCATGACCAGCCTTGTATTTCCTGTACTATTCCATTCTCATTATTGGTGCGGCATGACTAAGGGTGCACACGATACGGTTCGGCTCGGTTCTTGAAGAGACCGAGTATCTGTACCTCCCTAGCCTCGGTTCCAAAATTTTTGACCGGTACCTGTACCTTGTACCTCGGTTCCGGTACCATTCGGTACACGTCCGGTACCAGGTACGGTTCCGGTACCAGTCGGTACTTTTCCAGACATAAATATGTCTTTTTCTCTCACAACACAAGTACCTGTTTTTTATCTGTTTTTCAATATATTAAGTAATATCTCAATCAAAAAACAAAGCACCAACTAATAAGTAGCAATATTACTAGCAAATCAAACAAACAAAGTCTTGAAAATATGAAAAAAGAAGTAGCAGTAGGCAGTAGCACACAAACTGACAAACACACACACTAAAGTCTTGAAAATCCGAAAAAAAGAACAAGTAGCAGTAGGCAGTAGCCACAGACACACATACTAAGTCTTGAAAATGAGAAAATCTGAAAAAAGAACAACTAGCAGTGCATCTAGTGCTGCAGTAGTCTTGAACCTTGATCTTCTAATCCATGTCAGCAGCACTTGTGGTGGCATCAGTGTTGATAGGACCAAGTAACGCTGCAAAAACAAATAATTACAGTTAGTAAATATTAGTTTATATCTATTACTGCCAAACACAAGTAATAATGTAATATGTATATCAGCAATGTATATGTTTGTACTTACCTTCTTCAAGTTCAACATCATCATCTGGTATGTAATCAGATAGAAGATCAAGTTGTATTGGCTTCCTTAGCCAGCTTTGTGTGCAAAGCAATGCCTCAACTGTCCTTGTAGATAAAAAACTTCTACAAGGACTTAAGACTCGCTTTCCTGTGCTAAAAGCAGACTCAGAGGCAACAGAAGACACAGGAATGGCTGATATGTCCTTAGCCATATGCCCAAGTATCTTATACTTTGTATTGTTGGTCTTCCACCAACCCAATAAGTCAAACTCCTCATCATCATCTTCTCCTTCACCTTCTTCATACTTGTCAATGAAATATCTATCCAACTCTATTTTTCCCATGTCATCATTTGGGATACTCTTGAACCTCTTACTCCTTGACATCAACTCTTTCATATGATTTGGCCATGCCCCTGGTTTACTTACACTGCTTTGGCTTGTCCCTGGATAGAACTAAGTCTAAAGCTCTAAGCCTAGTGCTAAGCATTAATTATGCGATCTCTGTGGGGGCATCTCTTAAAGTGCTTCCACAATGTTGTTTTTCCATTTATGCAGTTGTGAGCCCTATATATCCTTCCACAGTAATTGCAAGTGGCTTCTGCAACATTTCTCCTAGTGAAATGACGTCATATTATGTTCCGATCCCTAGCTGGACTTGATGCATCCATGAATGACTGGTCACTGACAAACAATATATACACAATTCAAACATGAATCATCGCTGGAAAAAAATCTAAAGAACACAAACAACATGCATTCAAGACACCAAGCTGAATCCATAAATCCAAAATCTAATTGGTACCCATTGTCTGTTGAAACTAGATGTTACCAAGATATTTAACTTGAACCAAATCAGCAAAACAATTGGCATAAAGAAGAGATCCTTACCTTGTAAGACCGGATCTCAACGATTTTTTTCAGTGAAGGAGCAGCACATGCACATCGGTATTGCTAAGCAGAACAACCTATTAAAGCCAGCAACAAATTCAGTCTATAACATCATATACATATGTAATCAAAATGATACTAGCATTTCAGAAAACACAAATTCAATTAAGAAATTTTCTGAAAGGAGATTGAATTATCCAGTGAGAAGAAATGATTCATAATAAAAGCAAAATAGGGCTTTAGGGTTTCAAAATGATAACACTGGTAATTCATTCATGTCATCAGATCAATAGAAACTTTCAGGATAGACAAAAATAACATCAACTAATTTTTTTTCCATTTCATTAGATCTGGAAACTACAAATCTAGATTGCATCTTACCAAATCGAGATTTAATGAACCCAGTAGTCAAAAATCAAAATCGAGAGGTGGTGTAATGAAGATCGTGGAGTTGAAGTCTTGAATCTTAATACAATGATACAACAAAAAAAAATTCGTCAATCACAGGCATAAAAAAATTAAAAACAAATTAAACAAAAAAGATGAAACTAATCAAAAGAAATGACGAACCTGATTTCTAAGAGTGAGAAATTAAGAGATGATTGAATATTTGAAACAAAGAAGATGGATTTAGTAATGGGGTTCTTCACTTCTTCTCCTTCTCAGAGAGAGGAGACGGACAAAAAAAGAAGAAAGGAAACTGATAAGAGAAACCCTAGCTCTGTTATGTTGGCTTATATACCCCCTCTAATCTAACGGATATTACTAATCTATGATCCCCTAAATCTAACGACTCTTAATATTCGGTACTTTCGGTCCGGTACGGCACGGTACTTGTAGTGGACCGTGTACCTGTACCCCCAGACCCCGGTTCCTATTTTTTGGACCGGTACCTGTACCCCATTCCTCGGTTCGGTCCAAAATCAGGTACGGTTCCACCGGTTCCGGCGCGGTCCGTCGGTCCGGCTCGGTTCTTGTGCACCCTTAGGCATGACGACTAAGTGATCGCTCTCAGCAGAGCAACACGAATCTCCAAGCATTAAATAAGGAGGCATGTACGAAATACCCGTACAGGCTATAACTCTCGGAGTGTTATACTAGTCCGATCGAGCATCTGGACTGTCCTTATCAGTCTCAGAAACGATCACGACCATCCAACTTCACCAGCATGATTGGATGGCTTAGATCGAATCCATAACCCTTAAGCAGGTATTGGAATGTTCAACACCGGACCAATGCGGACCCCCATGGCCTGCCTCCCCAAAAGAGTAGCATGGCTTGCCAATTCGTCCAGCCAAAGAAGCGTGGACGAGAAACCCTAAATTAGGGTTTGCAGCACATTACATGTGTCGCAAATCAGTCTCAACCATCCATCTTCGCAGGCATAGATGAAGGGTGTAGATGTAGATTCAAAGGGCCCAGAGCATGTCAACACAAACACCGTGGGCCCGCATACATACATGACCGATCGGTCAGGACCAAACATGGATGGTCGTCCCAATTCGTGCGCCCAAACAAGGCATGACGCAGGGCTGGCAACTTAATTAGGGTTTTCGATCACGAGCGTCCATTTTCACCTGATCGAACGAAGGTTTTAGGAGTTGATTAAGCAGGTCCAGTGAGTATCAAGCGATCATTGTGGGCCCAAATATCTCCACACCCGATCGGCCAAGGCATATCATGCCTGGTCGTCTCGATTCGCACGCCCAAACTAGACGTGGTCACACCTCCCAATTGCAAACTAATCTCGACCACTCAACTTTGCCGAACAAGTTGAGTGGCTCAGATCACGTTTCTATGGGGTATTAAGGTATGGACGTGTACACCAGCCCGCCGTCTGTATACCAGACTAATCGTCCAAGACCGACCAAGCTTGGTCGTCTCGAAACGCGTGCCAGAAGTTGGCATGACGCGCGGCTTTTGCTGCACCGGATTTCTGTCGCAAATCGATCTCAACCACTCAACTTCGCCGGACAAATTGAGTGGCTTAAATCACACTTTCACGAGTCAATGAGGTATGGGCGCCTACACCGGCATGCCGTCTACACGCATGCACGATCGTCCCGGCCAAAATTGCGTCCCAAGCTTGGTTTCGACCAAGCTGAAGAGTGATGCTTGCGCACCTCTTCATAAACCCTAATTCCACTAACGGTCGCAGATGAGTGTCTCAAAGATCATCTCGTCCGTTCAACTTCACCTGCTTGGTTATACAACCCTGGTCAGGAGTTAACTGGTCAATGAGGTGTCTTGGTGATTATCATCCGCCACTCTACCACACCATGTGGTCGGCCAAGTCAGGACTTGCTTGCGCAGCCTCCAAACCATCACATGAAGTAGGTTGGACATGAAGCTATTTTAAGACGCTCAAACAACAATGCTTCATACATGCTGAGTATATTCGATACATTACTTGCATAGAATACACACGATACTTCACAAGTATTGACTTCATAAATAACTTAGTTATTTAATCTAGCATCACATGCTGCTTTCGTGGGTCCCACGATCCACACACTCGAGACATCAATCATGTCACAAACTGGGGGATACATACTGGGGTATTGGTCTGGCGGTTTACAGCGTGCAACGCACAACGTGTAATCATAAGAATGTGTCAGGAAGTCATGGACGGTTAGTGATGATGGGAGAAGTGGGCAAGACTGATCGTGTAACACTAACACACGCAACTCCACTACTCCATCACTCCACTTTCTCCACTTCCCATGAGAGACGTGAGTTAGGATCAATGACTTGTATAAATAGGTTTTCCTCCCTATTTTCAAACAAGACAAGACAACAGAAACCAAGTGTTGATACAATCGTATTCCAACACCAGAACTGATAGCTTTCATTATGTAAGCCAGTTCATCTTTCTGATACAAGTCATACATAGCCAACACCTTCACAATCTCAACACCTTCACAATCTCAACACCTTCTTCGCTTCCCTCCCTAAGATCAACCCCATCTCCTTCACTTTGTTACCGAAGCAAGTCTGGAACGGCCATTTCTTGGTTTAGGCCATAATTGTACAGGTTGATTTCTCGAATCACAAAGCACTCCCGTGCAGTGCATTTGTTTAGGGTTTAGATTCATTCCTCATCCACACACCCCAAATTACCAAATTCGGCGGGAATAGTTTTCACCCATAAACGATTGGCGACCACAGTGGGAGGTTAATCACTCGGTTGTAAAGTCAATTTCTTCAATACCATTCGATCGGTTTCAAATGGTTGGACTTAGGACCGCCTCAACGGCCTCAAATTCTGGTGATTCCTCCAACGGAGATACCTCTCCTCCCAACGGCGTACCTGACAGTATAATCAGGAGACTTCCAACGTTGAGTGAACTAGCGCGGGTACAGGAGATTCACACGAAGAACATGGAGTGGATCAAGGAAGCGATAAATGGCATACTTGACCTCCTCGTGAAGATCACATCAGAGATGAGCGTTCCAGAGGCTTCCACACCGAGGACTGGTACCTCTCAAATCAACAGCTTTACTACGAACCAGAGACCAGTGGATCAGGAAGCGGCATCTCTAGTGGAAAGTGTGTGTGAACTTTTACACCTCTCGAAGAATCAGCGGGCGGAGACGTTTGATGAAATTACCACATAGCCCTGGACATACACCTGGCTCCTTCACGTCTAGAGGTCCTAAGCGCATCGGAAAGATCTGTAAATAATGTTACATTTACAGAAGAAGATATGATGGCAGAAGAAGGTCACAACCGGGCCATGCATGTTACCGTACACATCAAGGGTTCAGAGTTCAGAAGGGACCTCATCGACACAAGAGCATCTTCGAATGTGATTACTCTCAAGACTTTCAGGACAGCCAAGGTTCGCCCATGCAAGATCGTACGACAGCCCACCATAATGACAGACTTCGAAGGAAACCAGACCAGCACGTACGGGTATGTCAATCTGAATTTATCAGTAGGGCATGTTCAATCAAAAGTGAAATTTGAAGTCATAGAGAAGGAACCTGACTATCATATGATACTAGGGAGACCGTGGCTTCATGACAATAAGGTCATCCTTTCAACGTATCACCAGTGCCTAAAGACCATGCTAAATGAGGAAGTCATCCGTATTCCTGCATCATTGTCTCTGTACGCACTGTGATAGTCTTGAAAGTGGTAGTAAAAGTTCGTTGCTCGGACTTGTAAAGATAATGGATTTTTAGATTTAAAAATATATATATACAAAAATATTAACAATGGGTGCGAGAGGTAACCAAGACACTAGATTCCACTATTACGCAAAATTGATTGATAAATATTTCAAAACTCTATTCTATTCTTAAGTCCTCTTTTATCTTTAATTCACTATCAATCATACAAATTCTCAAATTTTATTTGTAAACTTTAAGCATAGATTATCAAGAGATTTAACCAAGTATAACCTATCAAACTGAATAACAAATAATTAAGACAATCATTCAAATAATTTAAAACTCTGCAAAAGCAGCGATTATGTGAATTATATAATTAAATGAAATAGTTACCCATTTATGTTGCGTGAATAGCTTCCTCCATTGCCTTGGTTACGAGGGAAATAGTCGCTTATCATATTGGAAAACTTCTCAAAGAATTTCATTGATGCTCAAAAGTGTTTTACAATGAAGAGAAAGATAAGTAAATAGTATTAAACAGGATTCTGCGACCCACAGAAGGCGTCCAAATTAAACGACACAGAACAGGTGCTATTGTTACTGAATCTCTAAGACCCACACCTACGACCCACGCCTTGAGTCTCTTTCACTGTTGGTAAACGACTGCTGCTGCGGGTCCGTTCTTCGTGTTCTTCATCTTCATCAATGGCAGCAGCAGCAGCAGAGAGAAATCATGGTTCTCGATTCTGCAGCGTTCCTTCTCTCCTCCCAACTCTCGACAGCCTCTCTACTAAACCAAAGGGGTCCTTTTATACCCAACAACCTTCAAAATATCCTTGATTTAATCCCGAATATCTTCCAATATTCTTCACAGCCATATTCGATGTTTCTTTCCCTGTGGACTCTGTTCACGCATTAATGGCAGATATTTCGTTTTTTCAATCTTCTAGGATTCTATATAGGTACCATATATTCCCTCTTTACTCGAGTATCTTCCACAAACCCAACAGAGAACTCGATATTCTCTCTCTGTTTCCAAAAATATTGTTATCCCCTGTTTGGACTTTGATCTTCTCTCCCGGTCATTTCAACCCAACTTGATCGCTAAAATCATTTGCATTCGGCCTGTTTAGCCTTAACAGGCTTAACCCAATAATTTCCAGCGATTGAATCTCGCTAGAATTCCTCCAACAATCCGACCAAACTTCAACAGTGTCTGCATGTTTTCTTCCCGCCAAATTCATTTTTTTTTGAATCGTGAATATGGTGTCCCCTTAGCAAACAGTGGTGTCCCCTTAGCAATTTGGGTGGAAATAGTAATTTTTGGGGCTGAAACAGTAATTTTTCTGGGGTTCCTCCGGGACATTTCTGGGGTTCTTCCGGTGCATTTCTGGGGTGCCTACGATACATTTCTCCGGGGTGTAAAATACTGCTTTTTGAGCCCATTTCGCCGCAAGGGCTTATTTATCTAAAAATTCCTACAAAGACATAAAAGAACACAATAAATACAAAATTGAGCACTAACAATACATACAATAGAGACATATTAGACACATAAATGCGTCTATCAACACCCCCAAACTTATTATTTGCTAGTCCTCGAGCAAAATTTATTCTTGAAAAGTGACCGAGTTAATCTCGGGTGGGTTTATCAGAGGTGTACCCACAAAAAACCAATACTCCAGACCCTAGCTATCTGCGCAGAACCTTGGAAAGCACTAAAGAACCTCCTTGGTTGGCATACAATTATTGACTCTAAGAGGAAGAACCCTGATGCGAAATTCCAATTGTTGTATACGAGTTTGCACTCAAGCATACTAAAATTCATATAAGTGACAGAGCTCTACTAAGATAGTTTCACGATGGACATCATACTCGGAGTCAGACTAATCACATGAAAAGATTAAGAAGATGGAAAAAGAAAAATGTAGATGGTTGAAAAGCGAACGGTGTTTCCCATATCTGTCTGAAGGCCTCTGCCAAGATGAACCTAACCTAAATGACTGAGATACCGGTATGACTAATATTAACACACTGGCATATACAAGGGAACCAGTGGTCAATAACTTAAATCTAGATCAACAAACTGGCAAATACAAGGGAACCAGCAGTTGACTACACATAACAATAACCATTTTTATTTTTTTTAACTTAACGGCATGAGTAGATCTTTTGGATCCAAGTGCATGCTTCTTGTCAGCAGATTACACGATAGTTCCCACGGGTCCTGCATTCCACACTTGCTTAGGCGACGGAAACAGGGAGAACACACGCATATTGCTATCCAAGTGTTAATACTTATTCCAATTGGTCTAACTGGTCTGGTCTAAATTTTTTTATTTTTTTTTTTGAAAAAGGTAACTCAGTCACTCTATTTCACCCTAGCAAAGGTAACAACTTGAATCGTGTGCCCCACCAAATCACTTGAAACAAAAGAAAACTAAAAATAGAAAGTGAAAAGGACTCGACAAGATATGGCGAAACTATCATGTTATTTCTAACACCTGAGCTCTGTGCTTTTATGAATAGACTCTATAGATGTTTCCATCTAGTCAGATTGGTTCCTCAACTCCTAAAACAAAAATGTTTCCATCCACTTAGATCGGTTAGTGCTATCCTTAATAGGCGTAAATTTCTAGGCTCTGGAGTTTATTTATTGCAACTAAAAAGTTTCTCCCATACCCCCAAACTTAAAATTAACATTGTCCTCAATGTTCTAAAGATGAAATTAAAAGCATGAACAAGGAGAGACAGTTACTATTTGAAGCAAAAGAGTGAAGGAAGGATATTACCGGGTTGCATGAGATTGGGATACCTCCCAAGAAGTGCTAAGTTTAAAGTCTTCAGCCAGACATCGGAAGGAATTAGTCACCTCATAGAATCATATAGAAGTAGTCGGAATAACTGTGGGTCATCTGGATCAAAAAGTATTACCCCCAAGAAGAGGAAACTGCAACAGACCAAAAAGATGCCAAACATACCCTTGTTTAAGACAACTACATCTAGTTGTGGCTCAGGTTCAGGTTCTATAACTGGGTCTAGATAACAGGTTTTCATCGGTTGGATTTCCTCAAAGCTAAGATCCGGTTCAGGTATTAGAGTCTGGAAAAACTCAACTAAGAACTTATAAGCACATAACAACAACCTGAATAACTGGGGATCCTCTAAGTCAATCAGATTTGACTCACACAGCTAATCACAAATGAAAAGAGGTGGTCTTCCTGAAGAAAATGTGTCGACCCTAATATCCTAAAGTGATTAGGTTTAGTCTCAAAACTTAATAACCGACACATCTTAAAATCAAAAGTTCCCACAATTGGTTGAAAAGTTTTTGGTGGGAAAACAAAGTCAATCTTGGTATCATAGCCTGGGTTAACCACATCAACCAGAGGATGGGTTTCTAACAACTGAGCTTCTTTCTGGACATCATTAGGTTCGGAAAAACGTGTATGAAGATAATCTTGTAAGATGGTTGAGGCACAAATGTCAAGTCCTACAGGAGGGTACTTACTAAGAGTTAAAACACACGGAGAATGATAATCACCCCCAAACTTAGAGTTTTCTGTGTCTCTAGAAAGATTAGTCACAACTTCCCTAATTTCTAGGTCATCAGATTCCTGGAAATGGTCAATAGATTCTTCTAAGTTGGGTTCATCCTCACTCATTTCTACGAGTTTATCATCTTCTAAGACTAGTGTTTCTAAATCGCTAGATTCTAAAACAGTATTCTCAGGGTAAACTCTTTCCTCTAAACCATCATCACAATCATATAAAGGATTATCAGCGAAAGGCTCATAAACTAAGGTTTTAATCATAGTTACCTCCTCCGATTCACTAATAGGCACATCAAATAATGGATTATCCAACATACTGCAGGCTAAAGGATCTTGAACTACATCGTCTAAAACGGTGGTATCTCTAGTTAAATCCTCGTCCTTTTGAGGTGAATAATTATTAAAATTATTTGGATTTTTATTAGAAACAACACTATCATTATAAAGCTCAATCGGAGTAACAAATTACTGATCACTATGCCTACATATTTCATGTTCTTCATCAATACTATCCTCATCATAATCATCACTATAAATGAAAAAGATCGAACCTTATCAAAACAAGTAGTGTTACCAATTCTAACCTCGTCCTCTAAATTAGGCAAACAACTATCCTCATTTTCAAGGGTACTATTGGAAACACTATATTGGAAATTAAGACTATCTTGAGCAGTTCTGTTCTGGGCCTCTAATAAAAGCTTTTGAATCGACTCACATGGCTTCCTTATGGTATTGTGTATAAAAGGTTCACTCATGGGTGCATTTTGTTTATTCATTTCTAACACAAACCTATTTGTATTCTCAGTTAATTGTTTGAGAGACTCTTCTAGAGGAAGAACAGGTTCAGAAGGATCATAATAGGGACTAGTTTTCAATAGTTTGATTGTCTCCTCTAGAGACGAAGAACTAGTACTATAATCTTCTTGCTCGTAAGACTGATGCATGTGTGGATAGTAATTGGGCTCACCAGGGTATGACCCATATCCTTCCAAAGGATGGCGTTCCCAACCACTATTCCCAACATGGTCATAAAAAGGATGATGTCCATATTCAAATTCAGGTCGATATTCATTGTATTGGCTTCTATCATACCAGCTCGACATTCTTAATTGCAAGGGAATTCTACACAACCACAAACAAGGCCGACTCGACTCCACCAAAACAAACCTAAAGATTTCTAGCAAACAAAAAGCATGATGGCTCCACTTAGATTGTTTCTAGACCAGCTTCTATCTTTCGAAAGGGAATTCGTTGCAATTTGAGCAAACCCCTCTGGAATCAATCCGAGTCAAAGTAAGTTGAATTGAGGCGAGGGAAGCTCAGTGGAGCTTTGATACCCAAGGCCTCACCGCTATCACAAGGCGGCGCAGTCACGCATTCAACTCACAGAAACCATCATGAACTTTGGAGTGTGCTTAAAGAGCAACCAATATTTTTCGAACGAGTTTCCTATTAAGCTCGTTACCCTATCGGTCTCGTTCTATTCCAAATTTTAAGCTTGGGTTCGCGTTAGGTTTCGTTTTCCTAAGGCGGGCAAGAAGGGAACGGTGATGAAATCCGAACCCTTATCTTGTTTAGGCCAGGCCTTGCCCTTTACTAGGAAAATAAAGACAGTCCGGTTCGTCCTCAAACAATTATCACCTTAAGGCAGACAGTAACCCGCTTGCAGGAGATTCGCGGGTGTTTCGATTGGACTTACCTCCCGTACCAGACGGGCGATGAACCGTTGTGTCGACTCGGGCCACGACTCCTATGCCGTGTGCGAACCCGAGGGGCCGAGACGATATAGTAATCGTCGTCCTTCCCTGCACACAGTTTATAATATTTTTTTTTTTAATAATAATACCCTTCCGTAGGGTTAAAAAAATAAAGTCCAATTGTTTAAAGTCCAAAGTCCAAAATAAATAAAAAAAAATTACAGTTTTCCTCACACACTCTAAAAAAAAAAAATTAAAAAAATTAAATCCTAAAATTGTCCTTTTTTTCTTCTCTTTTCGCTTTTCGCTTTAAGATTTTTCCTCTCCAAGTCCTTAGTTTTCACTTTGAACCTGCAAAATAAAGACAAAAAGAAACGTAAAAAGGAACAAACAATTCTAAAAAAATAATAAACCTAAAAAAAATAAATCAATCTATATACAAGTCCGCGTCGGCGCGCCATTTTGTTGTATTTTGAAAGTGGTAGTAAAAGTTCGTTGCTCGGACTTGTAAATAATGGATTTTTAGATTTAAATAATATATACAAAATATTAACAATGGGTGCGAGAGGTAACCAAGACACTAGATTCCACTATTACGCAAAATTGATTGATAAATATCAAAACTCTATTCTATTCTTAAGTCCTCTTTTATCTTTAATTCACTATCAATCATACAAATTCTCAAATTTTATTTGTAAACTTTAAGCATAGATTATCAAGAGATTTAACCAAGTATAACCTATCAAACTGAATAACAAATAATTAAGACAATCATTCAAATAATTTAAAACTCTGCAAAAGCAGCGATTAGGTGAATTATATAATTAAATGAAATAGTTACCCATTTATGTTGCGTGAATAGCTTCCTCCATTGCCTTGGTTACGAGGGAATTAGTCGCTTATCATATTGGAAAACCTCTCAAAGAATTTCATTGATGCTCAAAAGTGTTTTACAATGAAGAGAAAGATAAGTAAATAGTATTAAACAGGATTCTGCGACCCACAGAAGGCGTCCAAATTAAACGACACAGAACAGGTGTTATTGTTACTGAATCTCTAAGACCCACACCTACGACCCACGCCTTGAGTCTCTTTCACTGTTGGTAAACGACTGCTGCTGCGGGTCCGTTCTTCGTGTTCTTCATCTTCATCAATGGCAGCAGCAGCAGCAGCAGAGAGAAATCATGGTCTCGATTCTGCAGCGTTCCTTCTCTCCTCCCAACTCTCGACAACCTCTCTACTAAACCAAAGGGGTCCTTTTATACCCAACAACCTTCAAAATATCCTTGATTTAATCCCGAATATCTTCCAATATTCTTCACAGCCATATTCGATGTTTCTTTCCCTGTGGACTCTGTTCACGCATTAATGGCAGATATTTCGTTTTTTCAATCTTCTAGGATTCGATATAGGTACCATATATTCCCTCTTTACTCGAGTATCTTCCACAAACCCAACAGAGAACTCGATATTCTCTCTCTGTATCCAAAAATATTGCTATCCCCTGTTTGGACCTTGATCTTCTCTCCCGGTCATTTCAGCCCAACTTGATCGCTAAAATCATTTGCATTCGGCCTGTTTAGCCTTAACAGGCTTAACCCAATAATTTCCAGCGATTGAATCTCGCTAGAATTCCTCCAACAATCCGACCAAACTTCAACAGTGTCTGCATGTTTTCTTCCCGCCAAATTCATTTTTTTTGAATCGTGAATATGGTGTCCCCTTAGCAAACAGTGGTGTCCCCTTAACAATTTGGGTGGAAATAGTAATTTTTGGGGCTGAAACAGTAATTTTTCTGGGGTTCCTCCGGGACATTTCTGGGGTTCTTCCGGTGCATTTCTGGGGTGCCTACGATACATTTCTCCGGGTGTAAAACACTGCTTTTTGAGCCCATTTCGCCGCAAGGGCTTATTTATCTAAAAATTCCTACAAAGACATAAAAGAACACAATAAATACAAAATTGAGCACTAACAATACATACAATAGATACATATTAGACACATAAATGCGTCTATCACGCACCAATATGCGGAGTGGAACTTTTCGAGCCAAAGGAAACTCCGCAGGGAAGATCAGACAAAGTCCTATGCACCCCACTACCCACGTGGGCTTCAATTCAGGAAGAAGATCGACTTGCATCACTAAGGGAGAAGCACCACGACGCACCTTTGCTGATAAGGCGTCCATCTTTATCCGGTGAAGCTTCAACTCACGTTCACACCAAGAGGGAACGAACTTTCGAGGCAAGCCGTGATCAGAAGGGGAAAACAATATACCGACGCCGCTTTTAGCAATTAGCAGGAGAGACTGACACCCAGTCTCTCCGCCCAGATGAGTGCTTCAAGAACGACGGGCCGCAAGAAGAAGTATTGGACGCTCTGCGATAGTTACAAGATGGCACCAACTCCACAACTGACGAGATCGAAACTGTTAACATCAGGAATGAAGAATCTCCCAGGCCTGTCTTTATCAGTTCGACTTTGTCCACAGACGAACGCGCGAGTCTTGTCTAGCTTCTCAAGGAGCATCAAGACGTATTTTCCTGGACGTATGAGGAAATGCCTGGCCTGGATGAAAAATTGGTCACTCACCATCTACATATCATACCTGGATCCAAGCTGATCAAAGAGTCTCCGAGGCAATTCAGACACGAAGTGGAAGAGCAAATCAAAACCGAAATTCAGAAGTTTCTAGTTGCTGGCTTCATCAAACCTATTCACCATCCGACCTGGTTATCTAATGTGGTTCCAGTAAAGAAGAAAAACGGACAGATACGGTGTTGCGTGGACTTCATAGACCTGAACAAGTGCTGCCCCAAGGACGATTTTCCTCTGCCTAACATCGACATGTTAGTAGATGCTACCAGCGGACACGAAAAGTTCTCCTTCATGGATGGTTACAGTGGCTACAATCAGATAAAGATGTATGAACACGATGCATGTAAGACAGCCTTTCGAACCCCTCTTGGAAATTTTTACTATACTGTTATTCCCTTCGGTTTAAAGAATGCCGGTGCAACGTATCAACGCGCTATGACGGCAATCTTCCATGACATGATGCATAAGCAAGTAGAAGACTACGTGGATGATATTGTGGTCAAGTCAAGAGCTCGGGAAGATCACGCAGGAGTCTTACGACAAGTGTTCGAAAGGTGTCGTGAATACAAATTGAAGATGAATCCTTTGAAATGCGCATTCGGTGTCTCTTCAGGCAAATTTCTGGGATTCCAAGTGACTGCTGAAGGGATCAAAGTAGACCCGTCCAAGACTCAAGCCATCCTCACGATGCCGCCACCACAAACTGTGAAGGAACTTCAGAGCTTCATGGGCAAGGTGAACTACATTCGTCGTTTTATACCTGGCTTGGCCCAACTTATCGCTGCATTCACCCCCTTGCTGAAGAAGGGAGCAAATTTTATTTGGACCGCAACTTAACAGGAAGCGTTTCAAAAGATTCAACGAATATTATCATCTCCGGCCATCATGAGGTCTCCCGTCCAAGGGAAGCCGTTATGTCTCTACACCGCCTTCAACGATACCGCTGTAGGGGCTTTACTCGCCCAGGAAGAGGATGAGGGAATCGAACTCCCCATATATTACTTCAGTCGAATATTAAGAGATGTTGAGCTCAGGTATCCCAAGGCGGAGAAGGCATGTTTATCTCTAATCCATTTCATTCAGAAGTTCAGACATTACCTACTGTCCAACAAGGTGGTACTCATATCTAAATCTGATCAAGCGAAGTTTTTGCTTTCAAAACCGGTCCTGATGGGAAGGACGGCCAAGTGGCTTCTCCAAATGTCGGAGTTGGACATAACACATACGTCGCCTAGAGCTATCAAGGGGCAAGCAGTCACAGATTTATTAGCAGCATTCCCTGGAGAAGGCACTACGGGGTTATACGAAGATCTTCCTGGAGAATTTCCAGACATCTCTGTTGTCGAGGAAGAAGCATGGATCTTGTATTTTGACGGCT
This sequence comes from Papaver somniferum, assembly GCF_003573695.1. NCBI lineage: Eukaryota > Viridiplantae > Streptophyta > Magnoliopsida > Ranunculales > Papaveraceae > Papaver > Papaver somniferum. The sequence continues at coordinate 160,000,993 of NC_039364.1, read as the reverse complement.
CCGCTACCCATAGCAGTAACATTGGAGGAGCAGGCGTGGTCTTAGTATCCCCGACTGGGGAAGTATTCTCACATTCCTTCAAGCTGGACTTCCAATGCACCAACAACTCAGCAGAGTATGAAGCCTTCCTCATAGGGCTTTCAATAGCCAAACAAGCAGGAGTCACACGTTTGGAGATAAGAGGTGACTCCAAACTACTGGTGAATCAGATGAATGGAGTATACACATTGAAGGAAGTAACGCTAGCTCCATACCGATCAGAAGCAAAAAGGTTACTAAACTACTTTGCCGATGCAACCATAACCCATATTGGTCGCAGCAACAACAAACACGCTGATTGCCTAGCAACGCTGGCTTCCAAATTGAAGTTCGAAGGTTTTGAAAAAACCCTGACAGTAAAGAGGAGAACCATAGAATCAACATGGTTGTCACAATACAAAGACACCGAGGCTCACGATTGGCGAACATCGATCATTCAGGAGCTCAGCAGCTCACTCTCCCAAGGAAAGGTCAGTCTCAAAACCCTGCAGAACTTCTTCATGATTCATGGTATGTTATATCATCGAAACCCGGATGGTTGTCTATCAAGATGTCTTGGAGATGATGAGGCACAACAACATCTTAACCGTGTTCACAATAAAATTTGCGGACAATCACTAGTGGTAACGCTTTACCGACGACTTCAACGCCTGGGCTATTACTGGCCAGAGATGGAGACTCAATCCAGACTACTTCAGAAGTCCTGCTCAAATTTTCAAGCGCCGGCACACCAATTGGAGGTTTTTAGTGTGAACCACACTGGGGACTGGAGAGAGCCGTACATTAGCTATCTCCGCGATGGGGCAACTCCCACTAATCAAAAAGATGCTGTCAAGATAAAGCAAAAATCCAACCGGTTCGTATTTCACGAAGGGATTTTGTATCGCAAGAGCTTCGGAGGTGATCTATTGCGATGCCTGGCTGGGGTAGAAATCCCAATCATGCTGAAGAAAACACACGAAGGGGAACATCAAGGGAAGAGGAAACTGTTTCTCCAGATACACGAGAAATACTATTGGCCGACCATAGAGGATGACGCAGCCGCTTTCGCTCAAATCTGCCACAAATGTCAAATTCATGGGAACCTTGTTCACGCTCCTTCCACCCCTTTACACTCGATAAGCAGTCCATGGCCATTTTACAGCTGGGGACTGGAAAATATCGGGAAAATCAATCCGCCGTCATCAAAGCAGCACGAGTACATCATAACCGCGACAGAATACTTCACTAAATGGGTAGAATCCATTCCTCTACGAGGGATTACAGGAGCAACGATTGCGGCTTTCATTAAAAAACATATCATTTGTCGCTTCGGTGTGCCAAAGCATATCATCACTGATAACGGCACTCCCTTCACCAGCAAACAGGTACGAGAGTTACTTGAAGAGTATGGAATTAAACAGGTCTTCTCCACTATCTACTATCCTCAAGGAAACAGACAAGCTGAGAGTACCAACAAGACACTGATCCGGATCATCAGTCGAACAGTGCATGACAATCCTAGAGAATGGCATGACCAGTTACCAATGGCGCTATGGGCATATTGAACGTCACCCAGAAGCTCCATTGGAGTTTCTCCATACTCACTTGTTTACGGTGCAGATGCAATTCTCCCAGCAGAGATCAAAATCCCATCATCCAGGATTACAGCAGCAACCGGGGTCCACTGGGATGAGGCTGAAGCATCCAATTCTAGAGTAGCGGAGTTAGACACTCTGGATTTCAGAAGAACCAAAGAAGAAGAACACACTCACGTGTACATGAATATAATTTCCAGGGCATACAACAAAAGTGTGAAACCAAGTGTTTTCAAAGTGGGGGATTTAGTCTTGAAAACGGCCAAACACATCCAGCAAGACATGTCCGCACCGAAATTCCCACTGAAATGGGAAGGTCCTTATACGATCACCAAGGCTTAGAGTACTGGCTACTACAAGATCATTAAAGTGGATGGAGGCAAGCTAGAGACAGTCATCAACGGAAAATGGCTCAAGGCATATCATGCTTGATCATTGTCCGCTCTGTCTCATGACACAACAACACATGCATTTATTTTCATTACATATTTGAATTATCAATTTATTCAGAGATGCTTTAATGAAAAACCTGTTTCATCAATCGAAAAACCAGTACAATTTATTCCGCAAAGATGTTCAAAACCTTTTGACATGAACGTCGTTAACAATGAGAAAATACAGCTGAATGCGGCTTAGAAGAGGCCATCTAACAGATTATAATTCCTTGAGAGCATCATCTTCAGTCTAGCTTGATATCTCTATGTCCTGTTCTTCAAGTTCTGTATTGCCTGCTCCACCTTCTCCGATTCAGCATCCAGAGCCTTTTCTTCTTCCAAGATAGCCTTCGCAGCAGGAACTACGTTCGCAAGGATGCCGAATCGATCAACCTTGATGATGTCAAGACGCTGACGCAGCCAACCCACATTGAATTCCATCGATTCACAGGTAGACACCATGTTCTCCCACTCTTCAAATTTTGATTCGGCAACGTTACGGATGGAGATACCCTCCATCTCAGCAATCAGGGGAAGAAGGCAGTTTACCATGGTAACCAAAGCAGATGCACAGTGTTGAACTACATTCCTGGTTGCAATATGGCTATACCTCTTCCATACTTTTGTGTATAAGGGTACAAACTCCTTACGCACCAAGAATCCGCCGATGGTTCGATAGCTAGAAGACAGACATTTCATGTGAATATCGAATGGAAGACCTGCTTTGGGGTATTCTTAAGATGAGATACCTAGATCGGCATCGTCGAGATCCGCAGGAGTGGGCGTATTCGAATTTGAAGGAAGGGGACTGGTCAAATCATCATCATCGACCACTGTCACACATGGGCGTCTCTGCAAAAAAAAAGGAGGAGCGAACTACTACGGTCTTCCGGCGAACACGAACAGGAGAGTCATCGCAAAGCTGTTCATCCTGAACCTCAGATGGGCGTACGCGTTTAACAGAAGATCCTGGGTGATATGAAGAAGATGATCTGTTGTTGTTCGACATGTCAAAGAGATAGAGTTTCTGCAAGAAAAGCCTATCAATGAATAACGATTTTTAAACCCCACATACATGTTGAAGGAAACCCTAAAGGAAGACCAAATCAGCTACAGCAGAATTTATCCGGAGGTCTCGACACCGACCGAGTCGTGCTTTTCTCCCAAACCCTAATTTGACCAGCTCCACCTGGCGATTCTATCTATGCGGTAAATGCGTATTTACTTTAACTTAGTCATTTCCTTATAAAAATTTGTCACCATCACATGCCTACCCCACAATAGTGTAACCATTATGTGCTAGGCAGAGGACTTAATGTTGATGGTGGATTTTCATTTAAGGCTAAAATTATAAAAGCCAAAACTATGCGCTAACATCCTGCAAAGGATAAAGCCACAGATAAAGTGGAGAATACTTCTTCACTATAAACTTATAGCATTACCAATTAATGCATGACCAACCTTGTATTTCCTGTACTACTCCATTCTCATTATTGGTGCAGCATGACGACTGAGTGATCGCTCTCAGTAGAGCAACACGAATCTCCAAGCATTAAATAAGGAGGCATGTACGAAATACCCGTACAGGCTATAACTCTCGGAGTGTTATACTAGCCCGATCGAGCATCTGGACTTTCCGTATCAGTCTCAGAAACGATCACGACCATACAACTTCACCAGCATGATTGGATGGCTTAGATCGAATCCATAACCCTCAAGAAGGTATTGGAATGTTCAACACCGGACCAATGTGGACCTCGCATGGTCGGACTCACTAAAAGGGTAGCATGGCTTGCCAATTCGTCCAGCCAAAGCAGCATGGACGAAAAACCCTAAATTAGGGTTTGCAACACATTACATGTGTCGCAAATCAGTCTCAACCATCCATCTTCGCAAGCATAGATGGATGGTGTAGATGTAGATTCAAAGGGCCCAGAGCATGTCAACACAAACATCGTGGGCCCACCTACATACATGACCGATCGGTCAGGACCAAACATGGATGGTCATCCCAATTCGTGCGCCCAAACAAGGCATGACGCACGGCTGGCAAAACCCTAATTAGGGTTTTCGATCACGAGCGTCCATTTTCACCTGATCAAACGAAGGGTCTAGGAGTCGATTAAGCAGGTCCAGTGAGTATCAACACGATCACAGTGGGCCCACATATCTCCACACCCGATCGTCCAAGGCATATCATGCCTGGTCGTCTCGATTCACACGCCCAAATTAGGCGTGGTCACACCTCCCAATTGCAAACTAATCTCGACCACTCAACTTTTCCGGACAAATTAAGTGGCTCATATCACGTTTCTATGGGGTATTAAGGTATGGACGCGTACACTAGCCCGCCGTCTGTATACCAGACTAATCGGCCAAGACCGACCAAGCATGGTCGTCTCGAAACGCGCGCCCGAAGTTGGCATGAAGCGCGGCTTTTGCGGCACCAGATTTCTGTTGCAAATCGATCTCAACCACTCAACTTCACCGGACAAATTGAGTGGCTTAGATCACACTTTCACGAGACAATGAGGTATGGGCGCCTACACCGGCATGCCATCTACACGCTTGCACGATCACCCCGGCCAAAATTGTGTCCCAAGCTTGGTTTCGACCAAGCTGAAGAGTGATGCTTGCGCACCTCTTCATAAACCCTAATTCCACCAACGGTCGCAGATGAGTGTCTCAAAGATCATCTCGTCCATTCAACTTCACCTGCTTGGTTATACAACCCTGGTCAGGAGTTAACTGGTCAATGAGGTGTCGTGGTGATTATCATCCGCCACTCTACCACACCATGTGGTCGGCCAAGTCAGGACTTGCTTGCGCAGCCTCCAAACCATCACATGAAGTAGGTTGGACATGAAGCTATTTTAAGACGCTCAAACAGCGATGCTTCATACATGATGAGTATATTCGATGCATTACTTGCATAGAATACACATGATACTTCACAAGTATCGACTTCCTAAATAACTTAGTTATTTAATCTAGCATCACATGCTGCTTTCTGTCACTACAAGAAAACATGGCTTTGGTGACAATAGTTTTTGCGTCAAAGAAGATTTCATTGACAAAGCTTATTTATTGTGACCAAAATAATTTTTGTCACTGCTGTTAGGTTTTCTGCGATGGGACTTTGGTTTCGTCACTCATAAGTTTTTAGTGACCTCATTTAGAGACAAAATAATGTCTCGTCACTAATAAGTTTTTTGTGATTATATATTTTTGTCACCATTTAATTCTATTGTGATGATGCTAAAAAATTGACATAGAATCTTTTTGGTAATAATTGATAACTTTTGTTACAAAAGAAAATTTTATACCGACAAAATTGATTCGTCACTAACTAATTTTATGGTGACGAAACTAATAGTTTGACACTATATTTATTTTTAGTGACCATCAACCTGTTCGGTTGCAAATATTCTTATAGTAACAACTTCTAATCGTCACAAGAATTAACATCTATAACAAACTATATTTTGTCTCTTTAGTCGTTTTCAGTGACACTATTACTTCACCGGAGTTTGTGATTTCAGTGATTACTGAAATGTTGTTACAGAGAATTCTTTATGATGTCAATAGAATACATAACCATTAAAGAAAAATTTGTTTGTAACGATATATTTTATCACGTAAAACATAATATTAAACAATAACTTATAAATTAACGGAAATAAATTTACTCATGGAAATTATTTTTAATATATCAAACACAAACGAGAGATGATATTAATTTGAAGATTGAGCTAGTAATTTAATTGAAGGTAATAGTTAATTATACCGAGGAAACCTTGAGTCGAGTACACATATGGGAACAAAGTAATCTTGCTCATCTTATCGGCGTAAAATTTTGGAAATCGATTCGTGCATCTTCTTATAAATGCTTCTTTCGACTCTGCTGTTGGTATAATTTCAACAAAATGGTAGTCTCTATTCTTTCTTCTTTCGACTCATCATCCTACTCCATCTGTATTTAGGTTAATACGAGGAACTACGATAGAACGATAAATTTTTTGGAAAACCACAATATCAAATTCGAAAGAGATCAACTAAAATCGAAGAAATTGGGAAACCTTTTATGGCGCGAAGCACTTTCATATTAATTTATTATTATTCAAATTCAATTTTCGTATTCATTTCTTATTATTCAAACTCAATTATCGAATACATTATTTAACTTTCAAATTCATTTTCGTTCTCATACATTACTTTGATTTATATCAAACCAAAATTACCGCCAGCTCTTCCTTGCCCGATATATTTTGGCGCCCCATGAAATTGTGGTACCAATTTTCCCTCAGTTTATCTGAGAATCCAAGTTTGAAAGGTCGAAAATCTAAATGATCAGATATGAATTCAGAAATTGTTTCCCAAAAATATTGATTTTCACCTGAAATTATATGTAATCAACAAGTTTAATGTATTTTATTTTATTTTCTTTAGTAAGAGTCCTCACCAATGCTGCATTTTATTATTAATTTAAAAATTCAGACTTCCGTAATTTATTTTTTCCTATTTTTAGGTAATCACGTTTGACTTGTTTGAGCCAAACACATAATTAAGCACCACATCATTCACAAAACAAGCCGTTAGATATATGGATCTCACAGTTAGCAAGTTTTATCAAAATCTTTTGTTAAGGAATTCCGACCCATAAAGAATTTTTTACCAGGAAAAAAGAAGAAGCATTAACATTGTTTATGAGGATATGCCCACGTATCTCAGAGGTGTTTATCCATCCTTTGGTCCCAAGATAAATGGCTAGATAGTGAAAGATTACCTCTGTCTACACGTGTAAGATTTTTGGCTACTAGTACATCAAGCGATGATATGCCCACAAATAAAATATCGACCGAAAACCCTAATCTTTTCAATGTTACCCTCTTCACAAATCTCTCTATCGAGATGTGCCGCCTCTTTCCGTTTCTCCTTTCAAAATAGAACCAAATCCTCGTAATAAAAAAGACAAACAAATCCACCTTCACCAATCGTTAAAAATTGTCCCAAACCCTATAGCAACACTCAATTTAGAATGCTCAAACACTTGTGATTTATTAGATCTTGTTTGTGAAATTTTCGCTTATGATTTTGAAGTTAAGAAATGGTTAAGGAAATCAAAATACTTTGTTTTCAGAAATCTTTAGACATTGAGAAAGGATTTTTTTTTTTGGTTGTTGTTGTTGAGTAATGGGTCGTAATCGTAAAGATTGAGAGAAGGTGAACTACTGCTACTTTGAATCTTCTTCTTGTACATATAAAAACCGTGAATCTAGAGAGAAATTTTGGGAACAATTGCCGAATTATGCCTGCACAACAAATAAAACCAAACACGAAACAAACAACTTATGGTTGAGTCGCGGACTAGGTCGCTATCTATAAGACGTTTCGCGGCTCTGCCCAAGATTGTGCAAGCAGTTCTTCAATGGCGCGTCGTCCCCAGGATAAAACAACCGAGATTAATCTCTTACACAATCGCTCTTGCACGGTGAGAGGATGTGAAACTTCTACACTTCATTCTTGCTCAGAAACTCATTTAGAAAAATAAGAGATGTTCACACACTTATTTTTCTTTCTCTAAAAATCTTTTCTTTTGTAAACCCAAGTCATAAAAGAAAAACTCTCTCACAACAAAAAGGATTTCAACAACTCTTTAAGTTCTTTTTAACACCAAAACATAAAAGAAAAACTCTCTCACTAAAAATGTTTCAACTACTCTCTCAATTCTTTTCATCAAAATCTGATTTATAATAGTCAATGAATTAAATAAGATTAAATGAAATGCATTAATAAGTTGGTAATTAGCATCATTAACCAATTCAACAAAAAACGGTTTTTGACATTAAAAACGAAATTAATTTATTCTTTAAAGGAAGAATAAATGTCACAATAAAACCATTTAAATGAGACACTAATTTATTGGAAATTAATAATGTTTTTAAAACATATAATCCCAAAAATCCCCCACTTATATTTTTCAAAACATTGAGCAAGAATGTACAGAGTTGTGCATAAGCAAAGGTGTCTTGCGACTTGAACCTTTACGTAGTGTCAATAGGCTCTCTTAAAATCTGACCATAGAGTGAACGTAAGTCTTGAACTCTAGGAGATAAAAAGATTGCTTAACACACACGACTATACTAGTGTAAAATCTAAAGCCAGCACATTACGACGATGTGCTTGTATCCCAGTTTAATGAATGATCTAGAGAACTGCCCATATTCTCATAGAAAGCGGCCACACTTTCACATTCACATAAGTGAGTTTATCAAGAGTACTCCTGAAAGTACCCCACTTTAAATAGAGATATAAACATCATTAAGAGTTTAAAAATTAAAATCTAAAAATTAAACTCAACCTCTACTCCCTTCAGGATATCATGTCGTGGGATGAATTCTTCAAAAACATGATTCCCGCATCTCCATATCACCTATGACTTCGTCTAGTCCCTTTGAACCTATTTCTAGGTTGGGTATCCATCACAAATGACTCAATATCAATGGGAATCAACCTCATCCCTAAGATGTATTCACATCTTCTTATTAATCCTTTCGTCAAAAGAATAATGAAAACTCTTTTCAGACACTATATAATCCATATTCTCATAAAATCAACTCTTGTAGTTGTCGTTACGTTCTCAATTCATGCAATAGCCGCGGTACTATCACATTGGATTAATATGTCTGTTCCTCTATCTATTAGATGATCGAATCGTTCCATCCCTTAAAGGATTCAACTGAAAGGATGTTCAATCAGCTTCGCAACATCCTTAAAGGATTGCGGTAACCATTTAGATAGTGTATTTCTAGGCGTATGATGTGTTTGAAACACCTCATAACCTTCTCAATATTTTACCAATTTTCCATACTAGGGTTGGTAAATCTGAATATAAAACCCCCACTATGGAAGCAATATATTACACCCACGCTACAAAAAATACTTATATATATATATAGTCAATCACGCAGAAAAGAAGCATACTGAGCTACCATACTCATGTCTAGTGCAATCACACACAATCTCAAAAGCATTAGCACTAAACCAAATGAGTGAAAACTTGTTTACAGTCAGACTATATATATTTCTGTCTCTTTTAAAAATTCGGTTTTCATTGAAATGAAAATTGATCCAGAGAAAGAAAAAATTCATTTCAAAAATATACACCATATTCACTCAAGTCTTTCATGTCAAATAGCAAACTAAGCATGTTCTCAATTTCATTTTCATCCTATAAGTTAGAATAAAAATTCAAAAAATCACTAATGCATACAAAACAAATAGTATTGTGCATTTCACTTTCATTAATTCTGAAATCATTCGAATGAATCAAGTAAACAATTTTTATTTTATAAATTGTTTTAAAGTTGTTTTTCATAATATAAATGATAACTTATCTAACTTATATAATTTCTTTTATTGTTGAAACTACACAGTTTTCCATGCTTGGTTTACATAGATTCTCATCCTTAACTTACACAGAAGTATGTATTTCTACTTATGAATATAACAAATCATACATTGTAGAAACAACATCAACAAAACAAGCATGTAAGTTATTTAGCGACATGAATGCAAGAGTCAACAATTTTCTGTTTGCTTGTCTAAAAACAATAGGCTCATAAAAACTTTTTGCCAAAAATTTAATAGTTTGAAGAACAAAGTTACTCTCTATAAGAAGTTATTTTCCAGAAACAAAATATTCATGACTAACTTTTAGTCTCACTATAGTTATGCATTTATAGGTTCATTCTTAGTGAATTACTTGTCACCTTCATTTTTCTAGTTCCTCTGATTTAAATCAATGTTGGTAAATCATAGGGTATGGACCCCCACTATTTTTTTGACTCAAACAAGAATTTCAAAACAATGTCCAAAGACTCCAAAAAATGTGAAAAACTAATGAATCAATGATCTAGATCCAAATCGTTTTACACAATATAGAGAATAAAAATTCAACCAATTTTCATGATAATAACATTTTCTAATTCACTACTCAATAGATCATATTTGATATCAAAACAAGTTACTCTAAGCATCTTTATAAAATTCTCTAATATTTTATTTCATCCAAAACCATTGCAAGTTGCGTAAGATTTAGAGGTGTACATGCTTTTATGAGTTAGGTAAGATTACATACAAGTTTACTCACAAATTCACCAAGTTTATAAGAAACTATAACATTCTCTCATTCGTTACTAACTCATTCATTTCTTAAAAGCATGACAAATCTCATATTTCAAATATTCAAAATTCAATTCATGTTATGATAAAATTATAATATTATATTCAAACATTTTATCCATAACCTATCATTTGTAGTAGTGCAATGATCAAGTTCAACAAATTTCTAATATGAATCTTGTTAATAACAAGATAGGCGGAAACTAGAATTCTTTCTCATTTCGGAAGTATGAACATTTTTTAATAAAATTGTTCTACCCAAAGTAAACTTTGAGATCGTACAAATACCGCAAATCCTAGTGATGTGAGTATATCTCAACACCACTTTCTTTCAAAATGATTAGGTTCAACTTTTGAACAATAACCTATCAAAACAAACATAGTGTAAAACACCAATATATACCAACCTATCACTGTATCCACAATTCACATTAACTTGGCTTGAAAAGCGTTGTTAATAACATTTGATATCCTTACATTGCCATGCAATAATAGCAATAAATTCATAATCAATATTATGTTCATTTCTTGGTGAGAGTTGATATTCACATTAGTTTTGACTAGGTTTCTAATTATTTCGGTTTTGGGTTCGTATAAAATTCCACCTCATAAGTTCCAAACTTATATGAGTCACATGTTTATTGTCATACACAATAATTCTCAATATCTTATTTCCCTAATATTTATTCCAAGATTGAACAATCAATTTATTCAATTTAGAATGCCATTATTTGATCACTACAATAACTACAAATAGTTCATCAAACATACCTCCATTGCTTTTAAAGCTCAGTTGGTTATAAACCATTTTCCATTCTTTGCATACCAACAAAGAAATCAGCAACCCCATTGCTCCAAAAATCGATTAATCTCCCTCAATTTTATTTCATTGGAAAATAAAATTTTGCTCAAGTAAATGAATTTTCACCTGTCACAATCATTTACATGTGAGCATTTGGAACCAAAAATAAGTAACGTATGCACTTACATAATTACTTAAAAATCAATCAAAATATAGTATCTTTGTTTCTCTTGAGTGTCAAATAAAGATTCAAAATTATATAGTTATAACATCATATATTTATAACTCTCTATCAAGCATTTTATCACACATATGTGGTGCACTAGTTTGATTGCTAACAATAATCTTCCTTTTCATTACCAAAACAAGAGTACGGAATAATAGAATCAAAACATGATTTTTGAAGTAATTTCTTACATCTCTAATCTCTAATCTCAAGTACCATATAGTCTTATATTTTGGAAAAACATACACAACGATTTTAAAATCACTACGTCTCTCAAACTAAAGATTCAAATGGAAAATGTCAAAATGGGTATTGAATATAAGTTCCTTATATACAGGTTTCATACTATACACAAATACAAAATATCAACACAAAGATCATAAAAGCGAATTCAACAAGGACTTCTGCTCGTCAGAAATTTTCAGCAACGTTGTGCAGTTTTCTAAAATACTTTAAAAATAGTTTTAAGACTCCAAAAATTCTGAAATTTAGCATGGATGACCCTCATGATGTCTAATATATCAGGTTAAAATTTCAAGACCCAATTCGTTTCCATATAGGAGATAAAAATACATCTCTACAACATGTTAAAAAACATTCGTTTCACATCAGCAATATTTTTTATGTTAGATATTCATAATAAAAATATTATCCATGTTACAAACCTAGTCCATCAAAATCAGACATAAAATTTAACTCTAGGTATTATGTTACCTAAAATTTCAAGCATCATTTTCCATTGTCAAAGAAAAATTATACAGATTATAATTTTATAAAATGAAAATAAAACATGATACTTATCGCGTTTAAGCAATTGTTTTCTTTTTGATATCCATGGCAGAATAAAACGTCTTAAAATTATTGGAACAATTGCCGAATTATGCCTGCACAACAAATAAAACCAAACACGAAACAAACAACGTTATGGCTGAGTCGCGGACTAGGTCGCTATCTTTAAGACTTTTCGCGGCTCTGCCCAAGATTGTGCAAGCAGTTCTTCAATGGCGCGTCGTCCCCAGGATAAAACAGCCGAGATTAATCTCTTACACAACGCTCTTGCACGGTGAGAGGATGTGAAACTTCTACACTTCATTCTTGCTCAGAAACTCATTTAGAAAAATAAGAGATGTTCACATACTTATTTTTATTTCTCTAAAAATCTTTTCTTTTGTAAACCCAAGTCATAAAAGAAAAACTCTCTCACAACAAAAAGGATTTTCAACAACTCTCCAAGTTCTTTTTAACACCAAAACATAAAAGAAAAACTCTCTCACTAAAAATGTTTCAACTACTCTCTCAATTCTTTTCATCAAAATCTGATTTATAACAGTCAAAGAATTAAATTAAATTAAATGAAATGCATTAATAAGTTGGTAATTAGCATCATTAACCAATTCAACAAAAAACGGTTTTTGACATAAAAAACGAAATTAATTTATTCTTTAAAAGAAGAATAAATGTCACAATAAAACCATTTAAATGAGACACTAATTTATTGGAAATTAATAATATTTTTAAAACATATAAATCCCAACAGAAAGCATGTGCTCTCACGCTCTCCCGTGTCATTATCATTCGTGTTAAGTATTATATTCTCTTATCCTTTTCATTCAAAGTTTTGATTCTGTATTTTGTTTGTATTTTTTTTCTTATTAATGCTAGGAATTTATGGATTTTATGATGATCCAGAAATTTTATTTGGGATCTTATCTTCTTTCTGTACTTTTTACCATTGATGCGAGTTAGAATTCTAAATTGCAACCACATGGGTTCATGTTAAAAATTTGATTAGTTGACAATATGCATCACTCACGGTAAAAACACCAGCAACACTATTTGTTATGTTTCTTAGTTATTCTATAATATCATTAGAATTGCCGCTGGTACACATAATGTGCTAATTATTCTCTCTACGTACTATATATCTCCACATAGAATAAGATTATTTAGCTATTTGCAGCAACGCGACGATGAAGGAGCTACACCACCCTCTGAGGTAGAAGTATGTGATCAATTTTTAAAGAGAAGGCAGAAGTATGAGATCAAGTTTTAAAGATAAAGCGAAGAGGACACAGGCTGGCACTCAAGCTCAAGATGGCCAAATGCGCGCACAAAATGAGTCTATCTAAGCAACATTATCACGGATGGAGCAACCCAAAACTGAATTTTGTACTATGGCTCACTTGTTAAATATTTTAGTCTTAGTAGTATTATATTTTTATTAGTATATTTTTTATTTATATATTTTTTAGTTTGAATATTGTTTCAATAATTTTTTTTAATGTCTACATATCTGTTTATTTATTTTTTTTCGTAATAAATTTCTTTAGAATGATCATTTAAAATTGGTGACAAATTTGGCATGGTTACGTCCGTAATAATTTTTTGAGACAGAGTGATTTCGTGAGACAACGATATCTCGTAAAGTTGTTTTGGTGACACTTATTTTTGTATTGATTTTTTATTTTGGGACGAAATTTAATTCGCTGCTAAACATATTTTTTCCGAGACAAACAAATTTCGCCGCTAGAACTATTTTATGTGACTAATTTTTTCTTCACTATAAATGTATTCCGAGACAAGCAAATTTTGTTGCTAAAACTATTTTAAGTGATATAATAATTTCCTCACCAAAAATACCAAGAGTGACAAAAAATTTCATCACAAAATTAGTGAATAGTGTCAATTTTATTTGCTCACGAAAAGATAGTTTTGGTGGCAAATAGATTTATGTCGCTAAAAAAAAAATTAAATGATAATTTCTTAAGGTCGTCGCGGAACACATTCAACGACTCACTATAGGTGACGATTTTTTTTGTGCCACTGAATCCTTTTTGTAACGAAGAAGTTGATTTTCGTGACACAATGTTTTGCCACTAAAAGCTACTTTTCTTGTTGTGTGTGGGTCCCACGATCCACACACTCGAGACGTCAATCATGTCACAAACTGGGGGATACATACTAGGGTATTGGTCTGGCGGTTTACAGCATGCAGCGCACAACGCGTCATCACAAGAACGTGTCAGGAAGTCATGGACGGTTAGTGATGATGGGAGAAGTGGGCAAGACTGATCGTGTAACACTAACACACGCAACTCCACTACTCCATCACTCCATTTTCTCCACTTCCCATGAGAGACGTGAGTTAGGCTCAATGACTTGTATAAATAGGTTCTCCTACCTATTTTCAAGCAAGACAAGACAAGAGAAACCAAGTGTTGATACAATCGTATTCCAACACCAGAACTGATAGCTTTCATTCTATAAGCCAGTTCAGCTTTCTGATACAAGTCATACATAGCCAACACATTCACAATCTCAACACCTTCTTTGCTTCCCTCCCTAAGATTATCCCCGTCTCCTTCACTTTGTGACCGAAGCAAGTCTGGAACGGCCATTTCTTGGTTTAGGCCAGAAATTGTACAAATTGATTTCTCGAATCACAAAGCACTCCCGTGCAGTGCATTTGTTTAGGGTTTAGATTCATTCCTCATCCATACACCCTAAATTACCAAATTCGGCAGGAATAGTTTTCACCCATAAACAAATAGGACTGATCATCCCCACACGTTGGCAACTGGCCAATGGTCTGCATTGTCAGGCCCGACTAGCATCCCACTTACGAGTGGTAACCTGGATGACCGTCAGGGACGGTGAGAAACTGGATACTGATCCACACAGTACTGTGCTAAAATCTTGTCATTTCAATGACATCAACCTTGTGAACTTTAGGGACTCCTGAGTGTGTAGTATGGGATGCATACTTAGGATACCTTGTTGAGATATCCTCTTGGCACTGGCCAATTGAGATTCTTGGTATTGTTGTGGGCACTTTTGGATTCCTGTGCAGGTGTTATGGGACATGTGCTCAGAAGGTCTAAATTGTTTTTCATGACAACTTGAAGAAACCCGTGATTTCTGAGCATCTGGTATGGGACTTTTGCTCAGCAAATCCAAACCGAAGAGATTGTCCACAATAGTTTTGTTTTGAATTTCGGGGACGAAATTCTTTAAAGAGTGAAGAGTGTTGTTAGAGCATAGCTCGGTCGGCCTCGCATGCGTTGCTATCTCAGGCATGTTTGTCAATGTTAGTGATCAAAACTATGAGTCTTGATTTCTAGCCTACATAGTTAAGTCTCGGACTATGATAGAAAAGTGTAGTTGAGCTCAAGGACTTCATGGCGATTCATCATACAACGATGAAGATCTACTCAAGGTATCGTGGAACTTTATCAACAAAAAGGTATGTGGATACTTGAACTTATCTATCACCCAAAAGTCTGTCTCTTCTATCTCCTACTTCTTATGGGACAAAAGTCGTATGTTATATAGACTGGATCATACACATTTGATATTTCGAGCTGAGTATATCTCGCCTATCTATATCTCGAAATCATGTGTTGGTAAAGTGTTTCGCTTTGATCAAGTTTATCTTCACCTAGTGACGAAAATCATGAAAAGTTTCAATTACTTTGGGAATTGCTCTGACGCGAAACGGTCTGTGAATAACGGCCATATAACGTCCTCTGAGAATGTCTCAATGATTGGAATGAGAGTTTAGATTACATAACCATGTATTCCTTAATCCGAAGTTTTCAAACTTTGTTGATTGAGAGAAACCGTAGGAATTGGATTTGCCAAGTCCGCGAACTGACGAAAGTTCTTGTACCGAGAATTTCTGCTGGGATTTTCCAAAAACTCGTTTGCGTGTAAGTCCGCGAACTGGCGAAAGTCTCTTTGCCGAGATTTTCTGCTGAGTTTGGAAAAATCCACCGGTTGTCTTAAGTACGCGAACTTGTTTGTGAGCTTAGGAGGTTATGATTTAAAGATGTGCTCTGAACATGAAACTTAAATTACTAAAGAATGCTTTATGCAAACCGTGGCTATAAAGTTCATGAGCCGATTCAATCGAATCGAATCGAATCATCTTTGTTTCAATTGTGTCTTGTGTAGTTACATAAGATCTCATAGCAATTGAACAACTCTTTAACTAGTTCATTTGAGTCAATTGAACTAATTATGGTGAAGAAGAACAAGGTTAATATGAAATGCTCATATAGTTAACCTTTTTGGTTACTATGTTGAACCAACATACACGTACACGTTTGGGCATGGTTTTCACAAACCCAGTAAACGTCTACCCAAGTGTGTTTGACAAGCTAAGTTTTCGATCTAACTGTTGAGAAATATTAGCTTGAATCTAAATAAGGTTTTCATTTAACGGTGAATATGGATTGCTTTGTAACTAAGGAAAAACCATGATTTGAAGACTTTATAAAGGAGACATCTAGCATTGTGCAAAACTAATCCCCACACGTCTGTGTGATACTAGTGCGCTCGCTAGAGTCGATTCTCCTTTAACCTTTGGTTTTCTTCTCGAAAGCCAGGTTAACGACTTAAAGACTTCATTGGGATTGGGAAGCCAGACCGATACTACTTTTATCGTAGTTGTGTGATCTGATCTTGCATCTTCTATCGTATGAGTACAATCTTTGATTGGCTTGAGATCGTGAGAGTTCTCCGATGGGCAAGATAAAGAAGTCACAAACATCTTCGTCTCACTGTTTGTGATTCCTCGACAAAACGCTTGTGTAGTCAGGAAGGATTGTAGAGAGGTGATTGATTAATCTAGGCTTTTCTTCGGGAATATAAGACCGGATTATCAATTGGTTCCTGTTCACCTTAATTTCATATCTTAAGACGGAACAAAACCTAGGGTTTATCTGTGGGAGACAGATTTATCCTTTGATAGACTTTTCTGTGTGAGACAGATTTGTTTATTATCAAGTCTGCGATTTTGGGTTGCAGCAACTCTTGGTTGTGGGTGAGATCAGCTAAGGGAATCAAGTGCGCAGTATCCTGCTGGGATCAGAGGCGTAGGAGTACAACTGTACCTTGGATCGGTGGGATACTGATTGGGGTTCAACTATAGTCCAGTCCGAATTTATCTTGTAGTAGGCTAGTGTCTGTAGCGGCTTAATACAGTGTGTATTCAATCTAGACTAGGTCCCGGGGTTTTTCTGCTTTTGCGGTTTCCTCCTTAACAAAACTTCTGGTGTTTGTGTTATTTCTTTTCCGCATTATATTTTATATAATTGAAATAATACAGGTTGTGCGTTCGTGATCATTAATTGGAAATCCAACCTTTGGTTGTTGATTGATATTGATTGATCCTTGGACATTGGTCTTTGGTACCGTCCAAGTTATTCCTTGTATTTTGATAAAGACTCGCTATTGGTTTTAGCTTGAGTAAAAATCAAATCAAGAGAGAGATATTAACTCCTTGAGATACTTTTATCTAGATTGAGTCTGACTGTCTAGTTGATTTTCTAGCAAAGTATTTCGGAGTTAGTCCATACATATTGCTAAGAGAAATATTGGGTGGTGTTGTTAGACCCCCATTTTTTCAATTGGTATCAGAACAGGCAAACGCGTTTAAGACCTAACAAGTCCGTGTTTGTAGCGATTTGACTCTATGGACAAATGTGTTATCTCTATTAACGTACCACCAGTCTTCGATGGCTCCAACTACTTATGGTGGAAAATTTCTATGCGAGCTTTTCTTCAATCGCGTGATTTTTAATCATGAGTAGATGTGGTTAATGGTATGATGCTCTTGTTGCGGCAGTCGGTGATGTAAACGTTCCCAAACCTATTAGTGAATACTCCGATGTTGAGATAACTACTGCAAAGAAAAATTCCGACGGTTTGAATGCTATCATACATGCCATTACCCCAAATCTTCAGCATCATGTGACAAACTGCACTAGATCTAAAGATGCTTGGGATATCTTAGAAACCATATTTGAAGGCAACTCCAGTGAAAAGGATGCTAGGATTCAAAACCTTAATTCCGATTGGGAGAACCTTCGTATGGCAGATGAAGAAACATTTGATGAGTTTAATCACAAAGTGTCTGAAATTGTTAATGCATTTTTTGCATTGGGTAAGATTATTCCTGAAAAGGACATTGTGATGAAAATTCTCAGATCGCTGCCATCTAGATACGAGTCTAAGAAGCATGCCATCGTTGAGGGGAATAACCTTAGTAATCTTTCCAGAAACACCTTGGTTGGAAAGCTTAAGATCTTTGACCATGATCATACATCCAAAGTCGGTAAGGATATTGCCTTTAAAGCAAAAAACAACACTAAATTATTGGTCGAAGGTAAGAGTGTTCATGTCTCTGAGGATGATCAGTCTGAGGATGATTTTTCCGATGAAGATCTTGACAAATCAGTCTCCTTGATCACAAGACAGTTTAGGGATCTTCTGTTGAATAGAAGTAAACGGTTTTCAAGAGACAAACCTAAGTCATCAGACAAACCTCACGGTCGCGTACCTCCTAAAAACAGGGATACTGACGAGGCTGATGACGAGGACATGCCTCAGTGCTTTAAGTGTAAGGGTTTTGGCCATTTTGCTAATGAATTCCCAAATCGTAGAAAATACACTGGGAACAAAGGTCTAGCTATAACACTTGATGAAATGTCTGAAACCTATGATTCCGATGAAGATAGGAAATCAAGTGTAGGGCTTCTTTGTGAAAACATCGATTTTGATACTTGTAGCAATACATATATCAACCTCAATGGGTTCGGAGAAGATGGAAACCCAATCAAGATGGAATATTCTTTGAATCCGATAACTGGAAACCCTTTCGGTGATGTTTCAGGATCAACTGTATGTCTGTCTGCTTGCACATCTCAGATGCCTGAATACTATCCAAGTTTTACGTGCTTATTTTGTTCGATGAAGGGACACGAACTATCAAGGTGTTACAAATACAAGCAACAAATAAGGCACGCCAGCAAACTTCAATGAAGAGCAAATCGATTAGCAAGGAAGCTGAAACTTGCTCAGAAGACCGCCGAGGTATTAGGATCTTATATTCGTCTAAGAAGTTGGTTTCCAAGGATAGAATAAGACCATTTGAAAAGAAAATATGGTCAAATCGTTTTGATAGACAAAGATCAAAGGATTCCTCCCATGAGGAAAAAAATGGACAAATTGTTGATCATCGCAACACAACTGGATTGTGTTGTTGGGAAAATCTTGTCTCATGTGCCTGTTCGAAAAGAGACAAGATTGAGTGATGATCCAGGCTTCAGAAGAGTTTTTCCTTCTTTTCTTAGTTTTTTTTTTGTCTATCAAATAAAAGAAAGGGTTATTATCGACAATTCTACTCTTTATAGGGTTTTAGAGTTGGGCGTATACGAACCTATCAATAGGTTTCGAACCCTACATTCCCTTTTCCTCTTGACATCCTGTATAAGACTGCTTGTTGAGTTAAGTGATTCAATCACACAAATCCATTTGTTTATAACTGTTCTCAAAACACTATGTCTTCAAATGGAAAGGATGTCAACATGATTGTTAAGTCTTCAATCAAGGAAAAAGAAAAATCTCATGTTTCTAAGTCCCTGAAAACAAAAAGAAGGAATACAAGAAAACCCAGGGTTGTTCCTTCTAACTCTCAGAAGTTTTCCGATGTTCTTGATGAGTTAAAGGAAATAAGAAGGGAGATTTATGAAATAAACACGTTTGTGTCTAAATCTCTGGAAATTCAGAGGACCCTAATTCGACCTCTTCAGTCAAGACAGTTCGTGGGTATTGACACTTATCTCCATGAACCTTACGTCCCGATGGTTGTCGATAACAAGGAGTTCGGGAATGATAAAGAATTTCTCAAAGGAATTGTGGCCTAGTATATCTTCTTTTTGGTTTAGTTGGAAGAATAACTAGTGCTTTGAATAGCGATGATTGTGACTACACATAGCTATTTTTGTTTTCATCTTCTTATGTTATTTTTTAGGTTTATTGTTTTTTAAATTCTAAAAATATTTGGAGGATGATGTTATTGCAGTATTGATCGTTATGATTTTGTGACATTGCAATTTGATTATGGGATATGTATTATTTGCGTCCGTGAACTTGAAGGTCCTATATGCTGTCAAAAGTAAAGTCGTTCATGAATTGATATTCGTATTGATGAAAGGACGAATGGAATTTTGACAATTACAAAAGTTATGCCTATGTAGTCATGTATTTGATGGAAAATAGGATAAAATCTTTTGTTTGACAAGGATAAAGTCTATTATGTCGTTATGATGGAAAATAGAATAGATCCTTGTATGTTATCCACGGTATTGATCTTCATTGATCCATTTTGTTATGTTTTACCGTGAAGGCTCCATTGTGTGTCTTATGTTGAGCACGATACAACTAAGGTTGGGTTTGATAATGCTTTTATTTTTCCAAAAGCACTTTCAAAACCTATATATGTCAATAATTTTTGAAATTAGTGTTTGGTAAAAAAAAATCAAAGTGCTTTTTACCCAAAGCACTTCCCAAATTCCTCAATTTTCAAAAGTTGGGGAAGAGGAGCTTTTAAAAGCTATAAAAGCATAAGCTTTGGTCCCACCTAAATTTAATGCTTGATTTATCTTTTTTGTCCCTATTTTATTTTATAAATGACAAAAGTTACCCTTAAACTTATGTACAACCAATTTTTTATTTCTTATATTTTAGTCTTTAAATATTATTATTTTTTATTTTCAAACTATTTCATTTACAATTATTTACCATTTCATTTCATTTATCAAATAAAAATAAAAACAAATTGTAGATGGGGAAAAACGATTTGCTGGTTTTTAAGGAATTGAGGAGACGACCATACGGAGGAGACTCCTCGAACCGAGTGAAATGTTAAACCTCACACAGATGCACCATTGCAAAGGGGGTGCTTTAGATTCGAGAGATCAATCTGTAGTACTCCTGCCTAAATCAAGACAATGACCGTTCCAGAGTAAATTCGGTCACAAGAGAGGATGGGTTGATCTGTAGGAGGGAAGCTGGGAAATGTGTGGAATCAATGGTAATCAAAGATTGTGGGTGTGTGAATTCTGAATATGATAAGCTCTGAATGATTGAAATTGCTCAATTGAGAGTAGTTGCTCAATTGATGAGTTGATGATCTCGTGTTGTCGATGAGACGTGAGATTGATGATACCGTTGATGATGATTCAATCATGATTCAGAGACTTATTT
Source organism: Papaver somniferum (assembly GCF_003573695.1). NCBI lineage: Eukaryota > Viridiplantae > Streptophyta > Magnoliopsida > Ranunculales > Papaveraceae > Papaver > Papaver somniferum. Next base: position 159,979,681 of record NC_039364.1, on the reverse strand, counting down.
ATATTGCTGGAATTTTAGACACCATGATCCCATGAAGTGTGATAGTTGATGGAATCAAGGAGTGGGAAAGTGGAGATCATGTTTGAAACCAGTTTCTCAACATGTGGAGACTTGGTTGATTTTCCACCCACTACCTCGTGAATTCCTTCAACTGACTGCACGACTTGCTCACATTCCATCGTGTGTTTGAACACACGTGTTGTAGACCGCCAGACCAAAACCCTTAAGTGATATCCCCCCAAGTGACATGATTGACGTCTCGTGGTTTGTTAGTCAATTGATGACTTCATGGTTTGATGGGACGATGAGTCCATGTAGTTGTTGAGTTGAACATGATGTTCTGAAACTTATGAATTGAACATGTCATGAGACAGAGGTATAGTTCTTACGATGAAGTGAGCAAGTATTGCTCATTCGATGGATCGTTTAATATTGATTGTTGAACCAATATTCCTTGGTTTGAGCAAATATTTATCATCTGAGCAAGTGTTGCTCATGTGATGAATTTTTGAATATTTGATCGTCTGAGCATGTGTTGCTCATCTGATGGGTTATTGGAATCGTACCAAAAATATTAATTAGAATACTGTGTTGAACCGAGCATAATTAATAAAATTAATGACCATGAGGTCGTCGTAAAATTATTAAGGTTGGAATCTGGAATGATGATCCTTGGATTCAGAAACCCTAATTTGATCAATTGATGATCAATTTCTGGTTCGTCAGAAGTTTAACCATGGGACGAAGGAGGGAGTGACTACATGGGACCGTGGATCAACCATGTAGTGTCCATATGCTCACCTGAGCAAATACAAAGAACTCCTGAAGAGTTGACGATTTGTTGATGAAAGAATGATTAAATGTTGGTTTAATCATTTATTCAAAAATGCTCGTCTGAGCCTTAGGTGAGAAAACCTAATTAATTATGACGGAGTGAGGGACCGACCATGGGGTAATGAAACCGTCCCTGGGTTGTCACGTGACCTCCTGACGATCACTTCATGAAAATCCAAAGTGTTTGGAAGAGTTTTGGACCTAATACGAGCAATTGTGCAAATTAGGTCAAAACTCTGAAAATTGATGGGACCGGCTTCCGTGAGCCAAAGAGCCAATCTTGGTCGGTCAAGATAGCGTGCTCGTGTCCCTAAGGCGTCCGCGTCTCAGTCCTGAGAGTTTTGATATTTTCTGGCGTGCAATTGAGCATCCATTCGAGAAAATATGCCAAAATTAGGGTTTCGACGAAACTGAGGAAAACACCATGAAATGATGAAAAATAATCATAAAATAAGGAATGAAGAGGCGTAGGACCGCCGTGGTCAAGGCATGGTCAGCCGGTCGTGACCACGGTCCCGTGGTGCCTTTTCCTTAATTTTATAATATTTTCATGATTTTATGAAAAATTCATGAATTTTGAGAAATTTGATGAATTTAGGGAGTTTCCATGAATTGAAGGAGTTTTCATGAGTTCAAGGAAGCAAAAAATATTAAAATAATAAAAACAAGGGCGTGTAGGACCGTGGAAGGCATGGTCGGCTGGCTTCGGCCCGGTCCCACGAGTTTCCCTAATTTTTGTGTATTTTTCATGTATTTTTGATGAATTGAGGGAATTTTTCCTAATTTGAGAGAAATACCATGAAATCAAGGAATTTGATGAATTCAAGGAAAACTAATAATAAAATAATAAAACAAAGGAGCGTATGGGACCGGCTAGGGCATGGCCGGCCGGCCAAGGCCCGGTCCCACAAGTTTTTATAATTTATTTTATTTTATTATTATTTGATGATTTGTGCAAAAATACCATGAAATCAATGAGTTTTTTCATGAAATTAGAGAAATAATAATAATAATAATAATAATAATAATAAAATAATAAGGAATCGTGGAGTGTGGGGTCGGTTGTGACCAAGGCATGGTCGGTTGGCCAATGGTCACGCGACTCACGCCCCACATTCCTTTCCTTAATAATATATTATTTTTTATGGATTTATGGAAGTACCATGAAACCGAGGAGTTTCCTCGAGATGAAGGAGATTTGATAAAATGAGAGAATTTTCATCAAATCGTGGATAATAATAAAAAAGCATTAAAAATATAAAACTGGCATGGGATTGACCACGACACGGTCGGTCAGTTGTGTGTTCGTGCTCCCAGCATCTTGGTCAATATTTTTAATTATTTATTATTTTCTTCTCTATTTTGCATAGGTTCATCGTTTCGTTGTATTTTGAAATACTCGTTTGTGCGGTGACTGTTAGTGTATCGTCGTTGAGTACACTTTCACCATTTGAATCGGGGTTTACTTAGAGGTAGCTCAGACGCCCGGTTGTTGATTATTTATTGCTAATTGTGGAATTCGGTGGAGAATAATTCACAAAACTGAGCAATAAGATGTTTATTATTAATTCGTAAGATCAGCTGAGGATTCGACTACGAATTCAGAATAATAAAGTGAGCATTACCATTCCATGGGATCGTAGATTCGACCATAGAATCGGAGTAATTAAGATTTATCTATTACCATTTATGAGACCAGTTGTGGATTCGATCATGAAATCGGAGTAATGAGATAATATAATTATTGTTATTCTATGAGATCAAGTTGTGGATTCGATCATAGAATCAGAACAATTGTTTATTGCCATTCCATGGGACCAGTCGTGGATTCGACCATGAAATAGGAGCAATTGTTATTGGCATTTCATGGGACCAGTCGTGGATTCGACCATGGAATAGGAGCAATAATAGATAATTCTGGGAATTCAGTAGTGAATGTCACGACAGAATTAATCTTAATTAGGAATAATTAACTTTGTGGCTCTATACTAGCAGAGCAAGCTGTCTAGGAGCATTAATTATCCCGATATAAGCTTGTCGGTAAGTCATATCCTTTATATAGTCAGGGTAAACTTGTTGTTTGTTCCTGAAGACGTTATCGCTCTATACTAGCAGAGCAAGCTGTCTAGGAGCCGTCCATCTCGTGATACTATATAGAAATAATCACTGAAAGTATTCAGTATTCATGATATATGTCGTTGTCCAGTCGTGAGACTACATATCTACATGTACTCTGAGAGAAAGTACTCTCCGTTGAGAATTCGATGAGAGACCCGTGTTTCGATACTCACGTCTGATTGCTGAATCAGAGCTTCGTATGATTATGAGTTTACGATTTTAGCCTTTGTCGAAAATCCACCATCTACATTAAGTTCCCTGCTTACTGAGGAAAGCTGTGTTCCTCAGTCAGCATTAAATGGTGATTTTCCGGTCATAAATAATAATACCAGTAATTGAACTTAGTCGTAAGTTGATACGTCACCGGATTTAGAGAGCATGAGCAAACCACGACTTGATGAAGGCTTCAATGTCATGATTGGAGCGTCGTTTGATGAGCATAAATTGGTGTTGAACCGCTGATTTCGACGACGAGTCCGTAGTCAGTTAGGATTCGCGGGTCGGGCCCAATAAGGAAATCCTTAGAAAATTAGGTTTTGGAAATAAAATTGATATAAAAGGGATTAATCCTTCTTTTTTTTAAATCCACGACCAGCTCTTCATCACCTCTCCATCTTTGCGAGAAGGAGAAGTTGAGTTTCCGCCGCCGCTCGATCCACCTGCCGCCGTCGGCCAATTTCTGGCCGACGCTCCCGGGTACATTTTTTTTTTTATGTTTGCTGATTCTAAGACCTTCATGAATTGTTCATTCCTTGATCAAGTTGAAATTATATACATGTGTACATATTAGTGTGAGTTTTATGAAAAAACCCTCATTTTTTGAAAATGTATGTACGTTCGATCGTTAGTTTTGAAAACTAACTATAATCCCTGATTTTCGAGAGAGATTTTTTATTTATTTTTTTAAATATGAACCTAGGTCCAGTGATAAAACTTATTGTATGAGCCTTCATGTATACCAAGGTTTTATCATAAAAGGAGTAAATTTTCACGAAATCGAAATAATCCTTCGTTTTAAAGACAAATTACGACGACTCGAAGGAAAATTCGTATGGTGAACTTGTGTCCAGTGATAAAATTTTACTTATGATCTTTCATGTAAATACAAAACTTTATCATATGTATGAGATGTGAGCTTTCACAATATTTTTTGAAATAAACCTTCGTTTTAAAGACAAATAATGACGATACGAAGGAAAAATAGTTTTTATATATATATATGCAGCCGTGACATATATTGTGCAAAATATGATGATATATTTTATTTGCATGAGTTTGTTTTCGTTAGATAAAATCCTTGAGAATTTATGTATGCAAGTTGCATTAATTGCTGGTTTTTGAAAAATCAAAACGTGGGTTTTGAGGATTCTTCAAAGATAGACAATATATTTATGATAGAATATTGTATTGTTATGAACTTCGTAGGTCAGTTGTGTGAATGTTCACATTATGAAAATTGTGTCCGTGGTTTTGTGAAAAATCAGTTTCAAAATTAATAAAGTTTCGTTCGTTTTTGCAGTTTTCGAAGAAACGAATGATTTTGAGGTGTTAACTCTACCGTTACTATCACTATTGTTAGTGGAAGTACAAAAGGTAAGAGTTAAGAGTTACCATTTTTTCCGTATTTCCTTGATTCATGTCTGGACAGCATACTGAAGTAGAATGTAATGTGGACTTTGCAGTTGTTTTAGCAAAAATGACCAATTCCTCAGCCAACGATACTTCAAGGGACGAATCGCATACTGATGATGACATCTCCAGGGATGATGCATGCATGGACGAGACCTCCATTGGTGAGGAAGAGGAAGATGCCACTGGCGTGAAGAACATTCCTAATATAGACGACGCATTCTTTGAGGAGGATCCAAAAGGAGCTGAAGCATATGTCAAATCCCCAGTATATCGTCTTCTGATCAACCCTAGGACTGTGACTCAGAAGAAATTGGTGACCCCGAAGATGATAATACGGCTTTGTCTCGAACGAGGGCTTTTTCTTGCATCGACCATAGAGTTTAAACTTTCTCGACGCCCTTTGGAAAAAAATTCTGGATGGGCGAGGCATATGTTGGGTTTCCCTCATGTCAGGGCTATGCTCAACCAGGCACAAGTGACGAGAGCTATTCAAGCTTCTGGAGACTTGTCTATTAATCATGATGTGAAAAGTATTGTGGCTTTGCTGGCTCGTTGGTGTGTTCCCGCTCACACCTTCATATGTAGATGGGGAGAATTTACTGTTACCTTAGAAGATGTGGCTGCTTTGATGCATCTCCCGATTACAGGTAATTTCTCTGGAGGTCTTTCGCATGGGGAAAAAATGGTTTTTGACACTCTGACAGCTGCGATGGAAGAAGTGAACAAGGCGTCTGGTAGTAAAGGTTGTTATGCTCATTGGTTGACACGTTGGTGGCCAAGAGATGAAGTTTCTGATAGTCCCATCACCGGTATGTTACCTATTGCCGCTTTCTTATGTTTATGGTTATCCAGAGACATATTCGAAGACAATGGACATTTGTTGAAGCCTTTCGTAATCCCTTTTGCTATTAAGATGGATCAAGGTGAGCAACTCCCAATAGGTATCTTATTCCTGGGTTCCTTGTATTCTAACTTAGACTCCTTGGTGTTAGATTCCAGCATGTCGAATGGCTTCATGAAGATTGAGTGTTATGTTAACACGATGTTTCTTCAAGCTTTGATGTGGGAGCACTTCAAGAATTATGTGCCTATCCCACGTAATATCCTGCAAGGACCAAATACTGATGCCCGTCACATCTTCGCCGAGAAAGATAATGCCTGAATCATGCGTTGGTCTACAAAGCAGCCTCGGTCTAAAGCACGCCTCATTGATGTGTTGGATGAAGAATCGGAGTTCGACTTTCGTCCGTGGGTGTCGGTTCCTGATTATGTTTCCCAAACAACGACTTTCAATACTGGAGAGAGCACGACTCTAAAATCTGGTGTGAACCCGAATGATGGTGAGAGATCCTTCATGTTGAGTTGTACTCATGGTCACTTGTTATCCGTTATGCATGGAGAGTGGGCGGTAGAAGAATACAACATTGATAGGGCGGCTCGAAAAATGGGTATGGATCAATGTGTTCCAACTATCCGGAGAAGGAAACCATCAGTTGATCAGCTTGCGTCTCGTTTAGATCACACTCATGTGGAAGGGAGTAGTTACTGGTTTCCTGGTTCTGATAGATTTGCATATGTAACCCCAGGTTATATAGAATTCTGGCATCAACAATTCGAGAGATTGCATGAATTCGTGACAGTTAGTCAGCCTCCAGTGAAGATTCCTCCATCTTCTAAGATGATCTCTGGTCGACCAAGACTGAAGTACCTTTCTGGTGATAAACGAAAATTATCTCCAGGATGTTCTCAAGTAAGGTTCTCCACATGTCTTTTATGAAACCATGGTAACTGTATTCTGATCATGTTATTGAATTCTTTACAGGACGGTCGTAGCGTAAGACCTCGAATCCATGCAGATTTTTCAGATATTGGAGAAGTTGTTCACGGCGGAGAAGGAAGCTGTTACCTAATACCGTGAAGTCCCCAGTTCGTTCTTTGGTGAGTTCCCAATATTTCTCACCGTGACTTTCATTGCTATTAACATTAGAATCATGAAGCCAATGTTGTTAATTTTGTTGCATAATTTTACTCCATCAAGTCTTGAAGGTCTTCAATTTTCTTCTACTGAACAAGCAATCGCTGATTTGGGTGACGAAGAAACTGTAAGTATTTCTTCACATGTTCAAATGTGGTGCTTCATATATGAAAATATTGATTGTAGAGGACGTGTACAGGAGGATGTCGTCATGGAGATGGAGAATTCTGGAACTCAATCATCCTCTGGGAATGGGAATGGAGGTAATTCCCAAGATTCGGAGCCGGATGGAAGTGATGTTCCTCTTGTCGTTGATGTGGACAATTCCAATCCCTTGGACACTTTGGAGACTCCTCAAGTAAGTATATATCCTGTACATTCTTCATAGAAGTATAAAAGTGCTGACTTGTAAATGAATGAATGAGAACCCATGTGAATATGTGAAAACTTAGTCGAATTTTGTCGTCAGAAAATTCAGAACCCAGCTTTTTAGTAGAAACGTTGTAGAATCTTCGTCCTGAGTCGGATTTTGATGATATGCATGTGCAAATTCAAGCCCGAAAAATTTCCAAGCTTTAGCGAAGAATATTTTTGAGTTTTGAGCACGTTCAGAGCCTGAAAAAGGCGAAATATTAAACTTCCAGGAGACTTCCAAAACTTTTTCAGATTGCGCGTCACTTGACATTTTGGACACATCTACTCGCTCGTTCATCGGATTGTCATGAAATTTTGACATGTCATAGAGGACATCTATACGAAGAGAATGGAATACGACCCATCCTCAGAATCCTTGTATATTGCTCCCAGTTCGTCTCTTAGTACAGGGCAGAGTTCAGTTTCTTCAGACGGACTCATCCTAAAATGTGTTTTCATGAATTTCATGTTATTTGATCGTGCCTTGAATGTAGTATGATGAAATTTGATGATATTGCCTTGCGGGTATACTGTGCTAAATACCCTTCCGAAGTTATTGATGAAGAGACAACCATCCCTGCACTTCGAGGCCATGAGATGGTCGCTGCTGATGTTATGGAAAACCAGATGGTTGTTTCCTCAGTGATAGAAGAAACCGAGATAGCAACGGAGAATACCGAAGGAATTGTTGCTTTGGTCGTGGAAGCTGCTCCAGCGACTGAGAACCGTATAATAGTGTATGAATATCCAACTGCAGGGGTTGCTTTCGATCCTCCCTTTAACATTTCACTCCCGTATCATGAACTGGTCGGTGGATTCAGCGTTCCCATTGGACATGCACGCTTGTACGAGACGATATGGGAGAAGTTTGGCCACATGATCGTTGACAGGAACTCTGGGCGTGCTTATGCTTTAACCATGCAAGTAGGCGTTATCTTGCGTGTCGTGAGTGATATTCATACGAGACCCAGGAATACCATGACTCCATATATATTCTTTGATTGGTAGTTTAACTTGGAGAATTCATAAAGACTTGGCCTCAACGTGAAATGGCTTCGTAAGCAAATAAACGTTATCAAGGATTCATGTGAGAAGAACATACCATTTCCCAATGATGCTGTGAAGGAGAAGGAGGACAAGATTGCCAAGATGACCGAGGAGTTGAACAAGGAGAGGGCGGCTTTGAAAATCTTGAAGGATGTTGATGAGCAAAAACCTTTTCTTGCTGATCTCTTGAACTTCTGAACTTCTGAGAGATGTGAGGTTTATACTTGGGTTTTGATATTTAGATGGTTTTGGATTGACTGACGGTTAAGGATTTTCTTGTAGATTTGATAGAGATTTTCTTTTACGAAATATGAACTGAATTTTGATAAATTGTTGAATTCAAATACTAATTGCAAGTATTGCAAATGTTTTGGAGGAATTGAAATACAAACGAAAGAAAATCCTAAATGTTAAATCCCAACGCCATGAATGCTTCAAACGCCCAATACCTTAAATGTCCAATAATTTTAGATAAACGCCTTGAGCCAATTTTCGTGAATTACTGGTAGGGTTCTGCCATTTGTGTTGATCAATTTGTAGTATCCTCCGGCCACGGACTCAGCGACCATGAATGGTCCTTTCCAATTGGAATTCCTTGTAGAATGAAGACCGCGCTGGACTGCTTTGAGAATCAGGCCCCCTTCATGAAACTTGTTAGGCTTGATCGATCGTGCCTTGAATATCTTATGCTGACTCGGAATTCCCTGTTTGATGGAATTCCACGATTGTGGCACATATGGACACTCGCGCAGAAGAGAGTATCCATCTTAGTGTTGATCATGCTTAGCCAAGTCTTCAGCAATAAACCTCTCGATGGAGCGATCGATTGGAAGAAGTTCTGAACCCAACCATTGAGTGTAATATTGCTGAGGTGAAGTTACCCACTCGTAGCTTTTGATGACTGCTAAATTGTTCATGGGGAGAAGTCCCTGAACCATAGTAGCGTATTTGAACATTGGTAATATTGGAGCAAGAGGAAGAATAAGACTTGACTGAGCTCGAAACCTTCTGACAAAGGTGTGCGGATCTTCTCCAAGTTCCTGCGTAAGCCCCATCAGAGTTTTTACTTCTTCCAGATGCTCAAACAGTGGTGTGTCCTCTGCTTCGTCTTCCGACTCGGAATCCTTGTCGATGACAGGATGTGTTGAAGGCATCGTTATCCTTCCGGCATGAATCCAAGTTTTTCCAAGGACCATGTCGTACCCAGGGTCTTCCCGGATTATGAAAAACTTGACCTCAGTGCAGATCAATCTTTCCGTAACTTTGAGAGTGATGAAGCTGTATGCGTCTCTAGAGATTCCTTCGTGGTCCCTAATTGCTATGGGAGCGTGGGTGGCTTCCTGTCGAGTAATACCGGCAGCTCTGAGATTTTTCAAAGGAATGATATTGACAGCGGTACCAACATCGACGAACGCCTTCATTACTGTGGTGAGAAGTCCCCAGTCATACATTTCTTTGTCGGTGACTGAAGATTCAGTGGTGGTTTCTTGGATCAGACGTTTTCCGGATACGATGTGGTTCAGTGTAACAAACATGTCTTTCCTTTGATATTTCGAAAGATATAACAACTCGCAGACATGTTCGATCAGAGATTGAACCGCTTCCTTGACAGGAGGTTCAGAGATGGTAAAAGTTCTGACTGGGAGGGGTTTTTTGTGCACTCCCTCAGTCCCCAGGTTGAGCTCTCCTGATTCGACCTTTTCTTTGAATATGCGCTTCAAAATCTTGCAATCACTTGTGGGATGGCTGACATATCTATGGAAACGGCAATACCGAGGATTTTCCATGGCCTCTTCAGTTGGTTCCTTCTTGACATAAGGTAATTTGATTGCACCATATTGAATCCAGGCATAGAGTAGTTCATTAACTTCTTCCATTGAATAGGGAAAATCAGGTGCTTCTGATCTTCCGTATGCTAAAGAGGGATTTTCGAATTCTCCTTCTTGTGTGCCTTTGAAGGGGTGGAGGAAGTATGCTTGTGCTGTGGTTCTGCTTTTCGCTTGCTCCCTTCCGCGACAGCATTTGTTGAAGGTTGCAGGTTGTACTGCTTGTTGATCAAACGCCTGCTTCCTCGATGTCTTTTGAATCCTCAGTCTTTGTAGACTTTGCTCTTTCCAAAAGAGCAGGTGAAGTGGTTGTCGACCTCTTCGTGGCTTCGTGAAGCTCTGAGAAAGTCTGGAATCGAAGGTTCTCTAGCAAGGCCCTGTATACTGGGAGCATGACATTGATGCACAAGTCCACCAGTTGTTGCTCCGTGACGTTTGGGTCATGATAATCCAGAGCTTGGACTCTGAACCTTTTCACATAATCATTGGGATTTTCACTGACCCTCTGAAACATCCTTCCAAGGTCGGAGAGGGTGACTTGTTCTGACACGAAGAAGTATTTCCTGTAGAATGCGTTAACCATTTCTCCCCAATTGTTGATAGTCCCTGGTGCGATGTTGTTATACCAGGTGTATGCTCTGACTTTCAGAGATTTTGAGAATTCCTTGAGACGGACGACATGATTGTGTTCATGTTCTCCCAGGGATTCGAGAAAATGAGAGACATGTTCCCTAGCATTTCCAGTTCCATCATATAAGGTGAAGGTTGGAGAAACGTAACCTTTGGGGAGTGGAATCATCTGCGTAGAAGCAGGACAAGGAGGTTGATGACGATGGACATGCGATGTTTTGTATTTTCCACGGTTCTCCAAAAGGTGCTCCAGATCCTTGCGAGTGATGAAATTTGATGGTCCCTTCGCTGATGAGTTACCTGCAGCAGTTTTGTGAACTTCGTCGTCTTCTACTGTATGGATTGGAATTACTTCAGGATCATCCTCTGAGGATTTCTCCTTCTCATTTCCCTTCTCTTGAGTCTTCTCTGACATCTTGTCAGTAAGAGTTTTGAGATAATTACACAGCTCATTCTGTGTAGCATCCATGTCAGTCTGATTTTTTGCAAGAGTCTCCTGCGCTTTGATAAGATCAGCAATGGTAGGTGGTGGATCTCCCCTGACTTCTTCAGGGTGTCGTCCGGACAGTGGATGACCTTCGACGTGAGGAGGAGTAATGTCACTACCATCAGTGTTGGAGGTCGGAATTGTCTCCGGGATATTATGATTGTTGTTGTTGCTAGTGCTAGCACGGGTTGTGTTAGGATTCGTAACTGAACCCGACCTGAGATCAACCATCTTGTGAAATTATGATATTGCAACAGAGAGAATGATCTCCCACTGTGGTCGCCAATCTGTAGATGGGGAAAAACGATTTGCTAGTTTTTAAGGAATTGAGGAGACGACCGTACGGAGGAGACTCCTCGAACCGAACGAAATATTAAACCTCACACAGATGCACCGTTGCAAAGGGGGTGCTTTAGATTCGAGAGATCAATCTGTAGTACTCCGGCCTAAATCAAGACAATGACCGTTCCAGAGTAAATTTGGTCACAAGAGAGGATGGGTTGATCTGTAGGAGGGAAGCTGGGAAATGTGTGGAATCAATGGTAATCAAAGATTGTGGGTGTGTGAATTCTGAATATGATAAGCTCTGAATGATTGAAATTGCTCAATTGAGAGTAGTTGCTCAATTGATGAGTTGATGATCTCGTGTTGTCGATGAGACGTGAGATTGATGATACCGTTGATGATGATTCAATCATGATTCAGAGACTTATTTATATTGCTGGAATTTTAGACACCATGATCCCATGAAGTGTGACATTTGATGGAATCAAGGAGTGGGAAAGTGGAGATCATGTTTGAAACCAGTTGCTCAACATGTGGAGACTTGGTCGATTTTCCACCCACTACCTCGTGAATTCCTTCAACTGACTGCGCGACTTGCTCACATTCCATCGTGTGTTTGAACACACGTGCCGTAGACCTCCAGACCAAAACCCTAAGTGATATCCCCCCAAGTGACACGATTGACGTCTCGTGGTTTGTTAGTCAATTGATGACTTCGTGGTTTGATGGGACGATGAGTCCATGTAGTTGTTGAGTTGAACATGATGTTCTGAAACTCATGAATTGAACATGTCATGAGACATAGGTATAGTTCTTACGATGAAGTGAGAAAGTATTGCTCATTCGATGGATCGTTGAATATTGATTGTTGAACCAATATTCCTTGGTTTGAGCAAATATTTATCATCTGAGCAAGTGTTGCTCATGTGATGAATTGTTGAATATTTGATCGTCTGAGCATGTGTTGCTCATCTGATGGGTTATTGGCAGCGTACCAAAAATATTAATTAGAATATTGGTCGTTGAACCGAGCATAATTAATAAAATTAATGACCATGAGGTCGTCGTAAAATTAATAAAGTTGGAATCTGGAATGATGATCCTTGGATTCAGAAACCCTACATGGTTCGTCAGAAGTTTAACCATGGGACGAAGGAGGGAGCGACTACATGGGACCGTGGATCAACCATGTAGTGTCCATATGCTCACGTGAGAAAATACAAAGAACTCCTGAAGAGTTGACGATTTGTTGATGAAAGAATGATTAAATGCTGGTTTAATCATTTATCCGAAATTGCTCGTCTGAGCCTTAGGTGAGAAAACCTAATTAATTATGACGGAGTGAGGGACCGACCATGGGGTCATGAAACCGGCCCTGGGTTGTCACGTGACCGCCTGACGATCACTTCATGAAAATCCGAAGTGTTTGGAAGAGTTTTGGACCTAATACGAGCAATTGTGCAAATTAGGTCAAAACTATGAAAATTGATGGGACCGGATTCCGTAAGCCAAAGAGCCAATCTTGGTCAGTCAAGATAGCGTGCTCGTGTCCCCAAGGCTTCCGCGTCTCAGTCCTGAGAGTTTTGATATTTTCTGGCGTGCAATTGAGCATCCATTCGAGAAAATATGCCAAAATTAGGGTTTCGACGAAACTGAGGAAAACACCATGAAATGATGAAAAATAATCATAAAATAAGGAATGAGGAGGCGTGGGACCGCCATGGTCAAGGCATGGTCGGCCGGTCGTGACCACGGTCCCGTGATGCCTTTTCCTTAATTTTATAATATTTTGATGATTTTATGAAAAATTCATGAATTTTGAGAAATTTGATGAATTTAGGGAGTTTCCATGAATTGAAGGAGTTTTCATGAGTTCAAGGAAGCAAAAAATATTAAAATAATAAAAACAAGGGCGTGTGGGACCGTGGAAGGCAAGGATGGCCGGCTTGGGCCCGGTCCCTCGAGTTTCCCTAATTTTTGTGTATTTTTCATGTATTTTTGATGAATTGAGGGAATTTTTCCTAATTTGAGAGAAATACCATGAAATCAAGGAATTTGATGAATTCAAGGAAAACTAATAATAAAATAATAAAACAAAGGGGCGTGTGGGACCGGCTAGGGCATGTCCGGTCGGCCAAGGCCCGGTCCCACAAGTTTTCATAATTTATTTTATTTTATTATTATTTTATGATTTGTGCAAAAATACCATGAAATCAAGGAGTTTTTTCATGAAATTAGAGAAATAATAATAATAATAATAATAATAATAACAATAATAATAATAAGGCATTGAAGAAGATTGCAGCCACTTGTACGTTGGATTTCCATGCTTTAGCTTTGCACCCTCTTATCGAGAAGATTGCAGCCACTTGTACGTTGGATTTCCATGCCTGGTATTTAAACGATGGCACCATCGCATGTGACACTATGGAAGTGTCTAAGGCATTGAAGATTCTCCAAGAGGATGGACTAGGATACGGGTTACATCTGAATATTTCGAAGACGGAATTATTTTGGCCTTCTTATGATCCGAGAAGGGATTCTGATACTGCCTTTCCTGCGAATATTGGTAAGCCAAAAGATGGTGTTAAATTGCTTGGTGGACCAGTCAGCCTAGATATGAACTTCTGTAGTAATGTGGTGTTGAACAGGGTTGAGAAAACCTCTCATCTCATAGACAAGATTCAAGAGCTCCACGATCCTCAGTGTGAACTTTTGCTTTTGCGCAACGGTACTGGAGTATCGAGGTTATATTTTGCCCTACGCACTACTTTCCCCCAAGGGATTCAGAATGTTGCCACGCGCTTTGATGATGGGATCGTTATTCAAAAAGGTGTTGGTGCCCAACTTGTTGCTAGGCTACCCACCATCTCTTGTAATATTGATTTTGAATACTAATAATAATAAATAAAAAGAACTACACTATTCTAATTATTTACATAATAATAATAATAAGGAATTGTGGGGTGTGGGGCCGGTTGGGACCAAGGCATGGCCGGTTGGCCAATGGTCACTCCCCACACTCCTTTCTTAATTTTATATTATTTTTTATGGATTTATGGAAGTACCATGAAACCAAGGAGTTTCCTCGAGACGAAGGAGATTTGATAAAATGAGAGAATTTTCATCAAATCAAGGAAAATAATAAAAATGCTTTAAAAATATAAAACTGGTGTGGGATTGACCACGACACGGTCGGTCGGTCGTGTGTCCGTGCTCCCAGCACACTGGTCAGTATTTTTAATTGTTTATTATTTTCTTCTCTATTTTGCATAGGTTCATCGTTTCGTTGTATTTTGAAATACTCGTTCGTGCGGTGACTGTTAGTGTATCGTCGTTGAATACACTTTCACTATTTGAATCGGGGCTTACTTAGAGGTAGCTCAGACGCCCGGTTGTTGATTATTTATTACTAATTGTGGAATTCGGTGGAGAATAATTCACAAAACTGAGCAATAAGATGTTTATTATTAATTCGTAAGATCAGCTGAGGATTCGACTACGAATTCAGAATAATAAAGTGAGCATTACCATTCCATGGGATCGTAGATTCGACCATAGAATCGGAGTAATAGATTTATCTATTACCATTTATGAGACCAGTTGTGGATTCGATCATGAAATCGGAGTAATGAGATAATATAGTTATTGCTATTCTATGAGATCAAGCTGTGGATTCGATCATAGAATCAGAACAATTGTTTATTGCCATTCCATGGGACCAGTCGTGGATTCGACCACGGAATAGGAGCAATAATAGATTATTCTGCGAATTCAGTAGTGAATGTCACGACAGAATTAATCTTAATTAGGACCAATTAACTTTGTGGCTCTATACTAGCAGAGCAAGTTGTCAGTAGTGAATTCAGTAGTGAATGTCGGTAAGTCATATCCTTTATATAGTCAGGGTAAACTTGTTGTTTGTTCCTGAAGACGTTATCACTCTATACTAGCAGAGCAAGCTGTCTAGGAGCCGTCCGTCTCATGATACTATATAGAAATAATCACTGAAAGTATTCAGTATTCATGAGATATGCCGTTGTCCAGTCGTGAGACTACATATCTACATGTACTCTGAGAGAAAGTACTCTCCGTTGAGAATTCGATGAGAGACCCGTGTTTCGATACTCACGTCTGATTGCTGAATCAGAGCTTCGTATGATTATGAGTTTACGATTTTAGCCTTTGTCGAAAATCCACCATCTACACAAATATTAAATAATTATTTAATTAATTTTAGTTTGATTTTTTGTTTGAAAATTATATATATATATATATATATTAAAAAGTGGGTAAGTAAAATAATTTTTTTAACAATCATAATAATAGCAACAATTAGTAAATTTAATATTATATATATTGATATTGAATAGTAAAAAAAAAAAAAAAAATTAAAACCAATAAAAGCGAATAAAACTATTTATATGTCTGTTTTTGTCATTTGCTACAACAACAATGGTTGAATTTGATATTTTACCAAACACACTTTGACTGTTTTTTTAATCAGCTTTAACTTTAGTTAATATTTTACCAAACATCAAACTGTTTTGTTCTCACAGCACAGCAACGCACAACAGAAAAGTGCTTCTACAAAAGCTGCAGCAATACCAAACTAAGCCTAAGTCGATTATTCTTATTGGCTTTGTTGGTTGTTCCATAAGATGCTATATGTTGATCATTATGAACTAAATTAATCATCTTGGTTGGTTATTTAGTTATTTTCTCTGAAATTCTTCTTTTGTCGAGCAAATCCTTTGACAATTAAACTGATTACTTTTATGATTAGTTTGGTTGTTTGTATTCCAATTAGATTAATTATAAGTTCTCTTGTAATTAGTCTAGTTGAGTTTTCATATATTCCACAAGTTCTTGTGTTGAGTATATGAATGGCTATACAAATCATATTCTATTGGTTGATGTTGTCGTATATTCCGTAAGGTTTTTCCTTATGTTGAGTATGTGAACGATTAAGTTAGTCGTCTCCGTATGATTATCTTAATCGTAGCTCCGTAAGTTTACTTATGTTGAGCACCTTCAATTAAATTGATCACTTTTGTGGTTTGATTTAGTTGCGTATTCCAATGAAATTAATCATGGGTTTTCTTGTGATTAATTTAGTTGAGTTTTGGATATAGAAAATCACAATTTTTATGGTTTTTGGTGTCCAACTAAAAAATCTTTCTTTTCTTTCGAAATTAAGGTCGCTCTTGTTGTTCTTTCGGGAATAACATCAAATAGGGGAGAGTTCTTTTGAACTTGTGCTTAATGGTAATATCTTGCGGGGTGTGCGGCTGTGGAATTTTATAGGGGTTATCTTGTATCTTAAAACTCCTTGATGAATGCATTTAGCTTCGGCTTTATGATTACATCTAAATTAAGTTGGTATGTATTTTTCTTTTAGTCTATGAAATGTCTCTTGTGGAAATTTCATTATGATCCCGTTCTTGTACCTTGGCCAATTTTATTGACACAAAAGGGGAGAAATATTGTAGTTCACACTAAAAATACATATGGTTTTTGGATCATTGTGTAAGGGAGTGGTTTCCATGATCGAGATCGAGTATTGACTAAGGGGGAGTGATACATATCACCATAGTGTTATTGTTAAAGTCGTGATACAATTGGAGTACTTGGAAGGACGAAGATTTCAGGGAACGTTGAAGATTAGACTATGGAATAGGAGCCACTAAAGTTTATCTTTTTTGTATTCCATATGTATTAATAGTTTTGTCACTAAAATTAACAAAGGGGGAGATTGTTAGAGCATAGCTCGGTCGACCTCGCATGCATTGCTATCTCAAGCATGTTTGTCAATGTTAGTGATTAAAACTATGAGTCTTGATTTCTAGCCTACATATCTAAGTCTCGGACTAGGATAGAAAAGTGTAGTTGAGCTCAAGGACTTCATGGCGATTCATCATACAACGACGAATATCTACTCAAGGAACCGTGGAACTTCATCAACAAAAAGGTATGTGGAGACTTGAACTTATCTATCACTCAAAAGTCTCTCTTCTATCTCCTACTTATTATGAGACAAAAGTCGTATGCTATATAGACTGGATCATACACATTTGATATTTCGAGCCGAGTATATCTCGCCTATCTATATCTCGAAATCATGTGTTGGTAAAGCATTTCGCTTTGATCAAGTTTATCTTCACCTAGTGACGAAAGTCATAAAAAGTTTCAATTACTTTGAGAATTGCTCTGACGCGAAACGGTCTGTGAATAACGGCCATATAACATCCTCTGAGAATGTCTCAATGATTGGAATGAGAGTTTAGATTACATAACTATGTATTCCTTAATTCGAAGTTTTCGAACTTTTTTGATTGAGAGAAACCGTAGGAATTGGCTTTGCCAAGTCCGCGAACCCAGTCTGCGAACTGACGGAAGTTTTGTACCGAGAATTTCTGCTGGGATTTTCTAAAAACTCGTTTGCGTGTAAGTCCGCGAACCTAGTCCGCGAACTGGCGAAAGTCTCTTTGCCGAGATTTTCTGTTGAGTTTGGAAAACTCCACCGGTTGTCTTAAGTCCGCGAACTTGTTTGTGAGCTTAAGAGGTTATGATCTAAAGATGTGCTCTGAACATAAAACTTAAATTACTACTGAATGCTTTATGCAAACCGTGGCTATAAAGTTCATGAGCCGATTCAACCGAATCGAATCATCTTTGTTTCAGTTGTGTCTTGTGTAGTTACATAAGATCTCATAGCAATTGAACAACTCTTTAACTAGTTCATTTGAGTCAATTGAACTAGTTATGGTGAAGAAGAACAAGGTTAATATGAAATGCTCATATGGTTAACCTTTTGGGTTACTATGTTGAACCAACATACACGTACACGCTTGGGAATGGTTTTCACAAAACCAGTAAACGTCTACCCAAGTGTGTGTGACAAGCTAAGTTTTCGATCTAACGGTTGATAAATATTAGCTTGGATCTAAATCAGGTTTTCATCTAACGGTGAATATGGATTGGTTTGTATCTAAGGCAAAACCCTGATTTGAAGACTATATAAAGGAGACATCTAGCATTGTGCAAAACTAATTCCCACACGTCTGTGTGATACTAGTGCGCTCGCTAGAGTCGATTCTCCTTTAACCTTTGGTTTTCTTCTCGAAAGCCAGGTTAACGACTTAAAGACTTCATTGGGATTGTGAAGCCAGACCGATACTACTTTTATCGTAGTTGTGTGATCTGATCTTGCATCTTCTATCGTACGAGTACAATCTTTGATTGGCTTGATATCGTGACAGTTCTTCGATATGCAAGATAAAGAAGTCACAAACATCTTCGTCTCACTTATTGTGATTCCTCGATAAACCGCCTGTGTAGTCAGGAAGGATTGTAGAGAGGTGATTGATTAATCTAGGTTGTTCTTCGGGAATATAAGACCGGATTATCAATTTGTTCATGTTCACCTTGATTTCATATCTTAAGAAGGAACAAGATCTAGGGTTTATCCGTGGGAGACAAATTTATCCTTTGATAGTCTTTTCTGTGTGAGACAGATTTGTTTATTATCAAGTCTGCGATTTTGGGTTGCAGCAACTCTTGGTTGTGGGTGAGATCAGCTAAGGGAATCAAGTGCGCAGTATCCTGCTGGGATCAGAGGCGTAGGAGTACAACTGTACCTTGGATCGGTGGGAGACTGATTGGGGTTCAACTATGGTCCAGTCCGAAGTTAGCTTGTAGTAGGCTAGTGTCTGTAGCGGCTTAATACAATGTGTATTCAATCTGGACTAGGTCCCGGGGTTTTTCTGCTTTTGTGGTTTCCTCGTTAACAAAACTTATGGTGTCTGTGTTATTTCTTTTATGCATTATATTTTATATAACTGAAATAATACAGGTTGTGCGTTCGTGATCATCAATTGGAAATCCAACCTTTGGTTGTTGATTGATATTGATTGATCCTTGGACATTGGTCTTTGGTACCGTTCAAGTTATTCCTTGTATTTGATAAAGACTCGCTATTGGTTTTAGCTTGAGTAAAAATCAAATCAAGAGAGAGATATTAACTCCTTGAGATACTTTTATCTAGATTGAGTCTGACTGTCTAGTTGATTCTCTAGCAAAGTAGTTCGGAGTTAGTCCATACAGATTGCTAAGAGAAATATTGGGTGGTGTTGTTAGACCCCCGTTTTTTCAAGTGTAACACCCCGTGTTTTTAGCATGGCGCATGCTAAAAGATGCGACATTGCTCGAGATGAAGCTTCATCCAAAGCTTCCGTTGCATGTGAGATGCATTTGGCGCAGGGCCAATATCCGGTGCCAAGTAAGGCACATCGTGTATTCATATTGGCTAAGGCCAATATGGCATTAGTTGGAGGTTATATTGGCCAAGAGCCAATCTTGCATCAAATGATGCATTAGGCCAGTTGGGTAGATGGCCTTGAATATGTACAGCCAACATGGTTGGACATCGGGTAGAAAATGTACAGCCAACACGGCTGGGCATAGGAGTGGCCTACGGGCCAAAGCTATAATACAGCCATCCTGGCTGAACATCGAGTTGACATTTGAGTGGCCTATGGGCCAAAGTCGGAAATACAGCCATCATGGCCCTTGATCGGGTTTGGCTCAGGAAGTGTTCAGCCATCCTGGACGGCCATAGGAACTGGCATGTGAGCCAGAACTAAATGTACAACCATCTTGGACGGCTATTCAGGAAAATACATGGCAACAGCCATGAATAGTAAAGTGGGGAGTTGATGAATGATTTTTTCTCCCCCAATTTAAGTTGTAAAAATGTCAAATTAACATATATAGGGAGGGGTAGTTGGTTGAAGGTGCATATGCGGACCATGTACCAAGTAAGCTTCACAGCTTAGCCGGAACGCTATGAATGATGCCTAAGGCTCATTCTAGTTGCGTAGCCTTACGAATAGAGCATATGATGCTGAGGCATCACTATGCCATTCCACAGACTCGATGATGCATCACGTGGATGCATTTGACGTAACGGCCTACACGGACTAGGTCATTACCACTATTGCTTGGCCACTGCCTAGCAAACGAGTTGGATTAAGTTTCTGTCCCTTTAGAGTATGGAAGGGTACGTAGGAAGCCACAATGAGTTGCAGCATTGCCGGTCCAGCACGTTGGCCCCTCATATCATCTAAGCTCGGCAACTCGATGCAAGAGAAGATTGCGGCCAGACTTGATAAGGAATGTTGCATGCCAGAAAGTGGATGCTCATACTTCCTATCAAGCTACGAAGAGTCGGTAAAGCGGAGTAAGAGAATGGCAATAAGCTTAGAGCGGACTATGCCCAAGTCCACAGCTTATGCCTTATCTGGATATGACTCGGACGCTGTCGATTGCTCATCTAGATAGGAAATTCAGTGATGAATTCCCTACGTTGTGGCACAACCAGTGATGCGTGCAATACGCATTGGCCTAGCCTCTATGGCTTGAACTCTTGGCAACGGCAATATGTCCATATACCCTTTTGCGGACAAGGGTGACTTTGGAACGGTGTGGAAGCTAAGTTAGCTGCATCATGCTCCACGAGCATGCCTGCAAGGGCAAGATGGACGTGCATTTTCCTGGGGATGAGGCCCGGATCGTAGCTTCATCATGGCGCACCGGGGAAGTTACGGCCTGCGGGGCAATGCGCCAAAGGCGTAATTTTCCGGTCCGTCACAGAACGTGTTCAGAATTATGCATTGCAGGACATTTGATTTTAAACCCTAATTTTGGTCGATTGTTGATCAATTGATGATTTGCTAAAAATCAATCAATGAGCGGGAGAGGAACCAGCTACATGGGATGATGGTCGACCATGTAGCGCCCAGGTGCTCGAATGAGCGTGCACCAAAGTCCTTTGTAGACCAGCTGGTGAAAAGATGATTATATGATCATTAAATCATTATTAAAATAGTGCCCATCTGAGCATTAGGTGGTAAAACCTAATTATGGAGAGAGGAGGGACCGACCAAAGGGTACGAAACCGGCTTTGGTGGTCGTGGGACCAACTGATGGTCGATTGATCAAATTCCAAGTCGTTTGGAAAGAGTTTGAACCCAATATGAATTATGGAATATCAATTAGGTCAAAATCGTAATAGACAATGGGACCGGATTCTGTGAGCCAAGGGGACAACCTTGGTCGGTCAAGGTGGAATGCCCTGTCACCATATTGTCCGTGACTCAATTCTGAGAATTTGATATTTTTTGGCGCGAGTTTGAGCAATATTTTGGATTTTCAAAAGAGTTTGATCTTGACTGAAACTCTCGATTTTGCTCGAATGAGCAAGTGAAACTTTGCTCGTGCGACCAATATTTTGGGAATATTAAAATTAATAATATTTTTCGTGAGAAGCCTGGATGGTCGTGTGACCATTTGACTTTTAGCTTTTGATAGTTTGAGCAATATTTGAGAAATATGGAAAAACCAAAGTTTTTGCTCAAACAAAGGAGTTTCATGAAACGAGAGAAGAAATAAAAATAAAATAAGGATTTAGGAAAGTGTGGGACCGGCCACGACTAGGGCATGGCCGGACGGCTAGTAGTCCCAGTCCCGTGACACTCTTCCCTATTTTAAATTATTATTTTTCATCGTGTGAGGAAATATGGAAAAACTAGGAGTTTTGCTCAAACGAGGAAGTTTGCTTAAACGAGAGAGTTTTCATGGGATAAGGAAAATAATAAAACAAGATAAAAATAAAATGAGAGGCGGGGACAGGCCGGCCGGTGGGCCCGCTCCCATGCGCCTCTTTTTATTAATTTCTTCCCTGTTTCACATAGGTTTCCCCGTTCGTCCATATTTTTGAATGCTCGTTTATGTGTTTGGGTGCTCGTTCATGCATTATTGTTAAGTACACTCGCACCATTTTCTCGGGGCTTACTCGGTGGTGGCCTAGATGCCCGAACAATGAATATTTATTACTAATTCATGGAATTCAGTCGGGAATAATCCATGAAACAGAGTAATAAAATAGATTGATTATCTATTACTAATTCATGGAATTCAGTCGGGAATAAACCATAAAACGGAGTAATGAGATAGAATAGATTACTTTTCTAGGAATTTGATTGATGAATGTTATGTTAGAATTAATCTTTGAAATGACTCTATACTAGCATGCAATATGTTTAGGAGCATTATGTTTATTCGATAATAAGGTATGAGATAATGAAGCATCATACTCATTCTGAATATTGATTGTGCATAGTCGGGGAACAGTGTGGCATCCCGAAGACGTTAGCGTTCTATACTAGCATGCAATATGTCTAGGAGCCGTCCAATCACTAAGAGATTCTATACATATGCATTTTATATAGTCAGGGAATAGTGTGGCATCCCGAAGACGTTAACGCTCTATACTAGCATGCAATATGTCTAGGAGTCATCCAATCATTTCGATTATTTGTAGAAATACTGATGAAATATGCGAAGTGTCGAAAAGCTCAGCCGAGAGACTTTACGGATAACATATTCATACAGAGCTCTGAGAGGGTGTACGCTCAGCTAGAGTTTGTTCGTAAATTTCACATACGTGTCTGAAGCCGTGTCAGAAATATGCAAAATTATAATTTTACGATTTTAGCCTTTGTCAAAAATTCACCATCAACAACGTGACATGTGTCAAGTTTTGGCATTGAATAATATTCTCTAGAGTAATATTAGCCGTTAATTTTAGGAGAGATAATAAAGTTACTACTACTAATTATGAGCATAATTTTTTCACACAGTGTGTGTTTTCCACCCTTCTCAGAGATCGAAGAGTTTAAGAAGGTGTCATTCACCTCTTTTGGAAAATTGAAGAGTTTCCTTTTATTTTAATTAAATGGTGCGTTATATGACTCGTATTAGCTGGTTGTCATTACAATTGTAATTCACATTTAAAGTCAGGTAGTGAAAATAGTGTACCGGCTAAAGAGATCACATCTTTTCACTTTTCTTCCTTTTATATAAGGAGCTTTTCAGATATGTAAAATTTTCTTTACAGTTTTGTCTTCGTTCTGAAAATTCGAAGTTCAGAGTTGCTTGGAGATTCTCAAACTTTTCTTATAAATTTCAACTTCTTTTTTAAGCCTTTTTTTATTTTATTTTCGGAGCTAAAGATTTAACCCTTTGTTTGGATTTTCATAGTTTAAAGGTTGTTGCACTTGTCTCTATACTTTCATTTTCAATAAATGGGATTCCTGTTCCAACACCTTCTCATAATATTTTTGATTTTTATCATCTTCCAACTTGTTTCGGTATAGAGGTTCGTTTGACATCGCTATATACCATTAATGTTCAGGAAGTTGTGAAGATGCATATTTCGTGTCTTGGGAGTAGAGAATTCGTATACGTACCTACACATAGTTATTATATGATGATTCGTCTATTGAATCACCAGTCCTGATCAATTACGGTATTCTTACAGGTGATTATCTCGATTCGAACTGGTTTAAGGGGATTATGGTTATCTTCTCTGTTAGTCAGATTGTCATTCCAGAAAGTACCAAGAGAGAGAATTACTGAAAAGTATTTCTTATTGATCATTAAAAGTCGTTCACATTGTACTTGGTTTACAAGCATAGCCTTTCTGGATATTTATACTAGCGTAACTATCACGCAGGAAGCATGTCTAATTGGAAACCGCCTTAATCTAGCTAGAGATGACATTATTATCCACACAAACATTACTTCTTTCTTTCATGATCTCCTCGACTTGGGTAGTACTCATTGTCACGAGACCCTTACTCCAGGTCGTAGGCTCTCAGTCTTGACTTTTACCTGTGTCTTCGGTCTCTAACTTCGTTTTGGGCTCCAGAACTCAGATCGTGCACGTGGATTGGTCTTCGTCTTCAGGTCGTGATTATGAGAGTATGATGTCCTCTAAGTCTTGCACATATTAGAGACTCGTCCGCCCGACCTCGACCTAGGTTTTCTCTCAGCACTCTATCTCGGAGGACCTGTACAACTGTCAATATTGGTTAGATGCTATATTTTTTCATCTACAAGTTGTAGATTTGAAAAGGGGAACCATGTGGTTTTATTTTTCCCATTCCTTTATTAGTTCTTGCATCGATTTTTTATACCAACCTTTCTCCAACCGAGTTAATATCCAACTTTTTTGATTATATGCGCACAATTTTGCATCGGAATCATGATATTCTTGAAGAAGAGAAGATTATCGTTGACATTATGTGAATTATGAAGTCCTCATTATTCCTGGTTTTTATCCGAAGAACATTTTATGTAGGAGTCCAGAGCTTTCCCTTGGTTTTGACCATGATAGTTTAGTCATGTTTGGAGGATTAGATGGCACTAAGTTTAACAATCAGTGTTCATTGATTATTTCAGGCCGTTGGGAGCATGGTAATCGTGTTACCAACTATTTGAGGCTGAAAGCTTTTCCTTTTCTTGGTAAGTCTCACGGACATATTTTGTTCATGATTTTTTTTAAAAATCATGTACTTTGGATGCTCTTATTTAACGTTTTCCTTTTTTTTAGGTAAAAGGAAAAATATTGACATCTGATAAACATGAGCATACATATTCTAATGTAGTTGTGAGAATAATTCTCTATATCTTCATTGATAGGCAAAATCCTGATTTATACATGTTTACAAAACTAGATAAGGGAAATAAAAGATACACCTAACAATATCTAGGATATATATGCAGTTACAACCAAATAACAAACACAATAATGTCAAGATATATCATATCTTGACCATATCTTAACACTCCCCCTCAGACTCAAGGTGGTGGAGTACACATCTTGAGTCTGGAGATTAAGAATCGAAGACGAACTGCAGAGTAAGTCTTGGTGAAAAGATCAGCCACTTGAAATTCTGATTTAACATGCGGAAGAGTGATTGTACCCTTCTTGAAATGATGACGAGTAAAATGACAATCTATCTCTATATGTTTTGTACGCTCATGAAAGACATCATTGTGTGTAATTTGAATAGCAGCCTTGTTATCACAGTACAATGGTGTAGGAGCAGAAATTAGAACTCCCATATCACGAAGTAGCCACCGTAACCAAATGAGTTCGGATGTGGTGTGAGCAAGTGCTCTGCACTCTGCTTCAGCACTTGAACGAGAAACCACACTTTATTTCTTACTTCTCCATGAAATCAATGAGTCTCCCAAGAACACACAATAGCCTGTAATATATTTTCTATCCGTAATATCCCCAGCCCAATCGGAATCTGAGTAAGCTTGAAGAGTGAAATCAGACTTTGATGAGAAACACAGACCTTGATGAAGAGACCCCTTGATACATCTTAGAATTCTGAGAACAGTTTCATAATGAGTAGACCTTGGAGCAGACATAAACTGACTGACTATGTGAACTGCATGACTTATGTCTGGTCTCGTAATGGTCAAGTAATTTAGACTCCCTACTAGTTGACGATACAGTGTTGGATTAGACAATAGAGTCCCATCTGTAGGATTGTATTTTACATTCAATTCAAGAGGTGTGTCAGTTACCTTATTGTCAGATAGCCCTGCACGCTGTAGAATCTCAGATGCATATTTGACTTGTGATATGAAATAACCAGTGGGTGACATGCCAACTTCAATACCAAGAAAGTAATTTAAAGATCCAAGATATTTCATCTTAAAACAATCACTGAGATATGATTTGAGTTCAGTAATACCTTGTAGATCACTGCCAGTAATAACCATGTCGTCAACATACAAGAGAAGAATGACAATTCCTTTTTCTGACGATCTGACAAACATAGCTGAATCACAGAAGCTTTGTGTAAAGCCATACTGGAGAATTGCATTGCTAAACTTCTCAAACCAAGCACGAGGTACTTGTTTGAGTCCATATAATGCCCGTCGAAGCTTACATACTTGATTAGGTTCATGAGGCAAACCAGGAGGAGGTTGCATGTAAACCTCTTCTTGTAACTCACCATGAAGAAACGCGTTTTTCACGTCCATTTGATGAAGCCCCCATTGTCGTGCTGCAGCAACAACAAGTAATGTACGAACTGTAACCATTCTGGCCACTGGTGCAAATGTTTTTTCATAGTCAACACCATACTCTTGTGTATAACATTTTGCAACAACTCGTGATTTACATCGTTCAAACTCACCATCTGACTTGGTCTTAACTTTATAGACCCATCTGCTTCCAACAACTGATTTTCCAGGAGGAAGGTCCACCATTTCCCATGTGCCTTCCTCTGCATGTGCTTCCAATTCATCATCCATTGAATCTTGCCATTATGGAATGGATGCAGCTTCTCTGTATGTTTTTGGTTCATAAAATGACAAAATAGAAGACAAGTAACAGTGATAGTATGCATACTTAGCTGGTGGTCTTCGATTGCGAGGTGGCAAAGAATTTTCTTCAGAATCAGGATCTCGTTCCTGAGTTGCACTGTTAGGTTGAGTCGTAGAGTGGTCTTGGTCATCCGTATTTGGTGGATCAACAACTAGAGGAGATGGACTTTCAAGAGTAGATATAGGAAAAGTGCTAGGATTGGACTCACTAGGAAATGGATCAGAATAAGTGAAAGACTCAAAAGATGATGATTTGCTGCTTGGAAGTGACCAGAATGGAACTTTCTCCAAGAATGTGACATGACGAGAGACACAAAGCTTTTTATTAACTGGATCATAACAACGATACCCTTTTTGTTCAATACCATAACCAAGGAAGACACACAAGACATTCTTTTGACCAAGTTTATGACGTTCACGTTCTGGAAGGAGTACAAAACAAGTTGAACCAAAGACTCGAAGATCAGAATAGTTTGGTTTGTTACCATAGAGACGCTCATAAGGTGACATTCCTCCTGTGACAGTTGTTGGGACTCTATTGATGGTGTAGACTGCAGTAAGGACTGATTCTCCCCAGAAATTTAAAGGAACTGAGCCAGAAATTAACTGAGTTCTAGCTGTCTCTATAATATGACGGCGTTTACGTTCTGCAACTCCATTTTGTTTTGGAGTTTACGGTATTTTCATCATAAACTTTCCAAATTCTCAAAACCCTAATAAAAAAATAAAAAAATCATCCTCTTCTCCGACGATCTTCTATCAAACCAAGAAAAAGGTTAATCTCCATCAACCCATTCTATGATTTGCATTTCTTCATTGATTTACATGTTTAAATCTTCGATTTTCGAAAATCAGAACCTCTGATTACACCCAGAATCGGTTTATGTTGACATATCGAATAAACCGATTCTGGGTTTTGGTTTCTGCCATGAAGAGCATGCACAATAATCGGTTTATATGATGATTAACATCAACCGATTTTAGGGTTAGAAACGATATAATAACCAGAATCGGTTTATAAGTGCAATACATTTTTTCTTTTAATTATGTGATCCTGTAATCGGGTTTTATGTGCCTGATAATTTACCGATTATGTTTGTCTTTTCAGATTCCTTTTCATAATCGGATTCTATATATGTACCACATAAACCGATTACTAATGGTTGACACTCCTGTATGTTTTTGTATTCAGAATCGGATTATATATGTTTAATTATGTACCGATTCTTAACTAGTTTTTTTTTATTATATATATATAGACTTCGGACACCTAGCGTTTTACTCTCGAGAGGTCACTTTGGAGGACATTCTTAGGAAACCATAAAGAGTGCCAGAAAGAAGCCTCTATAAGTTTGCCTATGGGCGTGAAACCCATCTTGAACAAGCCCTCGCATTGGTTGACAAGCTTGCACTGGAGGAGCTTTATGAGGTCATGAGGATGAGGAGAAACATGATTTAAGCTGAGAGGGAGCTCCATGCAGAAATGGAAGGTATGTGGGAACAAATGGCTCAAGCACAAGCTGCTGCTCCTGATGGTGTTGATGCTGGTGATGCTGGTGCTCCTGCTGATGGTGGTGCTGCAAATGCTCCCGGTGGTGTTGCTGCTGCTGATGCTGGTGCTCTTGCTTTTTAAGTTTTTACATTAAGTTTTAGATATTAAAAGTTTAGGTTTATAAGACTTGTGGTTGTTTTAAGTTCTTAACACTCTCTCTTTTAAGGTTTCTATTTTCGATGATCTCTGTGTTGAACTTAATGCACTTGAAGTTTTACTTACAATTATGTGTTGCTCGATAATTTTAGCCTAACATGCCAACAATCGGTCTACTCGATATGTCAACATAAGCCGATTGTTCAATCTATTTTTCCTGTATGTTTTTCAAACTAGAATCGGGTCACATATGAATATATATAAACCGATTAGTGTCGGTGAAAATTCAAAATTTTAACATGTCTTTAATCGGTTTATGTTGGTTACAAGAAAGACGATTCCTTGTGGCATTAAAATACAATCAGGTTATACTGACCTTCGAGAAGACCGATTATACCAAATTATTTCACGTTTTTCAAAAAAAGTAGTTGTTAGGGACTTTCTCTATAAATAGAGACCTCACCCTTGGACCATATTTTCCCAAAAATTGATCATTTTATTCCCCTCACTCCATATACTCCACAACTAATCATTTCATACCTCCACATACAAGAAATGTCATCATTTGATTCAAACGAAGATTTGACAATCACCAAAGCGTGGTACGCGGAAACTCGAGTTAGACGTCAGTCCTCCGTAAGGGTGGATTTCGTAACCTTTTGGGCGAGGGTACACAACAAATTTATCCAAGAGTTTGGAAATCCTAATGGAAGAAGTGTTCAACAAGTCCATGATAGGCACCTAGTCATCGAAAATGCGATACTTGCTTATTTATCTATCCAACCTCGGATTTTTAACACTCTCCCCTTCAACTTGTCCATTGAACAATTTGTAAGTATTTTTGTGGTTTGTTTTACGTAACCCATGTTGTTTTTTCTTCCAATGAAACACCACTAATAAATGTAAGTTCGTTTTTGTGGCACGAAGTCGTGAAAGCGCGCTACTTGGAGGAAAAGGGGGAAGTATTCGCATTTGATGCAAGCTATCACTTATTGGTAGAAAAAATCCCGGAGGATGACCCGGACTTCATGGATCGTGTATCGTCTTCGGAGGAAGATTGATGGCTTTACAAGTTTTTGTATAGGTTTTGTGGGTAGACCTCTATGTATACCCTCACGAGACTGTAACTCGTCCACTAGGGTCGTCTAGGGGTTTAAAGGCTTGATGCATGTGCTAAATGCATCCTACAATAATAATGGAATGAATGAAAAAAAAAAGTCGTATGAAAGGAAACAATCGGTTTATATATGTAATATGTAAAACCCGATTAAGAAAATCAGATCATACATATGGCAACGTTAACCGATTATAGATGTCCTCTGTTAATTTGGAAACACCAATCCAGAATCGGTTTACAAGTGCATGAACGTAAACCGATTCTGAGTACTGTTTACGAAAAAAAATCTAAATGTTTGATGTTTTGAAGAACTCTCTAACATTAGTTAATCTCACATCCAAAACATAATTAACCCCTAATACAATTAATTAATGCTAATTAATCAGGGGTGAAATAGGTACTTGGGTAATTATTTTGATAAGGGGTGGTGTGAAGGTTATTTCTAATGACCTTTTTTGTCATCTAGCTATAGGCCCAAATTAAGTGATATAGGCCCCAATTTAGCCAGGATAAAGTATTATGTATCCTTTGTGGTGGTTTGCATAATGAATATACATTTAATTTTCTAAAATTGTGCCTAAAATGATAAACACTTCCGAATTTTCCGTAAAAACTCTAAATCTGATATTGTTGTTTGCGCTCATTGCGTCGATTTTTTTATAACCTTTTCAACGAGATAAAATTTGTAAAATTCTGAGACACGGATTTTTAGATATGTTATATTAAGGTTTGCTTTCCAATTTTACTCTAAAAGAAATAGGATACATAAGTAACTATGTGAAAAGACTTCGAAAAAAAAAGCTTCACCAGATTCAATCTTTTTGTTTTATCAAATTGAAATTTTGGTTCATTACGACTGAAAGACTGAAATCCAGCTTTTATCAAAAAATTCCAAATCAGTCTTTCAGTCTTGGCTTTCGACTTCTTGCCGAAACTGGGCGTCGGAAGTACCAATTGGTACACTGCAAATGGAATGAGTCGACTAAAACTAACGATAACCCGTTGAATCGCTAACTCTAGGTGCCCACGCAGAAGAACCATGCCCTGATTGAACACGTCGGTCCTACCTCGCCCAAAGGCCAAAACACATTTCCATTTCCCACTCTCTCTAGAGCGGGAAACAAAAGTAAAACCCCAATAAAATCATTCTCCCTGCGTTTTCCCTCTGTTACTTCCACTCGTTTCTTCTAATCCTTCTTCTATTTTTCTCCCTTTCCAGTGAATCTATATCCCGAAACCCTAATCAAATGGAGATTTTATCCATTCAAAATCCTCGTTCTATTTTAGGTTATAGAAGTGAAAGTGAGTAAATCTTCAACTCATGGAATCAGATAAGCTTGACCATGTCCCATTAGCAAAACGTCAGAGGATGCTGTTATCAAGGTAGGATTGCTTCAGTTTTTGTGAATTCTGTAGTAAAAATTTATTGGTTATGTTCAACCCTAATTAGAACCTGAAACCTCGTCTTGTGGTTTATAAACAGTGTTATCTACGTACGGGCTATTAACTATGACCTTTTCCCATTGGATGGCAGCTCACCTTTTTATCTTTTTTTCAGGCAATCACTGGATACTGTGTCCCAGCAGCAGGATACTTGCGATATGGAGGTAGTACACATACACCAATTCATTTTATTTTCTATTGGTACTAATCTAGGATTGAAACATAAGGGTAAACTTGGGTGTTTTCGTGAAGGAAGGGGTAATATCTTCTTAACCATTCCCCAAACTTAGGCAGTTGGGTGTCAGGTTAGGTAATATTTTTTGGGTTTAAGTTTTTAACTTAGGGCCAACTTCACTGTAACCTATAACTTGTAAGAATATTACAAATTTTTGAACCTAGATATTCATATTATCTTTGGCAGTGTCTTGTCGTCTCTAGTGCATCACCATCTTCAGTGTGGAACTAGGTTATCTGCATTTGATTATGGAAAATTCTGACAGCATCATTACATCAGTAGATGAAGAAACAACTGGTAGGTCAGTTTCTTAGTTGGTGATTCTTGTTTAGTATCAAATTCCATAATTCATAGTTCGACTAAGTCGACCTAAGCTCACCAGGCAGAGCAGAGGACCAATCCTCTAGGTTGCTGGTTCGAATCCAGCAGGTCGAATTATCTGGTTGTGAAGAATTATTATTTTCTATTTAAGATATTTATGGGCTCATTTTAAGCTCTGTACTTCTCCAGACGCACAAGAAACTGGCTAATCGAGCTGAATATTTCGTACACATGTCTAATCAAAGATATCTAATAAGCTTTAGCCTTCTGTAACTTAATTCTGCGTACGGCTTCACATGCAAAAGTCTGTTTTAAGACAATGCTGGTGGAAATGTCTGAAACAACAATAAGGTGGGTATCATTTACAACTTTCTCAAGTTGTACACATGTAACATGTTATGTGTACACCAGATACACTGCCAATGATGAAAATTGCATGCTCATCAATGTGACAGTGTCTTTATTATGATTCTTGGTAGAACTAGAAAGTTTCTGTTTAGTGTAACAAAAGCATAGTTGTCTTAGATAAAAGACTTTTCTCGAGTTATTTGGATGTGATTATCATAAATTGTCTTTTTTAATTTGTACATGTCTTGCGAGCGGGATAGTTTTGTGGAAGTCTGGAAGACTGTTGCTCAATTTGAAGTAAACAAATGTATCTCAGTTACTGCTTTAGATCTCCACTGGATTTTAGTTCCTCATTGCGTTTCAAATCTCTTTTCTTGCTTGATTTCGAACATGTTTGAGATCTTTCATTTTGTTTGTTTTGCCAAAGTTTCATTTTTCTACTTGCTGCAAGGTTTTGTAAACAATTTCCAGTCTCGCATCACGGCACCCTTAATTTACCAACTGTAGAAACCTAGGGAGCAATTTCCAACTGCTTGTTTTCTATCCTACCGTAAATACTCATAGATCAAGATTTGTCATTGTGGGTGAATGACTTGAGCATGCATCAGAAGTTTTACCATAAAGACTTGGATGTCAAATAAGCAATGGATGTAAGGATTTCTTAATCTATAACTTGTACTACAAAGTAACAAAACAATTGGTAATTGCTGAATTAGAAATCCTGTTCTTGTGATTGCTTCAACTCGGCGAGATGGGTATTTAAGAATTCTTGCTAATCTTGTATTTAACCAATTCAGTGCATGAATTTCTTGAATTATCCACTTCTGAAGTTCTACCAACCATAGTGTTGATGGTGGTATTAAATCTTAATTTCTTAATAATTCATGAACTTATTATTGATTTTGTGTTCTAGATGTATTAGGTGGATTCACAGAAGTTGAAAATGAAATGCTTTGATTTCACAGGAATGAAGTTTGATCCATTTTGTGTTTGCTAAAATGTTTCAAGGAACTTTTACTTGAATCATGTTTGTAGTTTCCTTATATGCTCCTTTAGAGCCGTCAAACATCTGAGTTAGCCTCAAGATAGAACTAGAAAGTTGTAGGAAAATATCTGAAGTTTTTCGAATGCTATTACTTGTCGAATTCGGACAAATGGGTTGAAGGATAGAATGCTTCAGTGTGAGCCGTGAAATCTGAGAATAACATTATTTTGGAACAACTGCGGCGACATCCATTTTGACTCCAATTTATGTGCGTATTGGTAAGGATTTAGCCTACGTCTTCACAAGAAGTGCTTCTCTAACTGTCTTTTATAACCTTTTAAAAGGGCATGGCACTTAGACTTGTAGTTTGGAAGCTATAGCTTGGAATGCACAGGCACTCAGACATGAAATTTTTGAAAGGCAGGTCTCCTCTTGGTTTTGTCGTGTGATTTTGGGCACTTTAGATTCTGATTTGGTTCTTGTTGTCTTTCAAAAGGTTATAGAGGTTTGTATGACCTTTCTAGAATGGTAAGATGTGCTCGATTTGGTCGTTTACTTTAGAAGTTATTGCGTTGCGAACACAGCATGTTAAAGCTGAAATTCCTGAAAGGCAGGTCATGTCATGGTTTTGTCGCGTGAATTTGGATGCTTTAGACTCTGAATTAATTGTTAGTCTCTTCCAAGTCATAGAGGTTTGTTGTACCTTTCTGTAGTGGTAAGATGTGCCTGATTTGGTCCTTCACGCATATTTTATCTTCGTTATTTTTGTTTGTAATTTTTGTAGACCTGAATGTAGTTTCTAATATGATTCCGCATGCTTTATTTGGACTTCCAACGGGTCCATAGAAATTGTTGGAAAGGGATAGTTGGAAACGTGAATTCTTACCACAAACTTGAGAGTGATGAACTGCGGTATGCTTTTTGGACTTAAGAAATATCAAATTTGAGTCTTGAGACTTTTAGATACCCTAACCCAGGAGAAAAAAGAAGTAACAAGGATAAAGAGGCAGGAAGAGAGGCGGCAGAGTTTATTTAAGATAGAGTGTCAGTGAATAATTATACCTAGGCTAAGGGTGACCGGGTAATTTAACTTGGATGAGATAAAATCCCTCTTTAACGAGAAATGTATATATATATATATATATTAGTAATAATGTTTAAATATTACCCTCGAGTTCTGCCTTGAGTCAGCACTCCGTCTTGCCAAAAGCAAACCAATTGAGCCTCTTCAATGTTCTCTAAAACCATGCTGTTGGATGTGTTATTTACTGTTTTCTTTTGTTTACTTCTTGAGAATGATTAGACAATCAGTTAGATTTTACTACAGGTGAAGGTCGAGAGATTGGAGAATGGTCTAGCGAGTCCACGCAGGAATGAGCCTGGTATCTCATTAGTTGACAAGATACTAGGGATCAAGAGTGAAATGGGAGTTTCTTGGATATCTAATGAAGATGAACTGGATCATATGTCACTTAGAGAAAGGTTGAGGTTGCTAACTGCGAAGAAGGTTTCTGATTCAGAAGACTCCCGGCCTTCAGAAAGCTTGCAGAAATCTGTGCCTCCTGTGCAAAAGTGTAAACCTACAGCTTCGGAGAATGCTAAACCTGGAGTCAGCAGTCGCCAGCGAAAGCGAAAAAAGACTGCAACGCAACTTTCCGATTGTGCTATTTTGTTCTAATACTATCCTTTTATTATCTGATAAATTACGTTCGACCAACTCTTTCATGAAGTCAATTGCAGGGATTGTGCAGAAACAGCTCTGGAAGAGGATGCTCCTGGACTTCTAAAGGTGCCATATTTGTGTTCCATGATGTTTAATTGATGCAATAGTATTATGATCCATATTTAATGTACAGTTCATCTCACAGGTTCTTGTTGAGAAAGGGATACTTTTAAATGAAATTAAGTTATATGGTGGCATGGAAAGTGAAGATGCTCTGGACAGCTCATTGGATGAAAATAGCTTTGAGGATCTTCAGGGTGTAATTTCAAAGGTTTGCATGTGTCTGGTTCAAGGCATCATATTTGTCCCCTCTGCTCTTTTTATATGTTTTTACATATTCCTGCCTCTTTAATGATAGTTCTATTTATTTGTAATAAAGAGAATTAGGATAAGGTTGCATGCTGTTTCCTATTTCCAAGGTCCCCAAACTAGTCTTTGATTTGTGCCATTATGCATTTGAATTTCTATTAATTTCCGTTTAATTTGGACCTTTTCAGCTTTTTGCTCAGCGTGAAACTCTATTTAAAGTCGCCCCGCTAAGAGGTGCAAAGGGATCAAAAGCTGCTAATTACTGCTTATCTTGTTTAATTTCATTAGTTGAGAAGGTAAGATACTCGTTAGGAAACATCTTATGTAAAAACATATAAAAATAGCAGTTAGGAAACGTCAACATTTAACTGTTATCCAATCTTTCGGCTTTTACTTTTTAACTAATGTTGCTTTTGTTTCCTACAGTCGCACCTTCTTCAGTCCGAGAAATGGCCTGTTGAATGGGGATGGTGTCGAGACCTTCAGTCATTTATATTTGTTTTTGAAAGACATAACAGGTGTAGTGTTTTGAACAACTGTCTGACTTACCTCGTTTTCTACCGTCATTTGCAGCATACCTTCAGTTTTCACTTTGATAAATTTAAAATATCTCCCTCTTTATTTTATTTTTTTATTTTTTTTTTTTTGCAATGAGAATAATGGATGACAGTTTGCTGTTTGTTATACTATTTATAAAGAAGAGTCAAAGTACTAAGAAAACCTATTTTCAAATCCTGATGTGCTAATTCTGATTGTACTTGATTTTGTTTACCAAAATGACTTTATAATGTTAACTAAAATGCAGAATTGTTCTGGAGCGTCCAGAATATGGCTATGCAACATACTTCTTTGAGCTGGTGAACGTGAACGATTTATCTGTCGAATGGCAGATAAAACGCCTGGTAACGACAATGAAGCTTACTCACTGTAGCAGAGCCACCATCACCGAAAACAAATCATTGTTGGTAATATGTCTTAGGCAATCTTTCTGCATGTTTGGCTGGATCACTTCTGTATTTGTTTTTTCTTCGTGAGATGATTATTTGGACCAGTTTATAAATATACTTTTCATCTAGATGGACCAGTCAATGTGCTAGTCAAGCAGTCCAAGACTGATGTTGATGCTCCCGAATGCATGTGGCTGGCATCCTTTGGCTGTTCTATCTTTGTCTTAGCTTTTTTGTTCATATGCTTCTTTTGCTCGGCAAATTGTCTAATCTTAAAATGTGGTATCTGTGTG
This sequence comes from Papaver somniferum, assembly GCF_003573695.1. Classification (NCBI taxonomy): domain Eukaryota; kingdom Viridiplantae; phylum Streptophyta; class Magnoliopsida; order Ranunculales; family Papaveraceae; genus Papaver; species Papaver somniferum. The sequence continues at coordinate 159,943,812 of NC_039364.1, read as the reverse complement.
TTTACAGTCTGAAGTTTACCATATATGTTCATATGCATGTTCATGACCATGTTGGTTGGTATGTAGGTTGGCGAAGATTTGTCAGAGGGAGAAGCACGGGTACTTGAGGAATATGGTTGGATACCAAATAGTGGGTTGGGATCAATGCTCAATTATTGCGACAGGGTTATTCATGACAAGAGGAATGAGAAGGATGGTTCAGAATGGAGAAAGAAGATTGGGAAGTTGCTCAGAGATGGTCTTAGCGGAGGAACCATTGTATTCAGTAATCTTCCGAAAAAGCTCATGGGGGACAAGGGCACTACATTTAGCTCGCAGATCAAGCTGGAGCTTTGAAATGAGGTTGAGCTCCATCCTCTTAGGTAATTAAATGATAAGTCCCTTGTCAGTAGTGTAAATTTCAGTTTTTACTTAAATTTGCCATATCTTAGTACCTGTGTTAGGGTGTCCATGGGTATCGTGTTACGCAGAGAAGGTTGCTGTATATACATATATAAGATATGTTCTCTAGTTGTTGGTGATGCGTTAAGAATATGTGGCGTTTGATATGTATTAGGATATTTTCCGATACATTGGCAAGAGTTTGTAAGTATTAGGGATACATTCCGGCATATTTAGTGATTATTAGTATGTACATATTCCGGTACATTGTTGTGGGTGAGTACGAAAAGTGTTTTACTTAATGAGTTTCTCTTTTGTCCTGTATTTATTTATATTGTTGCAAGTATATGATCAGTTTTGTTTTCTGCCCAACATAGTGTGCACTTGGGAGATCATAAGTTGATCCCTACTCAACTTTTGTAATAGTTGTTTGATGTCCAAAATCATTGTTTCTGCTTGTGCTTGATAATCTGAAATTGTATATTGGACTAAGCTACTTACATTTACATAATCATCTGAAGATCAATGTGATTAGATGTGTGCCCACTTTCTCCGTTTTATATGTTTGAAATATATTTTTTTTCCGAGTGAGTTTACATGTGCGAGCTCACTACTCGCATAGGATTGGTAAAACTTCATCAATTGTATCCACTCCTAGCTCAAACCTATGGTGAGATGTGAGCTTGTACAAAATGCTTTTGCAAGTATCATCTTTCTCTTAAATGATGCTTTCTCTATATCGTATTTGTATCTTTTTGTGTCACTGAAGCTTATTTAGAACTGAGAAATTGGATCAGTAGAGCACTTTGATTTCTGTTTTTATTTTACCTATTTAATTACGCAACCGAAGCTTAACTTGAATGGTTCAGAGTAATAAAATGTGAGTGTATAATCTAAATGGTGCAGCTAGATGAGATTGAACTAAAAGAAGCTAGCTGCATAAATATTGGATTCTCTGGTAAATGGGATGTGCTTAGAATTCTTTGGTTGATAACACAAAAAACTCTCTGAAGTATTTTGAAAGTGCTTTATCAGGTGTAGATATTAACAATGGAAATTTAATTCGATCTATAGCTGTCCACATATTTCTGGGGACATGTATATGAGAAAGAATCAAGAAGACAGAGATTGGGTTAGAAATCTAGACAAGTTTTTGACTTTGTGTCTTTGAAAGTCTCCCAGGACTGCATATCTCAACTTAAAACTTTAAATTACTCAATAGCTAACAAATGGGAAGTAAATGTTTTAAGAGTAACTACTGAAATTAAAGTGCAACTTTATTCCACCTAGAATTCCTGGAAAGCTTACCACCAACCTCTGCCCAGCAGAATCTTCTGTTTGCCGTGCAGTTTTTTTTAGCATTTCCTTTATGTTGCCAAAATCATCAAAGTTAAACCACAAACATGCATAAATTTATGCACACTTCTTTCTTTAGGAACATAGAGCAAATATGGGGATTCCAAGCATTTTCTCCATAGTGGTTTTGCTTCTGTTTACCTTTCTTGTGTTCTCAGTTTCTCTAGGAATGCCAAGTACAACTCATGGAAACTTTCTTCATTTCCTTGACCAAGGTTCTCCAACTTCTATACTATACACCCAACAATTCAAATTATTTGTCTATCTTGAAATCCCAAATTATTTGTCCATCTTGAAATCCACTGTACAAAAGTTCTTATCACCCCCTACACCAAAACCCCATCTCATCATTGCACCTTTGCATCAATCCCATGTTCAAGCAATTGTAGCCTTCTAGAAGACACGAAATTCATATCGGTGATGACTACGAAGGCCTATTCTCAATACTTATGATATTGTTCAGAGAGAGAGAGGGCAAAATCCAAGTATGCTTCCATTTCTTTAAACTTATCAAGGAAATGGGGTCAAAGAGCAAAAGATAAGTGGTCTAAAGATGCTGAAAGAAAAACTAGATATCTTCATCGGCTAGCTTCTTATAAATATAAGCTGAGTAGTATCAATTGCTTAAGAATAGATGGTGATTTGTCTTATGGTAAAACAAAGATTTCTGAAGAACCTAACAATTTTTACTCTAACCTCTTTTCTGAGCAATTTCCTGCAAGACCAAGATTTGATGAGTTGCAAATGCCCTCTATATCTGTAGAAGACAGTATTCAACTTGAACAACCATTTTCTGAAGAGGAAGCCAAGAATGTAATTTGACATTTTGGAGCTAATAAGGGTCCGGATGGCTTCACTATGGAGTTTTTCAAGTATACTTGGGAGGTGATTAGAGAAGATCTAATGAAGGTGGTCAAAGAATTTGAATTTACTTCTTCACTAGATTGGATATTAAATTGCATCAATCTGAAGCTTATCCCAAAACACAGTGGAGTTGTATCTTTACATAACTTCAAACCTATTACTTTAATTGGAGGAGTTTATAAGATAATATCTAAAATGCTAGCTCGAAGAATGAAACAAGTCATGCGTTCAATTATTTCTGATTTTCAAGGGGCCTTTATCCATGAGAGATAGATAAATGATGGAATTTTGATTGCAGTTGAGCTGATTGACTCAAGGAAAAGAGAGAATAAACCAGGTATTGTATGCAATGTGGACTTTGAGAAAGATTTTGATAATATCAATTAGGGATGTGTAGACATTACTTTGGAGAGATTTGGTTTTGGACATATTTGGACAAGCTGGATAAAATGGTACATCTCTTATGCAAGATTTTTTATCCTTCTAAATGGTGAAGCTACTACTTTATTTAGATCACATAAAGGAATAAGACAGGGTGACCCCATTTTTCCATTTCTGTTTATTATAGTAGATGAACTTCTCTCATTAATGATTAAGAAAGCTGCTTCTTCTGGGTTGATTTATGGTTTGAAGGTTTCTTCAAATGGAACTGCATTTCAACATCTTCAATTTGTTGATGATCCTATTGTCTTCTTAAATGACACTTCTGAACAAGTCTCAAATCTGAAAAATATTTTGTTCTCTTTTGAGTTGATTTCAGGCCTCAAAGTTAACTTCAGAAAGAGTACAATTGTTGGAATTGAGAGTGATCACAATGGTGCCAAGTGTGCCAATGTCTTTGGTTTTAGCTTATCAAAATGACCTCTGGATTATTTAGGCATTCCCTTGGGATGTAATTCCAAGTGTAAAAATATGTGGGAGATTATAGTTCAGAAAATTCATCTGAAACTCTCTACTTATTGGAAGCGTATATATCTTTTCAAGGGGCAAAGATTAATAATGGTGAATAATATTTTATCTAGTTTTACCAGTTTATCATCTTTCTTTGTTTCATATGCCTGCTTTTGTCATGAAAGAAATAGAAAAGATTATGAGAGATTTTATTTGGGGTTCTACAACAAATTCTAAGAAGAGAAGCTGGGTAAAATGGACAAGAGTTGTCTTACCTAAGAAGAGAGGCGAATTGGTGTTAAAAAATTGAAGTTGGTTAATAAGGCACTTCATTATAAGTGGATTTGGAGATATGATTCTGAAGATAGATCTCTATGGAAAAAAATTGTTCAATAGAAGTTTGGTGGAGACTTGAATGATTTCTTTCCTAAGAACTCAAACTTGACTATTAAAAGTAGCTTATGGGATGGAATCTTAAAAGGTAAAGAACACGTCTTGCAGAATACATCATTGACCATGAATTCTGGTGATAAAGTTGTTTTTCGGGATGATAAGTGGAATGGTGACAATCCACTTAAAGTATCTTACAATTCACTTTACAAATTATCTAAAAAGAAGCACGCAACTATTAAGGATTGCATTTCAGATGAAGCAGCTTGGAACTTGGATTTTTCTAGAAACTTGAATGCTGCTAAATTAGGTGAGGTTGTTCTTATGCTACAGGATTTAGGTGACTCTACTTTTATATCTGACAACTCAAGGGGTGAGGATCAAAGAAAATGGATTGCTGGGGGGGGGGGGGGGGGGGGTTCACAGTGAGTAACTGCTACAAATCATTGGATGTTGATGGTTTTCTTATGTTTCTTCATAAACAATTGTGGAATCCAAAAGTTCCAATGAAGGTTTCATTTTTGGTTTGAACTCTTTTCTATGAAGGTGCTCCAACTCTGGATTTTCTTCACAGAACTGGTAGAACAAATAAAAGTATTTGTCTATTCTGCAATGTGGCTCAAGAAAAAACAATCATCTCTTCATGCAGTGCTCTGAAACTTTAAAACTGTGGAACTACTTTCTTAACAGTTTTGGCATTGGATGGGTGCTTTCTGACTCTGTCAAATCAACTTTGTGGGAGTGGCCTGCTAAAAAAGGAAATGATATGCGCGCATTAGAAGTTATGGGGTTTATTGCCATTTGCAATCTAATGGAACATTTGGACTGAACGTAATAACATGATACATGGGAATATGAGAAGGAATGTAAATTTGCAGTCAAATACACTATATATAACTGGTGTAGGTGTACTAAGATATTTGAGCACATTTTTTTAAGTAAAATCATTTGTAACTGGGAGGCTGTTTTGGCATGAGCTTTAAGCCATGTTCTTATTGGTTTTCCTTCGTTGTTTTTTATTGGGAATTTAGTCATGCCTTTATGACCGAGTATTTTTTTTTAATAAAAATTTCATTTGTCAAAAAATAAATAAAAATGTATCCGATGTACCATTCCTTATCGTTGATATGTTCAATATCAGATCTATTATTGTTGACACAGAACATCATACTGCATGGGTTCAATCTAGTGTAATGGTGGGTGAAATTTATTACAGAATTGTAGAAAAAAGTCCAATTCTTGATTTTCCTTCAGAAGTTTGCCCTACTACAGGTGCAGGTGGATACTTTAGTGGAGGCGGGTACAGAGCCATATTAAGGAAATATGGCATTGCAATTGATAACGTTATTGATGCTTGATTAGTAGATGCTCACGGAAGAATTCTCAACAGAGAGTCCATGGGGGACAACTTGTTTTGGCTATTCGTGGAAGTGGTGGAGTTTAAGAATCATTTTGTTGTGGAAGAACATATTGGTTTCACAGTGAGTAACTGCTACAAATCATTGGATGTTGATGGTTTTCTTATTTTTCTTCATAAACAACTGTGGAATCCAAAAGTTCCAATGAAGGCTTCATTTTTGGTTTGAACTCTTTTCTATGAAGGTGCTCCAACTCTGGATTTTCTTCACAGAACTGGTAGAACAAATAAAAGTATTTATCTATTCTGCAATGTGGCTCAAGAACAAACAATCATCTCTCCATGCAGTGCTCTGAAACTTTAAAACTGTGGAACTACTTTCTTAACAGTTTTGGCATTGGATGGGTGCTTTATGACTCTGTCAAATCAACTTTGTGGGAGTGGCCTGCTAAAAAAGGAAATGCTATGCGCGCATTAGAAGTTATGGGGTTTATTGCCGTTTGCAATCTAATGGAACATTTGGACTGAACGTAATAACATGATACATGGGAATATGAGAAGGAATGTAAATTTGCAGTCAAATGCACTATATATAACTGGTGTAGGTGTACTAAGATCTTTAAGCACATTTCTTTAAGTACAATCATTTGTAACTGGGAGGTTGTTTTGGCATGAGCTTTAAGTCATGTTCTTATTGGTTTTCCTTCGTTGTTTTTTATTGGGTATTTAGTCATGCCTTTATGACTGAGTATTTTTTTTTAATAAAAATTTCATTTGTCAAAAAATAAATAAAAATGTATCCGATGTACCATTCCTTATCGTTGATATGTTCAATATCAGATCTATTATTGTTGACACAGAACATTATATTGCATGGGTTCAATCTAGTGTAATGGTGGGTGAAATTTATTACAGAATTGTAGAAAAAAGTCAAATTCTTTGTTTTCCTTCAGGAGTTTGCCCTACTACAGGTGCAGGTGGATACTTTCGTGGAGGCGGGTATAGAGCCATATTAAGGAAATATGGAATTGCAATTGATAACGTTATTGATGCTTGATTAGTAGATGCTCACGGAATAATTCTCAACAGAGAGTCCATGGGGGACAACTTGTTTTGGCTATTCGTGGAAGTGGTGGAGTTTAAGAATCATTTTGTTGTGGAAGAACATATTGGTTTCACAGTGAGTAATTGCTACAAATCATTGGATGTTGATGGTTTTCTTATTTTTCTTCATAAACAACTGTGGAATCCAAAAGCTCCAATGAAGGTTTCATTTTTGGTTTGAACTCTTTTCTATGAAGGTGCTCCAACTCTGGAATTTCTTCACATAACTGGTAGAACAAATAAAAGTATTTGTCTATTCTGCAATGTGGCTCAAGAACAAACAATCATCTCTCCATGAAGTACTCTGAAACTTTAAAACTGTGGAACTACTTTCTTAACAGTTTTGGCATTGGATGGGTGCTTTCTGACTCTGTCAAATCAACTTTGTGGGAGTGGCCTGCTAAAAAAGTAAATGCTATGCGCGCATTAGAAGTTATGGGGTTTATTGCCGTTTGCAATCTAATGGAATTTGGACTGAACGTAATAACATGATACATGGGAATATGAGAAGGAATGTAAATTTGCAGTCAAGTGCACTATATGTAATTGGTGTAGGTGTACTAAGATCTTTGAGCACATTTCTTTAAGTACAATCATTTGTAACTGGGAGGCTGTTTTGGCATGAGCTTTAAGCCATGTTCTTATTGGTTTTCCTTCGTTGTTTTTTATTGGGTATTTAGTCATGCCTTTACGACTGAGTATTTTTTTTTTTTAATAAAAATTTCATTTGTCAAAAAATAAATAAAAATGTATGCGATGTACCATTCCTTATCGTTGATATGTTCAATATCAGATCTATTATTGTTGACACAGAACATCCTACTGCATGGGTTCAATCTAGTGTAATGGTGGGTGAAATTTATTACAGAATTGTAGAAAAAAGTCCAATTCTTGATTTTCCTTCAGGAGTTTGCCCTACTACAGGTGCAAGTGGATACTTTAGTGGAGGCGGGTACAGAGCCATATTAAGGAAATATGGCATTGCAATTGATAACGTTATTGATGCTTGATTAGTAGATGCTCACGGAAGAATTCTCAGCAGAGAGTCCATGGGGGACAACTTGTTTTGGCTATTCGTGGAAGTGGTGGAGTTTAAGAATCATTTTGTTGTGGAAGAACATATTGGTTTCACAGTGAGTAACTGCTACAAATCATTGGATGTTGATGGTTTTCTTATTTTTCTTCATAAACAACTGTGGAATCCAAAAGCTCCAATGAAGGTTTCATTTTTGGTTTGAACTCTTTTCTATGAAGGTGCTCCAACTCTGGATTTTCTTCACATAACTGGTAGAACAAATAAAAGTATTTGTCTATTCTGCAACGTGGCTCAAGAACAAACAATCATCTCTTCATGTAGTGCTCTGAAACTTTAAAACTGTGGAACTACTTTCTTAACAGTTTTGGTATTGGATGGGTGATTTTTGACTCTGTCAAATCAACTTTGTGGGAGTGGCCTGCTAAAAAAGGAAATGTTATGCGCGCATTAGAAGTTATGGGGTTTATTGCCGTTTGCAATCTAATGGAACATTTGGACTGAACGTAATAACATGATACATGGGAATATGAGAAGGAATGTAAATTTGCAGTCAAATGCACTATATATAACTGGTGTAGGTGCACTAAGATCTTTAAGCACATTTCTTTAAGTACAATCATTTGTAAATGGGAGGCTGTTTTGGCATGAGCTTTAAGCCATGTTCTTATTGGTTTTCCTTCGTTGTTTTTTATTGGGTATTTAGTCATGCCTTTATGACTGAGTATTTTTTTTAATAAAAATTTCATTTGTCAAAAAATAAATAAAAATGTATCCGATGTACCATTCCTTATCGTTGATATGTTCAATATCAGATCTATTATTGTTGACACAGAACATTATATTGCATGGGTTCAATCTAGTGTAATGGTGGGTGAAATTTATTACAGAATTGTAGAAAAAAGTCAAATTCTTGGTTTTCCTTCAGGAGTTTGCCCTACTACAGGTGCAGGTGGATACTTTCGTGGAGGCGGGTACAGAGCCATATTAAGGAAATATGGCATTGCAATTGATAACGTTATTGATGCTTGATTAGTAGATGCTCAAGGAAGAATTCTTAGCAGAGAGTCCATGGGGGACAACTTGTTTTGGCTATTCGCGGAAGCGGTGGAGTTTAAGAATCATTTTTTTCGTAGAAGAACATATTGGTTGATGCACCACCCATTGTCACTGTTTTTACAATCAGTAAACCTTAGAAAAAGGTGCAACTTCAATTGTCTTGCACATAAACTTCCCCAATAAACTCTACTCAGAGAAAAAAAAATCCAAGTTTTATTCAACTCTTTATTTCTTCGGGATGCTGAGTAACTTTTTTTTTTAATGAAAGATCGATATCCCCAGGTAGGTTTGAGGAGGAAATATAATACCCCAATTGCCTTAACCACATCAACTTTTCACCCATTTCAAGATTGCTATCGTGTTTCCTTTCACATGAATGATCCCCCTCAAGTTATTTTTCAAGGTTCTGCAAACGATCCTGATGAGACTCAACCACCAAGTGAGGCTCAAAACGGTGGGACTTCTGCTATGTTAAACACCACTCTTGACCCAGAAAACCTGACGTGATAGATCTTTAATGGCTATGGAAATCAGTAGTTTACATATGTAATTTACTTTCAATCTTTCTGATGTGATTGTTTTGTTTTTATTAATGACAATTATCTTAAAATTAATTTTCAAATCCAAACGGATTTTACATTTAATTAAAAAATCGCAATTGCACTTCATAATAATATAACTACATAACACTTAATCAAAATTAATTTTTGCACATGAATCTTATAAAGTTATAGCATTCATCATGCTTAAATCCTCTTCTGTTGGTTTTAATAAGTTTGGAATGAACCCTAATTTTCTGAAGAAAAAAACAAATAAACAATAAGTCAGTACCATTTTAATTAAATAAAACCGAGTCGTTAAAAAAAGAAAAAAATTATTAGGATACTCACCAGTTCGTTGATGGACAATCCAAGATGATCTGCCTTTATCATCCACAAAATTTTCATATACTTTCTCACATCTTTATTGATAAAGTAAAAAGAAATCTATTTTGAAGACTCTTATTTGTTCCCATTGAATTTTAATTACCGGCTAATGCCATAAATCTTTAAAACACACTGTTTTATAAAATTAAAAGTGGTTAATTGAAACCTATATCATTTTCAACTTATATCCAGGATCAAATAAGAGAAACATATTTTTCTCGAGCATTAGCCATATCCGTGAAGAGAGCACTAGCCATGTCAGTAAAATGAGCACTAGCAATTTTGGTGTAGAGATTGTGTAAGTTGAATTGTATGAGATTGAATATTTATAGAGGTTTGGTAACTAGCCGTTGGATGATGAACCACTGGGCGACATGTAGTGGTACTGGGTGGACGGTCTATCTTCCCTTAGTGGTATTACCAGTTATTCTGGAGGAGCTCTGGTACGGAGAAGGGGACTTTGTATTACTGGCGGTCGACTGACCATAGAGCAATGGAGTCTCTTATACACCACTAAGAGCAATTCTATTGGGGTGGGAAAATGAACTAATTTGCCCATTCTCATCCCATAAGAAAATTGAAAAAAATGGATGAGCAAACTCTCAAATTTTGAGAGTTTTCCGGCCCAACTGGGCCTAGGAAAGGTCGAGGCTCGGTTCTTGTTGAGACGGTCATCGTCTCAAGTTGGGCCGACTGGACTTCTCTGAGTCAATAAAGGTCCGGTTCATCCAAGGACTCTAATATCATCTTTTATAGATTCAAATATTTTCACTTCTAAAATCATACCTCCTCCACCTTTTACACTCTCAATTTTCGAGGAATGGCTCAGCCGTATATTAATCCTACGGATTTTACCGAAGATGAAAATTTACTGGTGAGATGAATTCCATAATTGTGGGTACTGTCTGTCGGGGCTTGCTCAAAAAATTAGGGGAATCAATGGCGTCACTTTGAGAATTCTGAATTCAACGTGTCTTCAATAGTTGACCGGTGTGGTTGAAGTCATAAGTTGCAACAAAGGCGAAGTCCCCACACTATGTATGTGATCAGGTAAGAAGATGAACCAAGTTGTATGGGACTTATGATGTAAAGAGGTTTTGTTGATAATGTTTTGCATTCTTCAACACGGACATCAGGTTTTACTGGATTGGCTCTAAAGATCAGGTTGGTGGTTGATTGAAATAGTTTTGAACTGCTCTACCTCTTCGGAATGATTTGAGTGTTCGGTCTTATTGATGCTGACGTGGTTCTACATGCGTCTTAAAAGACTACGTTCCCAGAGGTGGATCTCTTGAGCTATCTTTTGAATCCTTGATTGTTGTGGTGGATGGGCCACGGTGAGAAGTCCCCTGTCACACTTATCTTTGGTTTCTAAAGTCGTGTTTCCTAGAATAGGCTTGAGATGCGTTTCGTCTTATTCAAGGGTTGCAGGTGCCTACAAGGTCTGATGACGTAGTTAGGATAGATGAAGATATCCTTGTGGTGTGCCTTTGAAGAGTAGAGGATCTCGTAAATGTTATGACTCTTTGGTTGGACATTTATTTAGTGCTTGAGGTGTTCTTGACAGTAATGGAATCTCGTGTAAGCCTTCAGTCCCCAAGTATGGTTCATGTGATTCTTCGGATGCAGATGCTGAAGATGATGCTCCAAGTGGTATCGTCGTATATGATGACAATGCAATGAAACTGTACCAATTAAGTATCTGAACGTTGGAGTTAACTTTGACTTCATGTTTGACATAATCTGACCCTGGAGAGGAGGTGTTTATGTTATTTTCAACCCTGCAGGAGAAGATATTTCATCCTCGTAGATAAATTTCTGAAGTAGTGTTCCATGATCGGGAGTATGTCTTGAAGGAAGTTAAGACGTTTGAGCTTGGTATTGGATAAACTTCTTGTTAGAGCACTGCTCGGTCAAACTCGCAAGCGTTACTATCTCAAGCTTGTTTGTCAATCTTAGTGATCAAAACTATAAGTCTTGGTTTCTAGTTTACTTATAGCGATGCCTCGGACTAGGATAAATTGTGTACTTGAGCATTAGACTTCACGGTGTTCATCATTTGAAGACGAAGAACTACTAAGGAGAGTTTGTGGAACTTCATCAACAAAAGGTATGTGGAGACTAAAACTCATCTATCACTCGAAAAGTCTATTTCTACTATCTCCTATATTGAGAAAAAAGTCGTATTGCTATATAGTATTCGATTATGCACATTTGAGATTTCGAGCTGAGTTTAGATCGCTTACATATTTCTCGAAATATGTGTTGGCAAGCTTTCGCTTTAACCAAGTTCATCTTATATTCTTGACGAAAGTCAAAAGATGATCATGTGAAAATCGCCGAGTAACATCTTACATGGTTTGTGCGATACAATCATTTGGTGTAGACTTCGAATTTTTTGCAATGATTATTTCAATAACTTGAAAATTGCTTTGATGCTAATAGTTCGTGAAAACAGCTATTGTCATCCTCTAAGAATGTTTCAATGATTGAAGTAGAGTTTATAACACTTAACCATTATTGGATTATGAACATAGTATGTATCCTTGCATATATATGATCCATGTCCGGGAACCATAGTATGCATAACCGTATGCGTACCTGTTGGTTTGTGAAAGTCTGGGCGCCTAAGTACACATACCAGTACGCGTACTGGCGTAAGGTCTGGGTCCGAGAATTTCTGCTGTGTTTGGAGGTATGTGTACCCGTTCGCATACTTACTTGAGTGTTAAAGTTCTAAAAGCGGTTTGTTCATGAACTAATACATTTATATAATAAGGAATGCATTCTATGCAAACCCTGTCTATAATGCTCATGAATTTATTCGAGTGAATCAAACCGATTTTGCTTCAATTGTGTTCTTGTATACTTCTATGATAATATAACAATTGAAAAACTCTATAACTAGTTTCATTTGAGTCATTTGAACTAATTATGGTTAAGATGAATAAAGTTGATATGAGAGTGTTCATATAACTAACTTCGGTTAACTACTATTGAGCCAACCTAGTGTACACGTTTAGGTACGGTTACTCGAACCTAAATGTAGGTACATTTCATTTGTGTATAACAAGCTAAGTTCGATCTAACGGTTGAAAGATATTAGCTTCAATCTAATCAGGTTTTCATCTAACGGTGAATATTGAATGCTTTGTTACAAGGTAACTTAGATTGCAAACCCTGATTTGAAAACTATATAAGGGAGAACTCTAGCAACTGGGAAACCTAATCCCCACACCTTTTGTGTGATATTAGTTGCGACTAGAGTCGATTCTCCTTTAACCTTAGGTTTTTCACGGAACCCTGTAGGTTAACGACTTGAAGTCTTCATTGGGATTGTGAAGCCAGACCCAACTATTTTCTCTGTAGTTGTGTGTTCTAATCTTACTTCTACTATCGTAGTTGATTATTATCTTTGCTAAGATTTTCTTGAGATTTATCTCCGATAGGTAATATTAAAAGTAGTCACGAACATCTTCGTCTCATCGTATGTGATTCCATAATATCTTGTTTCGCTTCCATACGATTAAGATTATTGTGAGGTGATTGATAATACTAGGTTGTTCTTCGGGAATATAAGTCCAGTTTATCAATTGGTTCTTGTGCACCTTGATTTATCAAAAGACGCATCAAAACTCATAGGTATTTCTGTGGGAGACAGATTTATCTATTCCAATAGACTTTTCTGTGTGAGACTAATTTGTTTATCAATTCTTCGACTTTGGGTCATAGCAAGTCTTGGTTGCGGGTGAGATCATCTAAGGGAATCAAGTGCGTAAAATCCTGCAGGGGTTCAGAGACGTAAGGAGGCTTAATACAGTGTGGTGTTCAAAGCTGGACTAGGTCCCGGTTTTTTTTTGCATTTGCGGTTTCCTCGTTAACAAAAATTCTAGTGTCTGTGTTACTTCTTTTCCGCATTATATTTTGTTATATAATAAAAATGTCACAGGTTGTGCATTAAGTTCAATCAGTTCTTGAATCCGACCTTTGAGTTGTTGATTGAATTGATTGACACTTGGATATTGGTTTGTGATACCGTCCAAGTTCTTTCTCTTATTAAATCGGGCTCGCAAATTCCTATTTGTTTGATTGCAGATTCAATTGAGAAATTGAGATATAACTCTTTGATATACTTTTTTATAGATTAAGTCTGACTGTTTAGTTGATTCTCTTGAAAGTATATTAGAGTTTGTCTATTCAAATTGCCGAATGAAATATTTGGTGTGGTTGTTAGACCCCCGCTTTTTCACTTTTCGATTGTGTCACAGACTTGAAAAGAATTGGGTTTTGGTATCTCAGGTTGATGACATATCTTCGTGATTATTGGGTTATCGGTTTTAATATTTTCAGTAGAGACGACCCCTATCAATTTGATAAACCTTTGAAAAATCAGTTTCCCATTCACATCATCGAGTCACGATATGGTTGATATCCAGGTCAAGTCCCTAAGTATCGATGGGACTTTGGACAACTGGTTGTAAAGGGAGTTGTTGAACATGACTTACTTGTAGGTGAAATCCACGGATGTATGATGTCACGTCTTCCCCGGATGATTTTTTCGCATCCGGATCCGCTACTTGGTGATGCATAAGAGGTAAGAAACCTTGGAGGTATGCTGGCTTGTTAACATCTAAAGGTGAGTCCCCTAGTGACAACCTCAATGGCGATGCATCAATCCTTATCTTGTTGTTGCGAATCGACGGACGTCCCATAACCATTTCACAACCTGGATCCTCCTTGATGATGTGAAACTTGACATGTATCTGGGCATCATCCATCTTTCTCCAAGAATGATGCAATCATAAGAGCTAGTGGAATTTCCTTCAAAATATTTAATCATGGCTGGTGAGTACGTAGCCTCACGTCTAGAAACTCTCGCAACTCTCAGAATCTTGATGGTGATAATGTTGATATTCGTGACGACTTCAATTAATGTTTTCTCATACTCAGCATCCTTGCAGGCGGTGGTGAGAAATCCCCAGTCAGGTTTCTCGATGTTTTTGTTGACTTTGTCTTCCATAGAAGTCTTGGGATGGACCATAGTTTTTTCAGTAAAGTGAAAGCGCTTACCCGATATAACACAATTAATGGGTGTGAAGATATCCCTGCGCCGGGCCTTGGAGAAGTTGAGAAGTTCACACATGTTTTCCATCATAGAATGAAACTGCTAACAGGGAGGGGGTCTTTGTGAACACCTTCAGTCCCCAAGTGTTATTCTCCCTAATTAATCTTTTCCTTGAAGACACGTTTCAGACCGTTGCATTCACTGGTGGGATGGTTGACGAGCTTGTGAAAATGACAATACTTTGGATCTAACATCTCACGAACAATTGGTGGGTGTCGTACATGAGGAAATTTGACAGCTCCATCTTGTATCTAAACATATAACAAATTAATGACCTCCTCCATGGGAAATGAGAAGTCTGGGAATATTGGATCTGGTCTTGTCAGTTGATGTGGTTATTGACGTGGAACCTTAGGTGAACCCTAGTATGGAGCTTTTCCCTGGATCGGTGCTGATGTCGAGGATGGATCGGAGGTTAAGGCAGATATGAAGCACATAGTCGGTGAGGCTGGTTGAGGTGTAGCCTTCCTTTTGGTTCCTTTGTCAATGACAACACCTATGGATGGTTTGACAAAGTATTGTTTGTTCACTAGTTATTAATTCCCACGGGTGTATCCACGATTTTATTTTCTAACGATCTTTATTCTCTTCAAAAAAGCTGGAGTAGTTGTCACAGATCGATGGATAGCCTCCTGGAGTTCATAGAAAGTATGAACGTACAAATTTTCCACCAAGGATTTTTAGGTTGCCATTCTGCTCTCGCTGTAAGGATGTTGATTGCAATGTGATAAATCTGACACGTCTTCATCTTCAGCTTGAGAAGTTGTTCCAAGTCTTCACCAACAACAAAGCTAGGTTGATTGTTGTTTTTCAGTTCTCGTTCAGCACGAATACGTATTTCGTCTTTGTCGTCACCGTCGGATACATGAAGCCTAGAAGAGGAATAAACACCATCGGTGTCAACCTAGAAATCAATAGTATTCCCTCTAGGGAGAATGTTTTTTTGACTCTTCTGATAACTGATATGTAAAAATTCTCAAAAGAGAAAGCATCTCGTTCTGGATCTTGATAATACAACTTGATTTTTGATGATATCATTTAGAATTTTCATGATATCATCTATAGTAGTTGGGCTTTGAGTATCCATAGATTTCAAAGGAGTATTAACTGGCAGGACGAGTTCCACAGTAACATGAGGGACTTCATCGGTATTGTAACGCATGAAATTGAGAATAAGTATTTCTGACACGCTCTTATGATCAATTATCTTGAGAAAACCAAGGGATTGATTTGTAACCGGGAGGTTGATTTCCCACTGTGATCGCCAATTTTTTTTACATAAAATTTGGTTCTAGTGTAAATAATGTACCAACGAGGTACTCCTTTAGGTTCAGGGATCAAAAACGTATAAGACAAGCCTAAACTAAGAAAATAAATATTTTGTCTTGCTTCGATTATCAGGAGAGAAGATGGGTTGATCTTATGGAAGGGAATCAGAAAAAGTTGAGGAATCACAGTGATGATGAATTATGTGTAAGGTTGTTGAACTATGATGGAGTTAAAGATATACACTACTTTCCTCGTAAGTAGTGGAGGTAGTGATGGGATGGAGAGATAGAGATCATGGGAGGTAATGGTAAGGTCACGCCCGCTATGCTAGGAAGTTTCTGGAAACCTCTTGACCATTACTCCATTATCTCTTCAACCACTTTAAACCGTCAACACTACTTGTTACTCTCTCATCATTGGTTGTTGCCACATCGCATGTTTCTATAAACCTCCAGACTAATACCCCATGAAGAATCCTCTCATGTAACATGATTTGATTTCTCCTAGGCATTAGTGGAGTCATTGACTACCTCTTGTCTTGACTAAGTTATAGTCATGATGCGCTTTGACTGGGTGTTCAGCTCTCAACAAGCTAACTAATCCTTCTTGTAGTGATATTGAGTTTTATGCGACTCAGTAAGCATGAGTATGACCGCAACATGTATTGGCATAGTAGAGATATGTCTTTGCGTGGTAACGACATGCATGTGCTGCTAGCACTAGAATGTGTTGTAAATGGCCAAGTGTGCTGGCAAGGTGCCACAACCATGGCCAAGTGCCGGTATTGCCAACAACGGCCATGAACAAACGTTGACGCTAACAACAATACCCATGGCCAAGCACTGGGGCTGGCAGCAACGAATATTATGCTGGCAACGACGATTATGGTGGCGCTAGCAGCAATGGCCATGGCCAAGGCTGGCGCAGGCAGCATCACTGGCCAAAGTGTTGGTCGTCGTCATGTTTATCATGGGCATGGGCTTGCCCCACGGGATATTTTGATGCCGCGACATGCCTAGAGCCTCCCAATATTACACAAGACTTGACGTTGGCAATGGGTTGACACCATGTTTGGCAAATGATGGTCATTGGATATTACTTTGAGTATAGAGTGTATTTATAACATGTTCAAGGAATCCAGCTGGGGAAGTTTGTGACTTGAGACGCTGTTAAATTTTACTCAATGGGAGTCTAAATACTAATGAATCAGACAAGTTTAACCAATTCGGCTGTGGAATTATTGCAACTTAAAACAAGTTCGGTGTCGCTCTATATTGGTGATCATCCATATAAGAGCTCTCGTATCCGTCCAAGAATAAGATCATGCTTTGGATGTGTGTTATGTATAGTCAGAGAATATTTGGAAAGGAATTGTAACCAACACCAGTGGCATTCTGATGACAATATTGCTCTATACTAATGCGCAATCCATCTAGAAGTTGTCAAATCATTGTAAGTTCAATATAGAAGTGATTACGGTAAGTACTGAAATACTTCTCTGATACACGTTCAGAAACGAATTTACAAATTTTTTCTTTGTCAAAAATTCACCGTCAACACCCATCCACCTGGCCTATCAGATTAGATCAAAGAGAATTATGTTTAGGGCTGCACAAGACCCACCCACGATACCCAAACCCACCCGTACCCGCTAAATCCGTGGGTTTTTAATCCATACCCGCCCGTTGTGGGTGCGGGGTTGGTTATGAAAAAAAAACCCCGATGTCTGTGGGTGCGAGGTTGGTTTAAGCTAATACCCTCCCATACCCGCCCAAAAAACCGCAAATTATATACCATTAGATAAAACTAATCCTAGTCGTCCATTATGAAACCCTAATACTAGTAGATAGGATAACTGATAACCCTCATTCACTTTCTACACTCTTCTCTCTGTTCGGCCTCTCCTCTTCTTCCTCCTCAGTTCTTCTTCTTCACCTACGAACGACAATTACCAGAAATCTTCACCAGAAATCGACAACAACAACTTCGAATCTTCACCAGAAATCAACAACAATCGAAAAATCAACAGATTCAACACTTAATCTTCATCTGTGAACTTCCTAGATATGAATATTTTGGGGGGTTTTGGTTTTTTTTTCTCACTTAATCAAGGAGAATAGAAGTTACTCTAAATACTTGAATATAAAGCGGGTTTAAACCCGTTTAAACCCATACCCGCCCAATCCGTAGCGGGCGGGTAACAAAACCCGCCCGCTGTTTGTGGGTGCGGGGTTGGTTATGAAAATAAAAAAACCGCAGTCTGTGGGTGCGAGGTTGGTTTTAGCTTATACCCGCTCATACCCGCCCATGTGCAGCCCTAATTATGTTTGCTACTTTACCATGCCCATAATGGGCGCAAAAGTGGCAACCTAACACTAATTAGAAACCGGCCTCTGGACATGGGGTTTTCGGGTGTCGCTATAGGTGAAAAACTAAAAACAAACAGGACTTTCCATGTTTATACCGCCACCACCGGTTTCCAGTTTGCTGGCTGATTCAAAATAAGAAGTTCTGAGAAAACAACATGAAAGCGTTATTAAACGCTACCAACACCACAAGTCGACTAACGCCGCTCTTGAGGCTCCATCCTTTTCCCGCTCTACAATTTCCACTCCCCCACTTCAAACTCAACTCATTAAATTTTCACAGAATCTCTAATCGCAGAACAATGGCGTCATCACCATCATCATCTTCATCTTCTTCTTTATCTTCTTCTGTCAAAGTGAAAGATAAAATTGATTTGACAGAGAAAGAGAATCAAATATTCTCAAGATTATTACAAGTTCTTCACCATTTTAATCTTCCTACAGAACTCCGCGTTGCCGGTGGTTGGGTTCGCGATAAGGTAAAAAACCTGTAATTATATCTCATTTTTTCCAGTAATTAGGGTTTTGAGTTATAATTTGTGACATGACTTTGCTGTTCAGCTTTTAGGGAAAGATTGTCATGATATTGATATTGCAATAGACAATATGATGGGGAAAGAGTTTTGTGAAAAGATTAATGAATACTTATCGTTTGCTGGGGAAGAAACGCACGAAATTGGCGTTATTGAAAGGTTTGATTGTGACTCGCAAACCTTTTTTGTTAGCAGTCGGGATAATAACTCGTTTGTTAGTCTGGTGTAGTTTCTGATGGGTGTTTTATTTTGATGTGTGAATTTGAAGCAATCCTGATCAGTCAAAACACTTGGAAACAGCTACGATGCGAATGCTTGGGGAATCTATTGATTTCGTAAACTTGAGATGTGAAAAGTATAGTGAGGACAGCCGTATTCCTACAGTGGTATTTTTCATCTTGATTTATTTTACAATTAGTTGTCTAAGGTGTTAACTGTTAACCTAGTTTCTATGTTTTCGAGAACTTCGAGTTGTGCTTGAGTTGTTTGTAATAGTCAATGTTTAGAGTAGTCAGTACTGCTGTGAAACTCCGATAATGGTAAATTGCATGACCTAAATATTGATATCGTTGTTTAAATAAGTTATGATTCACAAGTGTATCGGATGTTCATCAGGAATTTGGTTCTGCTGCACAGGATGCGGATCGAAGGGATTTAACTATCAACAGGTATTTGCGCTAACTAGCTATACTGATTCTTCTGTTTGAATATGACATTTGCAGTTTATTGCCGCACACATGAAACACTCGCTTGGTGTAGTTTGGTTATTGTAGTTTAGTTTCATGGCTTAGAATGTCGATGGTGGATGCAATGATTCCCACTGCTTGGATAATTTATTGTCAAAATTGACATTTTTCTTATTTTTGACAGTTTGTTTTACAATGTTAACAAGAAGTCAGTGGAAGATTTCACTGGACGAGGTTAGTTGGTCAACTTGCACTGTATGTGCTCTTGCATTGTTCCTTTCAGAGTTTTTGCCTGCATGTTCTTGAAACATTATTCTTTAATCAGGTTTGGCAGATTTAAAAGCAGGAAAGATTGTAACTCCATTACCTCCAAAAGAGACATTCTTGGATGATCCTCTACGAGTACTTCGTGCTATTCGATTTGGTACTAGCTATACTCCTTGATTTAGTGTATCTTCACTATTTGTTTGATTCACTCTTACTTTATTATTACCAATATTGGAGCATAAACTTCTAGGTAATTGTCTTATTGACAAGTGTTTGATCACTCTCACTCAACAAGAGAATTTGTAGTAGTTTTCAGTCTCCTTTACTGTTGATTCTGTTATCATCAACTATCCTTCAATGAAAAGTTGATCTGTTTCCGGTCTAGGGGTGCAAATTAAAATGCAAAATGAACTTTCATTGTTATATGGTACCACCTTATATAGCTAAAGGGAAAAAAAATATTCCGAACCTTGCTAGCATCATAGAATAAACAATTGCGTTAGTGTCGCATGTCAAAAGGAGTAAAAAGAAATATTTGCCATTCGTGACTATGTTTACCTGGCAATATTTCTAACTTTCTGGCATACAAAATTATGTTTTTTAATATGTGCAAATTCTCTAAATTTTCAATTTTGCTTCTATTGGTGTTTGATATTCTTAATCTTGTGGCTTTCAGGAGCAAGGTTCAGTTTTTTACTTGATGAAGAGTTAAAGGAAGCTGCTGCAAGTGATGAGGTCAGAGTTGCTATTGGAGATAAAATTAGCAGGGAGCGCATTGGGAAAGAAGTACGTTCATTCTTTGGCATATGTTTTTGATGATTTGTTTTTTCTTTAAACAAATATTCTGTGCTTCCAGGTAATGTTTTAATTGTTTTCTATCAAACCTTTGTGCAGATTGATCTCATGATTAAAGACAAACAACCAGTTCAGGCAGTGACCTATATCTGTAATTTACAGCTTTTTTGGGTTGTTTTCACTCTTCCTGCTAAATCCGAGCCTGCTGTATCCGAGGGGTGTGTCAGGTTGTAAATTATTAGATATTCCTCGTGTGAAAAAGAGTTAAAAGCCAGATGCACTGTGTTCGTTAAGAGCCTTTGTGATGAACTTATCGCTTTTGGCCTATTGGTTACTGGCCTTTTTGTTGATATTGTGCATTAACTTACCTTACCACTCTCATCTCAGGCTTTGTGTTGCTTCAGTGGATGCTGCATGGAATCTGTTAGAGCTACTTGGGCGCACGACCTTTGATGTAAGTTTTGAACAATTGACCTCTCCCTCTCCCTTTCTTTTTGTTTTTTCTTATCATCAGATGCAAATAAATGAGTCCTGGAAAACGAAATTGAGTAACACCCACAGGTAGCTTTAACTTTGATGCATGTGGAAAACTTGTGTTAGGGTAAATCAGTGTTGATTCACTCATCAAAACGTACAAGTTTACCTGTGACAATAAAGTATGATAAAACTTGGAAGCCTGAAATATCTCTTAGTTCTGATGTTTGCCTGAGAGTTTCTGTGGTTATTATCTGAGAGCCGGTATGCTGATGTACTTTATAAATAGAAAATGTAGAAGGCACCTGAGTTTCATATAAACCCTAGTTTATTAAGTTCTGTGATATTTTTCCTCTATCCATTTATTAGCATGTGTTGTTACTTACCTGGCCACTTTTGGTGATCTGAAATTAATTAGCATCTATGGTATATTTACTTAACTAGTTAAATTTGAATATCTGTTTCATTTGATTAAAGGATGTTCAAAGACGGCTTTACTTGTATTCGGCATTGTTTCTTCCACTACGAGAGGTTGTTTATAGAGACAAAAAAGACAAAAAGGTAAGTGCTTGTATAATTATCATCGAATTTTTACTTACCTTTTATTTCTCACTGCCAGTTTAATTGTACTGAATAGCCTACATTTGCTTTGCTCAGTAGTCTTAGCATGTATTGAGGTATTCAGTTTATAATATAGTATCCAAGTTCCAAAGGTTTTGACTCAATATCGTGAAATTTTAGGTTCAGTAACAAGAATTTATAGTATTAGTCACTTCATTTTGCTCCAATGCAAAGTAGTTTCGAACCTGAGATAGTGTTATTTTCTTTTCTAAGGTTTCTCTTGAATTCTTTGTGTTACCGAGCATAATGTTCCTGTTCTACTCAGGTTCCTGTTACAAATTACATCTTTCGGAATTCTCTGAAGTTGACAAATAGCGATGCAGAAACGGTTAGAGCAGTTCACTTATTCTACTATATTATGTCTTTCACTTGGATTGGTAGTTTGTATATCCTCATCGTTGTTTGAATTTGTTGGTTTACCAGCATTCTATAGTGCTTCTTGCCTATGCTTTAGCCTAGATATTTCAATTGTGGTTACCTGATGCTAACAGACATAAAAAAAAATTCTGCTAGGTCATGAGCATACACAGTGCATCGGAAAGATTCTTATTGTTGATACCCTCCTTAAGGACCGTAACTGAAAGCGAGACTGTAGAAGCTGGTAAAGGAGGAGAAAACTTTGATGTGCTACTGACGTCAAGAACGCGAATACTGGCAGGTGAAGAAATTATTTATTCTTATGGTTTTCAACCTGAGCTAATTCCTGGGCATTTGTTTCCATAACGTTTTTGGATTGGTAGTTTCTTGGACCCACAAAATATCCTCATAAATGCATGGCAGTTGAAATAGTTGTCTTATTTCAAACATTTAATCCTTATTGTAGATGGATATCTATTAAATATTCCTACATTTCTTTAAACTTGATGCTGTTGGTTGACATCCTGTATTTATATACTTAGGACTGCTTTTAAGGGAAATCAAGAGTCTCTGGCGTGTTGCGTTATTGATCTCCACATTATTGTACCCAATCGATTTTGATCATGCTGAGGTTTCTCCAGACAAGCAGATTGAGTTAGAAAAGCGCAAAAATTTGTTTACAGCAGTTGAAACTGCCATCATGAAATTAGGTATGTTCATGGACTCACTATAACTGTTCATTAACACGTATAACTAAATTGCAAAGCAACAGGGTGGAAATCTACGCTGCGTAGGTCACATCATTTGGTCACAGTGTTCGCGATGCTGGCCAGCTTTGCGCATGCACCTCCTGGTGTTTAAATAGCATCTTCTTATCTCTTGGAAACAAAATGATGAACAAATATTTATATATTTTGATGCAAAGAATGATAAACAAGTTGGTGGCCTAGAAGTACCAGTAGGTTTGGCATCCTTTTATATACGAATAAATGCTAATACGACCAGATAATTATTTTTCGTCCTATACACTTCGGTTGTTGGGAATTGTGATCGTTATCTGTCTAGGTTTTCCCCTAAATCTAGTTGGATACTACATCAAAGTTTTTTGTATTGGTTTTTCCACTTTGGTTTACCTGTTTTGCGATCACCAATGATTGTATATGTTATATTTCCAGGTCTGGAAAACGTGTGGGAAATGAAACCATTGGTCAATGGGAAGGATATCATGACCGTTCTGCAGCTTAAGACTGGAGGACCCCAAGTCAAGGAATGGGTAAGAAATCATCCCTACCTTAGCAACTCTTTCTTAACTTCACTTGCTGATTACTACTATAATTTGCAGCAACAAAAATCGCTTGAATGGCAGCTTGCCGACCCCTGTCGTACTTCTGAGCAATGCATTGATTGGATGCGAGAAAGTCTTACAAAACTCTCATAGCGGGAGTCACAGTTCAACTTGTTTGCGTTACATTTCTTACCTTGGGTGAAGCCTCAGGTTCAAAGATATGCACAAGTTTTGTATAGCTTTACTACTAATTCATTTCTAACATTTTAGTTCTGTTATACAGTAGATGGAAGATCTTGTAAAATCTTTTAACTTCCCAGATTTCCCAGTAAAATAATTGTTTTGAGATGTATAATGGTTTTTACATTAGTACATTGATATGAACAATGTGGAAGAGGCTAATTGTAGTAGGACTGTATGATACTATGATTTCTTAGGTAGATTTTCCATGGAACATTCTTCCCATAATAAATTACAGGATTTACATTATACTCGGACATAGAGTATTTCATGAAGTTTCATTGTATTCCGTAGGTAAGTTTCATTGTTCTTCCACAACAACAGCCATTCACCCTACTTTTTACAATCCAATCAAATGGACAGAGATGAAGAGCAAGTAAGACGATGAACAATAAACTCCGAGGTATCTCCGAGGCTGATTAGTAGTAGTACCTAAATACGAACTAGGTTTCATAGCTTCAGGCGTGTCTGAGGCTGAGTGTCTCACACGCTGAAAAACGGAAGAATTCAAGAAAAGGTTGTCAGAAGCAGTGTTGCATTACGCCTAGCATCTAGGCGCCCAGGAAAAAAGGTTAAAAAGTTCTCTCTCACAATTTTGCGCCTAGGGCGTTTTCTTGTCTAGGCACCCCTTGCACGACTCGTGCGCCTAGGTCACCTTTTACAACATAGGTCAGAAGTTTACAGAAAAAGGCAAAAAAAGGTAATAACATAAAATCATATTTCTTCTTCTTTCTTTTATAACTTGTAGATAGAAACTGTTTACAGGACTACTCTTTTTTAAGACTATAATCAAATGTTAAATGACAATCACCTTTTAACCCTGACCTCAGCAACCGGAACATACACAACAAGCTGTTCAGCATGATTGGTTTCTTTGGTTGCGGTACTTCTTCCTTTGTGTATTCCTATTAAAACTTTCTTCATCTCCTCTAGCTTAGCTTGTAGACTGCATAATCTCTCCATCTCAGCAGAATAAAGTAGCTCAATTTTAGTTGAATTTAGTTGTTCATACTTGGGTATGATATTGTCTTCTACAACTTGTTCTCTTTTAAGATTAATTGTTGATTTCTTTTTGAACCTCGATGGACTATTCAACAATGTATTCACCTGTTCCATATGGTAAAGAAAATTGAAATGGTTAGTTTACGGGGGGATCATCCAAAAGCCTATAAACAATATCAAGAGGTACAGTGGCGCATGTGAATTTCTGTCCATCAAGGCAAGTATGGCCTTGCTGACCAATGTTTGATGTGAGTGAACTAAGTCCTGCTATGTGATTGTTGGGATGTGACAAGGTGGGGTTGT
The DNA here is from genome assembly GCF_003573695.1 of Papaver somniferum. Lineage (NCBI taxonomy): Eukaryota > Viridiplantae > Streptophyta > Magnoliopsida > Ranunculales > Papaveraceae > Papaver > Papaver somniferum. The sequence continues at coordinate 159,919,128 of NC_039364.1, read as the reverse complement.
TCATCCACATTAAACATGTTTTAAGAAAATCGAGCATTGGTCAGATAATGTCAATGCAGCTGAGTGCACAACATTGAGAAATCGGCATACCTCGTTTATACTGGTTGGCCATGCTCCAGCAGTTCTACTGCGTCGTCGTCTCTTTGCTGGCGAGATGGTCAAAGATTCCATATTCTTCCTTCTACGACCATTTCCAGAGAACTTTGTTAGTTTGGCTTCTTCATTATCTGAGGAGAGCAGAGAAGCCTTAGCTTTTGAGGCTGCTAGATCAGTAGTGCGGTTGCTTCCAGCTGCAGCATTGGATTCATTGGCTTCCTGTGATAAAATACTAGTTCATGTAAGCCATAGTAAGTGAAATCCAATCTACCTTGAATCTGAAGAAACGCACAAAAAATTACCCAATTACAGTATGAACAAACAAGGCACAAAATGCTCCAATATGAAGTAGAAATGGCCATTCCCTTACCATGCTTAACTACGACATTTTAATACTAAATGTACAATAGTTCCTGATCAATGACGACATTTTAACACTAAAAATGTTTAGGAGTTCCTCTATTTTATTCAATGAAGGAACTGATTTTTTTATTTTAAAAACAACAGAAAACCGAAATTATGGAAACTAAAGATATGAAGGGTTTTGCACCACAGTTTGTGAATCTGGTATGCTTGAGAAGTAGGAGTTTACCTTTCTGATCTTAAGTGCCATGTATCTGGTATTCTTAAACCACTTGCTGATCTGAAAATAAGAGATAAGTCAAAAAAAGAAAAAAAAGTTGGACCTCGTTATGCAGAAATGTAACAAGTAAATAACGTTAAGCAAAGACGAACAAACTCAAAATCTTCAGCATGCTCATAGGACAGCATTCTGTTAAGTGTTGAAGTGGAGGGAGGTGTGAGCCCACTTAAAGCGTCGTTCATCAAACCCCCATCTTGAGCGGTGACCTAGGCAGTGTGCAGGGGCTAAGCCTACCATCTAGTTGACCTACTTACGTTGCATCACTCATGCTGGGTTGTATTGACCCACAACACAAATGGGGTTGCTGTTCTGTTTGATGGCCTTAATGAATGACCAAACCCTAGCAAAGGGTTCGTATGACCTTCTGGGATCTTATAACTTGGATAAGTCTTGCTTAAACACAATCTGACACAATTACATGCAACGTACTTGCAATACGAACATGTGTAGGTTTAACACTCAATTTAGAGCATAACTCTCACATCTAGTAATCAGTGTGCAAGTATTGTACCCCATTGACGCTCTAGCTTACCTTCTCAGATGCAATTCCCAACTGTTTAGAGACGTTCTCCTTGACATCTTTCGGGGGGAGTTCAGTTTCAGCAAAGACTTTGCGAAGTACCTGAAGAAAAAGAAGATACAATTCCTTGATATTAGAGCAACCTACTATTTTCGCTTACAAATAAACATAATCCAGAAACCAACGTATCATATTTAACCAGTAACGTTCATATTGCCACTAACATAAAAATGTATTTATTCAATCTTCAACACCCACCGCCCTGTGTAGATTGTACAGGAGTAGGGTCAACTTGTATGCAGTAGCCACTAGATTAAGTGATACTTTCCCATGTCACCCTAGCAGTGCACATCTATTTTGTTCAATTTGAAACCTCACCCAACTCACTTACCCATGGACAGCAACAGCTGACAATTATCGAGATTCTAATCCCTCGATGATCGTGCAAATTACAAATATGCCCATTGTTATGAGATAGATATATCCATGGAGAGAGGGAAAACCATTTACCTCAACTGCATCTGGGGGAATTCTAAACAATGTTCTTTTCTCGTCTGGAACTCTGCGGAGTTTCTTTTTAGGTTTTGTAGGATTCCCATCCGAATGTTTATCCTCATCTCCAAATAAAGAGACCAGCGTACCAGCTATGTCACTGCCATTCAATCTCCGCCGCTGTCTGCAAGGACCCCAGTCTTCATCTTCGCTAACTTGTTCATTCTCGACCAAATCTTTTCCAAACATCTCCTGGTAACAAAAGAAACTTGTCAGCAAAACCTAACAAAGCCCTTACCAAGATATCCCGGTCAGCTTTTGGAGATGATTATGAAACCAATCAAGCACCATTGGGAGTTCGCCTATGGTGAGCAAGAACCAGCACACAACTATATCCATAATAGTGTCACATGGCCATCCTTCCAGTCATTGTCCAAAATACTAATATACAGGAGTATATGATGGTGCAGACCTACAGGTGACACACAGAATCCTGACTACCACATGGTATGCCACAAAGGGCTTTTACACCACGAGTAGAGAGAACTAGGTTCATCTATAAAGAAAGGAAACACTGGCAGATCGACCCTTATATAACTGCAACTATGACTGTATGTAATCAGGAATATCCAATCACAATTACTGTCACGTAAGTTGTTTAGGTCTTATTACTTATTTAATGATACTTACATCATGCAGTTTCCTATAATCGACATCCCTTCTTTGCCTGCGACGACTTCTAATTTCAAGATCAGTACTGCCATCAGAAATTTTGTTGTCTATCATCTTGGAAAGATTTATCTTATCAGAGTTCTTTCCTCTATGTTTACTCTGATAAAATCCTCCTTCTGGGCTACCATCATTTTCTAATAAACTTCTAGACTGTAAATTGGCTTCTTCATCAGATGTCCATAAAAAACTACTGGAACTACTAGCTTCATCAGCCTTGTCATCTTTAGTGCCCATTCCGTTAATGCTGCAGCTCATTTCATTTCTTTCTGGGTCATAATCATCATCATCTGATTCATCCGACGGCCACTCATCTTCAGGGTTGAGTGATGCATTTTCATCAGGTTCTACAGCTGCTTCCTCGAAAACATCCTATCACATATAAAATAAGAGCACAGTCAAAACCTAGTTGACACAATGCTTAAAGATAGAAAAACGCATCAACAGATTTTAACTGCATAAAGAGACTGTGAGTGGTAACTTGAGCACAAAAAGAAATAAAGGATTCTTATTAATTTTCACTAACTTGCCAATTACTGCTTGTAGAAAAGTGGGTCCCAAGGTGCGCATTGACAGCTTCTATAATTTCCATCTTGCACTCACAGAATTTGCAAAACCATCCTTGATCATCCGGAGGAACTGAATCAGCATAAGTTACACCAAAAGTAAGTTATATTGAGAATGATAAACACACAATTATGAGAAACCCCACATTACTAGTCCAAGAAGAACATTTCAGAATAACTGATTCAGTTTCTAACATACAAAGTTGACCTCTAGGTCAAAGATTGAAGATTGCAGATACAGAATCATAAAATATCTGCAGGCAAAGATTGAGAAGCATGGCTCACTATTTTGTGTAGCTAATGGAGGATCTAAGCATTTCTGGTGGAAAGCGCAATCACATGTTCCATCACAGAGTATGATGTCATTATCTGGAAAAGCCTCTCGTAACTTGCACTTCGCACAGATAATCTTGAAAGAGAAAATTCAGAGCTGTCAGTATATATACTACTAGGCCGTTAAGATACAGCACATCTCACAACATTAAATTGTTAAGTTGTAAATATAACAGTTTAAGTAATTTGAGAATTAAAGGAAAAAGGTAGGCATACATGTTCATGAAAAACAGATCCATCTGGAGCCAATGCTGATTGTTCAATGCATCCCTTGGAACCAAGCAGATGGAGCTGGTGAATTGCGTCACGAATCCCAAGCTTACACTTCAATATCTGCTTCTTGGCTCTTTGAAGTTCCCTTTCTGGCTTAATCTTTTCACGGCTGCGGATAAAGTTTTCGAAACATAAAGATAAATCTTACATAAAGGAACGCAAGCAATATTCAATTAAAAATCCTAAATCAGAAAATGCAAGTATGTGTTATCTTTGGAGGTGCTTCAAACGAATAAACCGAGGTTGCAAGCTATGATGTATCGGCATGTTAAGAATCATAGTCATTTCTTAATGGAGCATCCTTAACGCTAATATTTATCACCCACTCAGTCAAGTTGAAAATGTTTTTGTTTCTACAAACTAACTAACATCTCCGATTGTTTCACTTTTACCGAATTTATTTATATGATGAAAGTCATAACATCCCCTACCTCTGGCCATTCCAGCCCTCCCCAGAGTATGCATCAATCAGATTCTGCTCCAGCTTCATTTTAATGATCAAGTACTTTGTTCTTCTTTGCAAACGAACTGTTTCATCCTGCTCTCTATTCTCCTTCATCCTATTTCTCTTTCTTCTTCTAGCATATTTTTGATTTCCAAGATTCCCATCAGTATCTCTTCTACTAGTAGAAGATTTTCTACGTCTGAATATTGACGAAAGCGGCTTATCAGAAGAATCGGTATCAGAAAATTTCTGCATGACTTTTCGGCGAATTTGAGGCTTCTTTCTGGAGCCATTATTTGAAATCTTGCTACCCCTTCTTTTTTTCTTCGACAAGATTGAACCAATTGTCCTTGCTTGAGACCTTCTGTTTGGATTATATACCTTGTCGTAGTATCTTGTTCCACCATCATCGGCTGAGATAGCCATTTTGGAGGCGACATCTCTCCGGGTCTTGCCAGAAACCTGGCGACGTACCTTTCTTCTAGTACTCTCCATGCTTTGTTTTGTTTATAAGACTGAAAACCTTTCCGCTTCCATCCTTGTCAACTTTACAAAAGATACTGTACCCTGAATGATAAATCAATTTGGTTAGTATTACAAAGTAGCAGATAATGACATAGCCTGATAAAATATTGTAATTTCTCATGCAAAAATAGAATAAAATGAATTAGATCGTGAGCCTCTACCACAGACACTAGACTTGACACGAAAAAGAAAACTTTGTAATCTAACTTTCGAATTGAAGAACCAATTACTCAAAATTCTTTCCTGATACTAACTGCAGTGCACTTGATCAAGAATACAATCAAAAAGATTCTCCAATAATGCACATTGAAGAACACATGAAATTCAATACTGAACTATATCAGCTAACATATAATGCACAACATCGTAAGAATCCAAACGTGAAACACGGGGATTCCTCAGCATCGAAAAATGGATTACCAAATGGAAAGTAATTCAATGCTAACAAACAAACCCTAGCTACTTACTTACACTAGAACAAAGCCATTAATTACAGGTGACCAACAAAATCAATTACAATCAATTACTTGGATAGATCAACAGATTAGGGCTAGAAGTCAAATCCTAAAATGGCATAATTAAGGCTCTAACATTATAAATCATCCATTATAAAAAATTGATCTTGTCAAAATCATAAAGCCCAATCTAAGTTATGAAATTCTAAAAGAGTACCCAAATGAATATCACAGATCAAGTTTCTCAGAATATGACCAGAACCCACTACTCTAAATCACAGATTTGATTCAATTACAAGTACAACATATATTCAAGAAACAAAAATGTTTCTTAGGATATCAAACTTTTAGCAATGAACACATAAAGTAGGAACTATTATTTCATAGAGATGAATTTAGAAAAACACCATAATGGGCTTAATAGTCACCTCACCTGAGAGAGTGAGTGCAAGTAAGTGAAAGGTTGGAACTTCGAAAGAAATTCACATTCTCTTTATCAATCTTCTCTCACTGAAGATAGGAAGATTCTGGTCTCTTTACTGGAAATGGAAGAAAATAAGTTCGTTGTCGCCGCCGGGTTCCGGTGATTGATAGATGTATTTTCTTCGGCACATCCGACTGTCTGAATTCTTTGTTTATTTCTATCGTCAGTAGTCGTTTTTGGTTTTTCTTTTTCTTCCGAAAAAATGCACTAATTCATAGGAACTATAAGGGGAATCCCACACTCCTTTGAAAACTCACTGATTGGGGTAATACAAAAATTAATCAGGGGCTATCATTTGGAAGTAGAATCCAAAACCCCTTAACCATATATTTACTATAATGAGTAAACCGTCCTTGTTTTTTTTCCAAAATTGATTAAAAGGATCATTATGTCACCAAAACAGTGACACAAAATAAACAAAATTACAAAGAGTGTTAATGCATCACTGCATTCCAATTAAACTGTCCTTGTTTGATTAATACTAATCAATACGTTGTTTGTATAGTTAATATAGTTCGATTAATTGGTTGAGTAATAGATTATGGAATCTTGGTTTTTTGTTGGATTAAACTTATGCATTTGGTTGGAAGATTTTTCTCGGAAAAAAAATGGGTTTTGAGAATTTTGTAACGAAATAAATTACACTAGTCAAATACTTTTCAAAATGAACTTATACGGGGTTTGTTAGTTTAATTCTTGGGGTTTTTGAGTTTACCCCCTAAATAAACTAGTGGTTTAATTTTCCCCCCTAAATTATTAATATTACCAACTTTCCCCCTAAGGTAATATTTTTTTTCCGAAAATACCCTGACTGTACATGTGGAACCTTTATGTGTGTGCATCCATCCCCAATACTATTAAAAATCTCCTTCCACCACTGCTCGGTTTCCATAATGAAACAACAATCTTTTTGTTTACAAAACCAGTTTTAACGTAGGAAAACTCCATAAGTATATACATGAACATATCAATTGCAGTCATGTTCGACTTTGTCTCTGAAGGCCAAATTAAGTTTTGACACAGCTTGTTTGGCAGCTTAGAAAAAAGTTCAGGGTTCAGGGTTCTTGTTTTGACAAATTACGTCATACAATTAAAGTAAAATTAGGATATAAGAAACTATAATATTCATCGTATTTAAATTTTTGGTCATCATGGTTCGTGACCTAAAATCTCTAAGAACATTCAGTTCAGATGTTCAAGTTCAACATACAAGACAGTGGTTCTACTATCATTGCTAACACCTCTTAAACTCACAGTAAGTACGACATGATAATCTTATAAATATTCCTAGGCAATACTTTCGGCTGGATTTCAATCGATTTTTTATTCAATTACTGCATTAAGAAGGCATCATACATTCTTCTTACAAATCCGTGAATGTATATGTAACTGAAAAACTGCAATTTATTTGTTCTAATCCTTGGTGATTAAGTTTAATATTTAGGAGATTCATCTATTGATGGTTATGTTGGGGAGGAGGTGTATGTTCAATGATGGTGGTGATTGATGAGCACATGTACAATAAGGGTATTCTCGTCATGAATTTTATTTTAGGGGGGAAAGTTGTTAGAGCACTGCTCGGTCGAACTCGCATGCGTTGCTATCTCAATCATGTTTGTAAATGTTAGTGATCAAAACTATAAGTCTTGATTTCTAGTATACTATAGCTAAGGTCTCGGACTAGGATAGAAAGTGTAGTTGAGCTGAAGAACTCCATGGAAATCATCATACAAGACGAAGGACTACTAAAGGAACCGGTGGGTCTTCATCGACTAAAAGGTATGTGGAGACTTGAACTTTTCTATCACTCAAAAGTCTATTTATCTCCTATCTTGAGACAACAGTCGTTTTGCTATATAGACTAAGATTATACACATTTGCTATTTCGAGCCGAGTTTATCTCGCCTATCTGTTTCTCGAAATATGTGTTGGTAAGCTTTCGCTTTAACCAAGTTCATCTTTACCTAGTGACGAAAGTCAAGACAAGTTTCAATCACTTTGGAAATTGCTTACTTTGACGAAAAATAGTTTGTGAATAACAACTATAGAATATCAACGTCCTCTAAGAATGTTCCAATGATTGAAATGAGAGTTTAGATTATATAACCATTGGAGGATATAAGCATTGTTGTGGAAACACATATATGTATAAGTACTTATTCCTTGAACCGAAGTTTGCGAACTTTGTTGATCAAGAGAACTGGCATGGTGGAGTGAACCAAGTCCGCGAACTGGCGGAAGTTCTTGTCCCGAGAATTCCTGGAGTTTGTGAACTCCGTCCGGGAACTTAAGTTCGCGAACCCAGTCCGCGAACTTGAGTAGGTTATATCTAAAAACGATGTTTGTGAACTTATTCTTATATAAACTAAAGAATGCAAATGCAAATCGTGGATATATAGTTCATGAACCGATTCGAGTGAATCAAATCGTTTTTGCTTCAATTGTGTCTTGTATAGTTACATAAGATTTCCTTACAATTGAACAACTCTCTAACTAGTTCATTTGAGTCACTTGAACTAGTTATGGTGAAGAAGAATATGGTTGATATGAAAGTGATCATATGGCTAACCATTTGGTTGACTATTGTTGAACCAACAAATGTACAAGTTTGGGTACGGTTACACAAGCCTAGAAACGTGCATTTCATTCGTGTGTAACAAGCTAGTTTTCCATCTAACGGTTGAAAGATATTAGCTTGAATCTAAATCAGGTTTTCATCTAACGGTGAATATTGAATGCTTTATTACCAAGCTAACATTGATTGTAAACCCTGATTTAAAAGACTATATAAGGGAGAACTCTAGCAACTGGGAAACCTAGTCCGCACACCTTCTGTGTGATACTAGTTGTGCTAAGCTAGAGTCGATTCTCCTTTAACCTTTGGTTTCTTCTTCTAAACCAGGTTAACGACTTAAAGACTTCATTGGGACTGTGAAGCCAGACCGATACTACTTTCTCGTAGTTGTGTGACATGATCTTGATGTTTCTATCGTACGAGTACATTTGTAATAATTGGCTTGAGATTGATATCTCCGATAGGCAAGATATAAAAGAAATCACAAACACTTCCTCTCATCGTTTGTGATTCCACAATATCTTTTTTCGCTGCGTCAATTAGGATTATTGTGAGGTGATTGATAATACTAGGATGTTCTTCGAGAATATAAGTCTGGTTTATCAATTGGTTCCTGTTCACCTTGATTTATCAAAAGACGGAATAAAACTCGTAGGTATATTCTGGGAGACGAATTTATCTATTACCTTAGACTTTTCTGTGTGATACAGATTTGTTTATTAAAGTCTTTGACTTTGGGTCGTAGCAACTCTTAGTTGTGGGTGAGATCATCTAAGGGAATCAAGTACGTAGTATCCTACTGGGATCAGAGATATAAGAGCATAATTGTACCTTGGATCAGTGTGAGATTGATTGGGGTTCAACTACAGTCCAGACCGAAGTTAATTTGGAGTAGGCTAGTGTCTGTAGCGTCTTAATACAGTGTGTGTTCAATCTGGACTAGGTCCCGGGATTTTTCTGCATTTGCGGTTTCCTCGTTAACAAAATTCTGGTGCTTGTGTTGTTTCTTTACCGCATTATATTTTGTTATATAATTGAAATATCACAGATTTGATATATATTTTGTTATATAATTTAAATCACAGGTTGTGCGTTGTTGATTTAAATTGATTGACACTTGGATATTGGTCTTTGGTACCATCCAAGTTATCTCTCTAGTATTTGATAAAGACTCGCAGATTTCTATTTGCTTGAGTATATATCAAATCGAGAGATTGAGATATAAACTATTTGATATACTTTTTATCTAGATTAAGTCTGACTGTCTAGTTGATTCTCTAGAAAGTATATTGGAGTTTGTCCATACGGATTGCTAAGGAAAATATTGGGTGTAGTTGTTGTACCCACACTTTTTGAAAAGTTACTACTATTAATAAACTAGGGGGCAGTGTTCAATCACTAATTCATTTAGGGGGGTAAACTCAAAAACCCCTTAATTCTTCAAATTAACAAAAGGAATTAATACTTTCAAAAAATTTAAGAAATAAATAGATGTCATGCTCGACTAAGAAATAGCATGCCCATGATGACTAGTTCGGCAGGTTGGTATAAAAGAAAAATGTCGACTTTTTACAGTGACATAAAATATCGCCATGCTTTATTTTATTACAACCACGCTGACTGATAATTTCAAACAGTCGTCATGCTAAGGAAAATTACACCGTGAAAATTATTTGAGATTTTTGTTGTATTATAATGATGACAGGTTATAAGTGTCATGCTCCCAATGTTTATATCATGCCGACTAATATGATTATTTCCTCAAGTAGAAACTTAAATTTAAGCACATTTGGTTTTCAAGGTAAAAGTTTCACACAATGACCACTATCGAGGAGTCTCCATGGTCGTAATGTTGTTACCACGACGACTGATAGGATGTTTTCATCAAGGAAGATGTCAAATTTAAGTACCATGATCGTCACAGTTATATTTTTATACAATGGTGACTACGTAATAGTCGCCATTATTCGAATGTTACTATCATGACGACTAAAAGGATATTTTAATCTAGGAAGGAATCAACTTTAAGTAGCTTTTTAAGTACCTTGGTCATCACAGTAATAGTTTTGTATCATGACGACTCGTCGTGGTCGTAATGTTGTTATTCTGACAACATTGTGAATGTGACTTTCAAAAAATAAAAAGTCTTCAAGATACTCATCATACGACCATGACCACCAAAGATAAACATAAAAAGTTGTAACTGTAATTGAAGAGATACAATGTGAAAAAACGGGGATCTAACGACCACACCCAATATTTCGTTTGGGAAATCTGTATGGACTAACTCCAATATATTTCCAAGAGAATCAACTAGACAGTCAGACTCAATCAAGAAAAATACATCCAAGATTTATATCTCAATTTCTCAAATCAATCTGCAACCGAACATATAGGAATATGTGAGCCGGATTAATATGAGAAATAACGTGTATGGTACCAAAGACCAATATCCAAGCGTCAACCAATTTCAATAAACAACCAAAAATTGGATCCACAAATTGATTGAACTACGCACAACCTGTGATATTTCAATTATATAGAAAATATAAGAGATATTTTGCAAAAGGGTCGTATGTTTTTGGGCATATTAGGGTCTGGGTGTTTGAACATGTCGCTGATATGTTTGGGTCATAGACTTACTTTGACCATTTAAATTTTTACTTAAATACCCTTGTTAAATAGTTAAAGGACATAATATCCTAATTTCAGTTAAAAATATAATCGGGTTTGTTCTACCCGACCCATTTTCTAATTGACCCAAAGAACAACTATTAGATTTTAGTCGTCGTTGATTTGTGAAACAGATGGACGACTCTAATTTAAAGACTTTCCTCAGGTAATGTTTGTCGTCAATTGAGGAGAACGTTTACGGTGTATGATCCATAGGAATTGTGGCTATATATAAATCGCTAAAAAAGAAAACTGGGTAAGAGTCGTGTTGTGACGAGATTATCCTCGTGACAGTTTATATAAGGGTGTACTGTTTGACCGTTAGATTTTATATCATACATGTATACAAAGCCCGAGTAATATTTAGAAAATTAAAATATAATTACTATTTTTTCCTATATTCCTTATCTTTTAAATCCTTAAATTTGAGTTAATTTGCTTCTTAGTCCATCTTTAAAATCACTCAATGAGCACAAAAAGATATCATATTAATATTAAAGGATTGTTGCAATTCGATTCGAACAATTTGAATATGATCCTAATAGATAGGTGAAGGCGGTAAACAGTATGGTGGAAGAACTAGAATCATCCGGAAAAAACAATTGAGAGATCACACCAGTCCACTAGATAATGAGCTACCTGAAAAATCCACCATCTAGACTTTTGACGAGAAAATATTGTTTCTAGTACAGGCAAAAGATGATAAGAGCAATGTGGGCATAATCTAATAACTACAGTACCCGTTATGGGCTATTTCTTATACAAACGTACATCTCTTGGTCTTGGAGGAAGGAAGACTTCCCAAGTTGTTCTTGAGTCTTGATCGAATAATTACTATTAATTTACCAAGGTGCCAAAAGGCAAAAGGTACTAGCTAAAACAGATCTTGAAGCTGTCATACCAGCGTTATTTGAGGAAAAGAACTTCTGTGCGTGCGTTTTGAGTTTACGTGATTCTTTTAACCAGCACAGGCATTTCATCAAATAGGAATGATTCAGTAAATAATCATGATCACTGACGTTTGAGTTTGAAAAAATTCACATATGCGAAGCTGCTTTTTCAGAGGGACTAAGAAATAAACTAGATTGATTAGAAAATCAAGTATATAAATAAAACACAGTAAAAAAATATATTTATTTTCTAAATATTGTCTCGAGATTTGTTTATATCTTTGATGTGAAATCCAATGGTTAAAAAGTGCACCCTTATATAAACTGTCACGAGGTGACCTCATTGCAGCACGATAGTTGGGGTTTTTCTGTCTTGCAATTTGGGGAACTACTGCTGCTTCTTCTGCTTCAATTTCTTGAGATCCAGAAAAGAATAATTATGGATTTTGTAGAGAATCGTTAGCAATTTTGTTTCTTATCAGTATCTAATACTTATTTTCTTTTCCTTTCACCGAATATAGGTATCCATCTCTATTTTTTGCGATTGCGATTTGACTTTAAATTCTAAGGACAAGGTGGAAAAAAGTATTAGGGTTATGTTTTCTTAGTTTTTTTATTTAATGTTGATATTAGGTTTAAATTTGTATATTTTTTTGGTGGTTTCAAATGTTCCTGGGGATGAATGTTTTGAATAGCAACGAAAATCAGTGATCAACTTGTTTCATTTCTTTGTGAAATTTAATTTCTTGATCTTGTTTTCTAACTGATCTACTAAAAGTTCTAAAACTGAACCTTGTGGTTGTATTTGTATTAATTTGGGAATTTCATACGGGTACTTGTATATATATGTCTAATCTCAAATGAATTCCGTAGTTTTTGTGAATCCGTAAATAGTTCATGGGAACTCATCAAATCATTCTTGTGAATTTTGAGTGATGGTATAAGTTCATGTGTATTTACGAAAATTGAAAGATACACATCCATTATATCTTTGTGTTTTGTACTATCAGTGGATTTTTTTACCAAATATTCATTTGGCTTAACGGACAACTTAACTTGGTCAAAACGGACATTACTTTGACCATATTGAAAATGTCAACTAACAGTTGACTTGACGGTCAATAGTGAGTCAACGACCCAAATACATCAACAACATGTTCTAGGATCCAGACCCTAACATGATCATAAATATATGACCCTTTAAAATATCTCAAAATATAATGCGGAAAAGAAATAACACAGACACCAGAAATTTTGTTAACGAGGAAACCGCAAATGCAGAAAAATCCCGGGACCTAGTCTAGATTTGAACACCACACTGTATTAAGCCGCTACAGACTCTTGCCTAATACAAGTTAACTTTGGTCTCGAAGTCTAGTAATATCAATCACCTCACAATGATCAATCATCTTACAATGATCTTAACCGTATGGAAGCGGAACACGATATTGTGGAATCACAAACGATGAGACGAAGATGTTTGTGACTACTTTTTATCTTACCTATCGGAGATTGAATCTCGAGAAAATCTTAGAGAAGATAGTACTCAATATGATAGAACAAAGTAAAATCAGAACACCCAACTACTGAGAAAATAGTTGGGTCTGGCTTCAGAATCCCAATGAAGTATTTAAGTCGTTAACCTATAATGGTTTTAGAAAAACCTAGGTTAAAGGAGAATCGACTCTAGTCGCAACTAGTATAACACAAGAGGTGTGGGGATTAGGTTTCCCAGTTGCTAGAGTTCTCCCTTATATAGTTTTCAAATCAGGGTTTGCAATCAATTCTACCTTGGTAACAAAGCATTCAATATTCACCGTTAGATGAAAACCTGATTAGATTCAAGCTAATATATTTCAACCGTTAGATTGAACTTATCTTGTTACACATAAATTAAATCTCAATCTCTACTCAATCAGTATATGTATAGATACAAGTTTTGTGAACTTGATTATTAAGCAGAATACTTGGACGATCTCAAAAATCAATATCCAAAATTAATCTATTCGTATTCAGATTATCCAATCGGAATTCTTCCAAGTGGTTAAACTTGTTATCTATCTTTCAAGATATGAATTCTACAAGAAACAAGTCTCGTAATCGAATACAATTAAACAGACGTATCTACTTGGATTTAGTACGTACAAACATGTGCAAATCCAATTATAAAGATAAACAATATAATGCGAAAAAAGGAAAATACAAGACACTAGAAATTTTGTTAACGAGAAAACCGCAATAGCATAAAAATCCTGGGACCTCGTCCAGGTTTGAACACCAAACTGTATTAAGCCACTATATACACTAGCCTACTATCAGACTTCGGACTGGAATGTAGTTGAGACCGAATCCAATCTCTAAGAGATTAGGTTACAGTCGCGCTCCTTACGTCTCTTGAATCTCGCAAGGCTCTACGCACTTGATTCTCTTAGATGACGTATTTTATAGCGTAAGAGTTGCTTCAGCCGGAGTGAAGACTTTTGATACCAATCTGCCTCTAACAGATACGATTATTTGATTTCTATTTAGATCAAAGATCAAGGTGTGAAAATTTGTTTTCCATAAACAAATCTAGCAAACCTCACAAATATGAATCTTACGACTCCCTAAGAGCAACCTAGATTCTTAACCACCTCTCAAGAATAATCTTCAAAAAATCAACTAAGATCGGTTTTCAGATACCCATCTTGAGGAAATCACAAAGTCTGAGACGGAGAGAACTTTGCAATTTCTATCTATATTGTCCGAAAGAAATTACAAGAACCTCGATAATACAAAAGAAAGATCAGGATTCACGAACTATCAAGGTAAAGATAGTTGGACAAGGCTTCACGAATCCCCAAAACGAATTCTTTTAGTTGTAGACCTAATTATGTTTCTCAGAGGAAACCTAAGTCAATAGAGGACGACTTTAGAATCAACTAGGACACAAAGTGAAAAGACGAGGGTACCCAAATACACCACAATCATTAAGTCCTCTACCGAAAGTGATTGTCTATAGACTGAGTAGAGACAATAAAACAAATCGGTTCACACTTCGTGTGATTGTCTATGCATACAAGATCGAGACAATACGACAACAAGATAACTAGTGTGGTTGGCTATGGATACAAGATCGAGACAATACACAAACGAAGTATGATACTTGATAATAGGTTCAGACTTAACCATACTCTATATGATCACTATCAAGTATGTATAGAGTTAACGTTTGTGTAATTTACTTTAAATTATAATAACAACAATTATAATTGCGGAAAGGTAAAGTAAATGATCGACACAACAAGATTTTTTTAACGAGGAAACCACAAATGCAGAAAAACACCGGGACCTAGTCCATAAATGAATACTCTAAGAATTGATTCCTTTGGATTGTATTCCAAACAGTAAAAGAACAACGAATCTGTTTGGTAACAACTCTATTGATTCTTTTTAGATAAGATATCTCAACATATGCAAAGGCTCTTCAAACTCCTTTGCCTGGTTAGATCAATCCAATCTCTATTACCTAAGTAATAATATCCGGATTTGTAACAATCAAAATAGATCTCAAGATAACTATTAGGCGTTACTGATCTCATGCAACTATCAGACGAATAAATCCGATTCTAGTTGGATCCCAGCCGATCAAGGTTTGTGCAACAAAAAGATATGAAAAACCAATAAGAAATATTATTCGTCTTCAAATCTTCTTTAATCTTTAATTAAACCTGCACAACACCACTTGAATCTCTTGTGATCAATCACGCACAGAACGGAGTCTGTTAATAATGGATTATCACAAGATGTCTTTAGATCTACAAACAGTTCTAAAGATCTCGTCGATACTTCGATCTAGTTTGAGTGAATCTTATATCAGAGGAGAAGATTCTCAAGAATAAACAAACTAGGTGCAATCAAAGTTTCAACAACCGTTAGACAATCAAATCAATCGAAAACTAATAACACTGCAATTATCTAGTTTCCCACCAACGGTACTCGTAGAGCTTCTTGATCCCACAGAAGTCTTTAAACGAGCGGTCGTAAGAGATTTCGCCTAATTAGGGTACTTTCTTCTCCGATTAGACGGCTCCACCAGAAACAACAAAAATATGAAGTTTGCCTGGCTCTTAGGATAGTTTGCTAGAAATGCAAACTTAGGTATTTATAGACCAAGGATGTTTGAACACCAAGGAATTTCCAAAATCGAAAGTATTCTCAAGATATGCAATAAATGCCATTCGGTTTTCATAATTCCAGTAAACGCTTTGTCCAATATTTTCCGAAATCTCTCAATAGAAAATCTCCAATTAGTAAATGCACATTACTAATTTTTATTCTCTAGAGATATGCATTTAATTGCTGGTAATTAAAGCATATAAAACTAATAACCTTAATTAAAATAGAAGACAAAAGTTCATTCTAAATCAAATATTAATTGGTTATGAACTTTCCTAAGATCCAAAGTATTCTTTTAGAACAAAAAAAGTATTTGCAAAACTGGAAAAATACTTTAGTTGTTCATCATACAGATAGATCAAGTATAGTTTATACTTTTCTCATGTTCCAGTGCTCTTTTAAGAACTTCTCATTTATTTAAATCGAGCACAAAGTTGGAAAATTCCGATCAATAAACTTAGTTTTTGAAGTGAGCAATTGATGGCTCATATTTGTCTGTGGAACATGATCTATCTTGATGATTTCAGACATCCTTTTTCCGTTTTCTTCTTTGTAGCTGATTATTGAAGGATACCAGTGTATCAATATTACTGGATGTCTTTAAATCCTTATTGAGTCTAAAAGTTACGTTCATAGTCATCATTTTATCAATTCTTCTTGGTTGTTTTTGTTAGTATTTATTTTAGATGACCCCTTTTAGCTTTCACTTCAGACTTTGGCATCCACTTGTAGGTGGATATGGGATGAAGGTCTTTCATCTCTTGCAACATTGCATATTTCCAAGCTGAAACATCAGATCTCCTGTTGACAAAGGCATTGACCTTTCTATCATTGTTCCTTTTAGGAATACTCCTTTTAGGATAGGAATTTGAATTACTAGAATAATTCTTTTGTCTCGAAATAGGACAATGGTGATATGAGGGCTTTGACATATAATTCAAAAGTTCATTCTAGTTTCCATCAATATTTGCATAATGACGCAATAAACTTAACTTTTGAACATATATGGAATAATCTCAGTTCACGGACGTAAACCACATATCCCATACAAAAATATTTTTTGCAATATATAAAACCAACAAAGATTATTACTGCAAAATCATCTTCCAAATAACTTAGAATTTAAATAAATAAATCTAAAAACATTGAAGATGAAAAACGTTGACAATAGCTATGTATAGTCACAATAATTGCTATCCCAAACCATAGTTATCCTTATTAAAAACACAAGAATAAATTCTCATAAGAAGTTTCCTAGGCTTTAAGATTCAAAATCTAAACAAAAGACCCTTAAATCAACAAAACTGATCATGAACTAAAATCAAGGAGCACATCCGGAACCCTCACGAGTCTTGAGTCCTTTGAGCTTCTAGTTGACATCATCCACTGCTTCTTCAGAGAAGATATCCTCATTGAGAATATCTTTAACATGTGTCTTCATGAGAACAAGGTCAGAGTTAGCCCTTTTCAACTCAGTTCGTAACACATCGCGACCCTTCATAGTATCTACGAGCTGCAGTTTTGCTTCCTCAAAGTATTTAAGAAAATCATGAACCACTTCAGCCGAAACCATCTCCTCATTCTCCACATCTTTATGAGTATAAGCATACTAGCATGAGATATCAGAATAATTATCAGGATTTTGATACTTGATATCATCAACTTTTACTAGGGTTCTTTTCTTCATCCCTTTGGACCCGAAACCAATACCTTTATCAAGAAAACATCTTGCAAAATCACAAGTGCGAGATGGTGACGACATCCTTGACCAAACCGACAACAACCTAGAGTATGCGTACGTGACTCAATAGGATCGGTATTTAAATGGTTTCTTAGGGAATAACTTTAGGGTTTCTAAAAATTTGTTCGTGACAAGTTAATGTGGATACTTGTACGAAAACCAAGTTTAAGGATCTATTTTAAGATCCTTAAAACATATTTTCAACTGCGAAACAATTTTCACAAGTCTACTTCCTTAAACTTTGTAATTAAAACTGCTTTCAAATATAATCATAAGGTATAGATTCATCTGGAAGTTCAACACATTAAATAGTAACTAATTACCAATTAGTGTCGATAACACGAAGTTCATAGATAAACTATACTTCGTATATCCATATATTCGAGTTGAAGAAAAAATTAGTATATCATTCCTTATTAATGATTTCATAATAAAATGACCAAGTCATCAATACTTATGTGTCGATCAGAAAATTACGCCTACAACGCAAAGGCGCACAGGCCGAAACTCCATGATAAGCCAGTCGTAATGCAATGACCGGTCCATAAAGCTTCACTTTCCACCAGGAAAATTCACGTCGATTTGCCTTGCCAAGCATGCTTAGAAAGCATGATGCTTTAAACGTAGCTTCCCTACGTATCTTCACATCGTTCCAATTTACCCTTATTCTGCAAAAGGTGCAAAGCCGTATGTTAGAGCACCGCTCGGTCGAACTCACAAGCGTTGCTATCTCAAGCTTGTTTGTCAAGTTTAGTTGCCAAAACTATAAGTCTTAATTTCTAGTCTACTTATAGCTAAGTCTCGGACTAGGATAGAGAGTGTAGTTGAGCTCTAGACTCCACGGCATTCATCATGCAAAGACAAAGAACTACGCAAGGAACTGGTGGATCTTCATCGACTAAAAGGTATGTGGAGACTTGAACTTATCTATCACTCAAAAGTCTATCTACTCTATCTCCTATATTGAGACAAAAGTCGTATTACTATATAGACTTTGATTATACACATTTTCCATTTCGAGCCGAGTTTATCTCGCTTATCTATTTCTCGAAATATGTGTTGGTAAGCTTTCGCTTTGGCCAAGTTCATCTTTACAAGTGACGAAAGTCATGTTGATTGTTTCAATCTCTTGAAAATCGCTTTGATGAAAAATGGAGTATGCATAACCTCTATATAACATCATCTAAGAATGTTTCAATGATTGAAATAAAGAGTTTAGAATATGTAACCATCTTTGGATATAAGCATATAATGTGTTCGCACATTAGTGTATAAGTCCAAAACCGGGAACCAAATGTATGCATACTTGTGTGTGTACTAAATGGTTGATGGAGACTGGGTAAGTATGTGTACCCGTACGCATACTGGCGGAAGTTCACGACCGTGAATTTCTGTTGAGTTTGGAAATCAAAACCAACTCAATCTGGTTACCTAAGTATGCGTACCCATACACATACTATCGGAAAGTTCATTCCCGTGAATTTCTGCTGAGTTTAAAAACCAAAACAAACTCAAATCTGGTTACTTAAGTACGCATACTTAAGTGTTTTACTTTCTAAAATTGGGTTGTTCATGAACTAAAACATTTATATAATAAGGAATGCAATTTGCAAACCGTAGTTATAGTGTTCATGAATCAACTCGAGTGAATCAAAACCAATTTTGCTTCGATTGTGTCTTGTATGCTTCTATAAGATCTAAGCAATTGACCAACTCTCGAACTAGTTCATTTGAGTCATTTGGACTAGTTATGGTGAAGATGAATAAGGTTGATATGAAAGTGCTCATATGGCTAACCATTTGGTTAACTACTGTTGAACCAACTAGGTATACACGCTTAGGTAGGGTTACACAAACCTAAATGAACATGCATTTCATTTGTGTATAAAAAGCTAAGATTCGATCTAACGGTTGAAAGATATTAGCTTGAATCTAATCAGGTTTTCATCTAACGGTGAATATTGAATGCTTTGTTACCAAGGTAGCATTAATTGCAAACCCTGATTTGAAGACTATATAAAGGAGAACTCTAGCAACTTGGAAACCTAATCCACATACCTACTGTGTGATACTACTTGTATAAGCTAGAGTCATTCTCCTTTAACCTTAGGTTTCTATCGAGACCATGTAGGTTACCGACTTGAAGATTTCATTGAGATTGTGAAGCCATACCCAACTATTTTCTTTGTAGTTGATTGATCTGATCTTGCTGTTTCTATCGTATTGAGTACAATTGTAAAATTGGCTCGAGATTAATTTCTCCGATAGGCAAGATAAAAAAGTAGTCACAAACATCTTCGTCTCATCGTTTGTGATTATTCAATATCTTGTTTCGCTAGTCGATTAAGATTATTGTGAGGTGATTGATATTTCTAGGCTGTTCTTCGAGAATATAAGTCTGGTATATCAATTGGTTCCTGTTCACCTTGATTTATCAAAAGAAGGAACAAAACTCGTAGGCATTTCTGTAGGAGACAGATTTATCTATTCATGTAGACTTTTCTGTGTGATACAGATTTGTTTATTAAAGTTTTCGACTTTGGGTCGTAGCAACTCTTAGTTGTGGGTGAGATCAGCTAAAGGAATCAAGTGCGTAGTATCCTGCTGGGATCATAGACGTAAGGAGAGTAAATGTACCTTGGATCAGTGTGAGATTGATTGGGGTTCAATTACAGTCCAGATCGAAGTTAGTTTGTAGTAGGCTAGTGTCTGTAGCGGCTTAATACAGTGTGTGTTCAATCTGGACTAGGTCCCGGGGTTTTTCTGTATTTGCGGTTTCCTCGTTAACAAAACTTCTGGTGTCTGTGTTATTTCTTTTCCGCATTATGTTTTGTTATATAATTGAAATATCACAGGTTGTGCGTTGCATCGATCAATTGGTAAATCCAAACTTTGGTTGTTGATTGAAATTGATTGATCCTTGAACATTGGTCTTTGGTACCGTTCAAGTGATTTCTCTTGTATTCAATTAGACTCGCAGATTGATATTTGCTTGAGTAAGTATTGAATCGAGAAATTGAGATATAACTCCTTGATATACTTTTCTTAAGATTGAGTCTGACTGTCTAGTTGATTCTCTTGAAAGCATATTGGAGTTAGTTCATACAGATTGCTAAGCGAAATATTGAGTGAGGTTGTTAGACCCACACTTTTTCACCGTAAAGGCTAATGCTGATGCATTTTTGCATGCATCACTGACTTCCGAGTTCTGTCCAGGCATAAGGCATGCCTTGGAATTGAACATATGCCATTGCAAGACCATTTCCAACTTCCATACTAATCTTGCTCGTGCCAATGGTGCATGCACTAATCTTGCTCGTGCCAATGGTGCATCAGTCAGGCTCATGTCATTCCGAAAAGGATAGGGTACCGAGCACACCACCAACTTTTTCTTTCAACAACCTGTATGGAAAATACCTAATACAATTGCAAGTAAATCTAATTAAAGATCCTTGAAAAATAAGTATGTAGAGTTTTCTCTTTTCTCTTCCACAATCAATATGTCTAAACAACAAAGTCCATGAACCTGATTGTGTAGAAGAGTGGTGTGATTCTAAGATGCACACAATACACTTGCAAGTATACAAGGTCAAGATTTGTAATAAAAGGGTGAGTAGGGGTTTGTCCACAGGGAGAGGAGCATATAAGAAGTTTTCCTAGGCTAATAAGAGTGGCAATGCACTATGGCAGTGAGCTAAGGGCAAATCAGCAAAGAACCAAGCTAAGTAAAGAAAAACAGACAATAACCAAGGCTTGGCAGGATAAGCAAAGAAACAGCCAAGAGAAGCAGCAAATAACCAAGGCTTGGCAGCCAAGGGCAGGGTGAGTTCAGTGCACTGACTTCAGTGCACAGTAGCTACAAAGTGCAAGAAAATGAAAGGCAAGAAAAGTAACTGAAATACAAGCACACAGGACTGAAAAATAAAAGTTACAGAGAGGGAATTGGTGGGTAAGCCAAGGCTTATGATCCACCTTGTGTCCTAATCAAGTGACATGTTTCTAGGTTATGTTCATTCCTAAGCATACAACTAGAAATGGAAGAACACCAACTTGCTCACTAGTCTACCCCTAGCATTGGCTGTCTTTTGACAGTACAGCCAATCACAGGCTCTATGAACATTGACATCTCTCATTTGCACAATCTAAACACAGCAGGGAAGAACTATCCTAGCTCAATTACACTTGACAGTGCACAAGGCTTCACTGAGCCTTGGCCTGAAGTTGATTAGCTCATGCTAACCATGTATTGGCAACACACATACATCATATGAGATAATTTAAACACAAATTGCAACATATCAGATAACTACAACAGAAGCAATTCTCAACTGTTAACTGAAAAACACTGAAATTTGAAGTTCATAACAATTTGTAGCAATTTCTCTACTGGCTAGTCCAGAGAGGTCAATCGTCTTCTACACACTTCACCCAACACCCATTTATACCCAATACACATAATTTTGGTTTTCCCCAATTTTTCCCCAAAGTCAGTAGAACTAGGGTTTGGTGAAATTGATTTACCTACTGTTGATGAGATACTCGCTCCATCTCGTCGACCCAATCTTCTCCTGCTTCTTCTCGTTCCTCTCGAGCTCCAATTGATGCTTTAATCATCATATATATCCCCAATTTCTCACCTAGGGTTTCAGGCAGAGAGATGAGAAATTGAGGTTGTAAATGATGATTAAAGAGATGGTACGTGATGGGTTTAGGTAGAATAGAGTTGGGGAGAAATTAGTGGAGTGATTTGGGGTGAGGTGGTGGTGATGGAGACGGACATGGTGGTGGTACGGGGCATGGCGGTTCTGCAGAGGGGGTGATGGAGGAGGTGGTTCGATGGAGAAAGGGAAGGGTGCGTTTGTTTGAGGTGTAGGTGCTCGGTCGCTAGGGTGTGAGGCGAGTGTATCGAGTTTGATGATCTGCGACGCTGCGCCGTGGGATAGGGAGATGAAAGATCA
This sequence comes from Papaver somniferum, assembly GCF_003573695.1. Lineage (NCBI taxonomy): Eukaryota > Viridiplantae > Streptophyta > Magnoliopsida > Ranunculales > Papaveraceae > Papaver > Papaver somniferum. The sequence goes on along the minus strand of NC_039364.1, from coordinate 159,896,572 downwards.
ATCGGACGGTGAGGTGAAGTGAAGCTTGTAGCGACCGCTGGATTTTTTGATACAACGAAGTTAACGGCTCTAGATGGGGTTAGGTATTGTAGTGTAAGGCGGAGATATCAAACGTTGATGAACAGCAAGGGAGCGACCGTTGGATCCAACAACCATCTAATCCGAAGGGTTGGAATTTCAGCGCTGTGGTGCTTGGCAGAGACTTCAGATTTTGATGCTCTATGAAGGAGCGACCATCGGATGCTTCTGGGAACTGATCTGATGGCTGAGAACGGGGGCGCTTTTGTGTGTAGAAAATGAGGTTGTGCGCACCATTCTTCGCGGCTTCCTTGCGTAATTTCTCCCGGCTTTTCACTACTTTTCTGCTCTTTTCGCTCCGCGACTCATCCGAACTTTATTTATTACCTAAAAATGCAGAATTAATTAATAAAAATATTTATTCTTGAAAACAATGAAAATACAGAATATGGGATAAAATGTAGAATTAATGCACAAAAGATGAGTTAAAATGCCAACAAAAAGGGATAAATATATACAATATTTGGCACTCATCAAATACCCCCAAACCTGAATTTTACTTGTCCTCAAGTAAAACAAAACTAAGGAAATCCTAACTATACCACTGTCGCTGGTCTCTCGAATGCATTTAGCGTATGCACTAAGCCTTTTAAACCACTAAGTGTCCCTAGTGGACGAGTTGAAGTCTCGTGAAGGTTTACCAGAGGTGTGCCTACAAAACCTAAGGACAAAATATGAGCTCAGATTCCATCAAACGTGACATGTGCAAAACAGTTAAGCTCACAGCAAAATGGAGATGTCAATCTAGCTATCAAAGGCACAATCCTAGCACTGATAACAAAAAAGACATGTGATAAGAGTGTAAAGTGTATCTACACATGTGTAAAGAAAGATCTGAAGTTATGACTACTAATCACCAAGAGATAGTTTCTCAGGCTAAGAACTGAGGTCGAAATCTAGCTAGCTGTCCGGACTTTACGAGAATTGTGAATGAGTTGGAGGTATTTCACAATTACTCGCGTTGTACATCAATGGCATACACCCTTCCTTGCTTATAACACAAAAACACAAAAGATGACTCTTTACATGACTCTTATTTACATTGATTACTCTCTTTTATTTTTGGAACAAGAGATGATGGAATTGATAAATACTTGATTTTTTTTGTATTTTTTTTTTTATTTTTTTTTTTTTTTTTTTTTTTTTGAATATACATCGTTTTTTTTTTTTTTTTTTTTTTTTTTTTTTTTTTTTTTTTTTGAACGAAACACTTTTGATACAATACAAAAGGAAACAAAAGATTACATGACACTTTGCAAGAGGTAGCCCTTTTTGATGCACCCAGTTAAATTCGATGGTTGTCTTTCTTAATGTAACCTCCACTTCTATCCCAACCAACCAAAGAACAAGCTAGTCAAGTTTCGTTCAGTATTCTAAAGTGATTGGCAATCGTAACTTCCTATCAACACCTTGAAGATCGAGGCCATACATGTATTGGTAGATCGTGCGCGTGCAAATTTCTTATCACTATGTGAATTGTGCTAGAATCAGGGTGCCTAAATATCTAGACTAAGACTCCTAATAAAAATACATATTTGCACAAGAGTCAACATTTCAAGGTAAATGAGCTCCATTTTTATGATTTTTTCATTTTTTAATTTTTTAATTTTGATTTTTCAATTTTTTTGGAATTTTTCAATTTTTTCAAAAGAAGAAGGAGTTCGTTTTCAATTATGGCAAATTATCATGGTATCTACTCTATACCCCCAAACCTAAACTAAACATTGTCCTCAATGTTTCAAAAATGGAAAGAATTATAAAACAATATATGAAGAGGAACATGCTGAGTAGAGTAAAAGGAGAGAGAATACCCGATTGTACGGTGAGCTCGATTAAAACTCCGTTATTCAAGGCAAAAATCCATCATATTAGCAGTCACAATGGATGAGCACAAAATATATACAAAAGGAAATTTAACTAACACATTATCTACAAGAAAATTTGGTTTTTAATGGGATTGGACTTTTTGGAAAAAATTTGGTTTTGTTGGGAAAATTGGTTTTGATGGGAAAACGAAAATTTTGGTTTTTAGGGAAACATTTGGAAAACTTTTGGTTATTTAGGGAAAGAGTGGACCAGTTTAGTCCACATAGACTGGGTCCTCCAGGTCGGTTGTTTCAATGTCGGGTGGAAATGGCTCAAGGAATGGCTTTAATCTCTGCCCGTTGACTTTGAAAACGTTCTTGTTGGAGACATCCTCCAGCTCTACAGCTCCATGAGGAAAAACTGTGCGTACTAGGTACGGACCCTTCCATCTGGAACGCAGTTTTCCTGGAAAAAGATGTAATCGGGAGTCATACAGCAAGACTTTCTGACCAGGAGTGAAGGATTTGCGCAGAATACGCTTATCATGAAACATCTTCATCTTCTGCTTGTACAGCTTGGCACTGTCATAAGCCTCATTTCTCAATTCTTCCAACTCGTTGAGTTGAAGTTTCCTTTGAATTCCAGCTTCGTCCAGAGAAAAGTTCAGCTCTTTGATTGCCCAGTAGGCACGATGTTCTAATTCCACAGGTAGATGGCACGGCTTTCCATACACTAGACGATAGGGGGACATGCCAATTGGTGTCTTATAAGCTGTTCTATAGGCCCACAAAGCATCATTCAATCTCAATGACCAATCTTTCCTGGACGGGTTGACCGTCTTCTCCAGAATGTGCTTAATTTCCCTATTAGACACTTCCACTTGTCCACTAGTCTGAGGGTGGTACGGAGTAGCAACCTTGTGAGTTATGCCATACTTGCGTACTAAAGACTCAAAGTACTTGTTACGAAAATGTGAACCGCCGTCACTGATGATAGCTCTAGGGGTACCAAAACGTGAAAATATGTTCTCCTTTAGAAATGAAAGTACCACCTTGTGGTCATTTGTTCTGGTTGCTATGGCTTCTACCCACTTAGAAACGTAATCAACTGCGACTAGGATGTACAACTTGCTGTCAGACATGGGAAATGGACCCATGAAGTCTATCCCCCAAACATCAAAAATCTCCACAATCAAAATGGGGTTATAACCGGAAAAGCCATCTAGAAAACAGTAGTGACTGTGTCCAGACACACGTTCTAGCATTTGGTCAATGAAAGGGAGCGGGAAGTGATCCTTCCTTGTTACTGTGTTCAACTTCCTGTAGTCGATGCATACTCGCCATCCTGTGATTGTACGAGTAGGGACTAATTCATTCTTGTCGTTCTGAACAACAGTAATGCCTGACTTCTTAGGCACAACTTGAATGGGACTAACCCATTTGCTATCGGGAATTGGGTATATGATACCCGCATCAAGTAGTTTCAGGATCTCTCCTTTGACTACATCTCTCATGTTAGGATTAAGTCTCCTTTGCATTTCCCTCGATGGTTTGGCATTCTCTTCAAGGTTAATGTGGTGCATGCAAATGGTGGGACTAATTCCTTTGAGATCTGAGATGGTCCATCCTAAGGCCTCTTTGTGTTCCTTAAGTACTTCTAAAAGCTTACTTTCCTGTTCCGTGTCTAAACATGATGAAATAATGACAGGTAAAGTATCAGAAGAACCTAGGAATGCGTACTTCAACGTACTAGGCAATGGTTTCAATTCAAGCTTGGGTGGCTCAACAATGGATGGAATAAGCTTGGAATCAGAGAATAGGGGTTGTTCCACTTCATATTTCCTTTCAGTGACGTCCATTTGAGGTACAGATTCGAGCAGAGATAGGACGTCACTACAGTATGCATCATCATAGAAATCAGGGTTAAAGTTCTCCATACATGCTTGAAAGGGGTCAACGGATAGAATGTTAGTCAACGAATCTTGCATTAATCCTTCAATCATATTAACTTCATGTACATCATCATCATCAAGATTCACAGGTTGTTGACTAATATCGAACACATTCAATTCTACCGTCATGTTACCAAAAGACAGTTTTAACACTCCATTCCGACAGTTGATGATCGCGTTGGACGTAGCCAAGAAAGGACGTCCTAAGATGACAGGAATGTGACAGTCTGGGTTTTGTACAGGTTGAGTGTCTAAGACAATGAAGTCTACGGGAAAATAGAATTTGTCAACCTTGATCAAAACATCTTCCACCACTCCACGAGGAATCTTGACAGATCGGTCTGCCAGTTGTAGAGTGATAGATGTTGGTTTCAACTCCCCAAGACCTAACTGCTCATAAACAGAATATGGCAGTAGGTTAACACTTGCACCTAGGTCTAATAACGCTTTATTGACCGTGTGTTCTCCTATAGTGCAAGAAATTGTTGGACATCCTGGATCCCTAAACTTGGGTGGAGTTTTGTTCAGAATGATGGAACTCACCTGCTCAGCTAAGAAAGCACGTTTTTGCACATTGAGCTTGCGCTTTTGAGTACACAAGTCTTTGAGGAATTTGGCATAAGCAGGGATTTGCTTGATTGCTTCAAGAAAAGGAATGTTGATGTTGACTCTCTTGAACAGATCTAACATCTCATTGTAATGGGTACTTTTCTGTTGATAGATCAATCTTTGAGGAAATGGGCAACAGGAAGATGAGTTGGCAAAGGGACATTCACAGCAGTAGAATTGTCAGATTTTCCAACTTGCTCAGATTCTTTGGTTTTCTGGGGTTGTGGAGACAACGTGGAATTTGTATCAGATCATTAGGTTCGCCTACGTTGTTCTCGATGACTTTACCACTTCGGAGGGTGGTAATGGCATGGATTTGATCAGGTGAGGTTTCAGTGCAGGATGTTGTGCCTGTTTGAAATATCCTCTTTGGATTTTGTTGGGGTTGGCTCGGAAGTTTACCCTTTTCTCTCTCACATATTTGATCCATCTTTTGATCTAGATTTTTCTGACTTTGCATCAAACTCTGGAACATTTCCTCTAGGTGGATAATCTCTTGTCTGTATTGTGTTGAGGATATGATTGTTGTTGAGAGTTTGATTGTTGTTGAGGGTTTCTCGGGTGTTGATAACCTTGATTGTTCTGATATCCCTGATTGTTTTGATAGCTCTGATTGGGTTGAGATGGTCCTCCTTGAGTGGGTCCTTTTGACCATGAAAAGTTAGGGTGGTTTCTCCATCCTGGATTGTAGGTCTGTGAATAAGGGTTATGCTCTGGTTTTTGAAACATGGCATGTGCCTGTTCAAGCCTAGACTCCTGGACTGCAAGCAAATCTGGACAATTTTGGAATTGATGGTTGGGGTCGTTACAAGCAGCACAAACAGATGAAGCGACATGTTCTCGGAGAGTAGTGGTGGAAGGTTTTGAATTTTTATGTAGTTCTAACTCTTCTAATCTCCTAACTATTGATGCCATGTTTGCTCTACCCTCAAAATCCGCTTCAATCCTAAAAGCCTTTGCTTCGGATGTAGTCTTTCTGGTTTCACGGATGGATTCCCACTGTTGCGTCTTTTCAGCTACTTCAATTAAGAAGTCCCAAGACGCGTCAGCAGTTTTATCTACGAATAGACCATTACACATCGACTCAACCGTTGTTCGGGTGGACACATCTAGACCTTCATACAAAATTTGCACAAGTCTCCATTTTTCAAAACCATGATGGGGACATTGGAGCAATAATTCATTGAATCTCTCCAGGTATCTAGCTAAGGTCTCACCTTCTAATTGCACAAAGCTATTCAGACTTTGACGAATTGTCGCAGTCTTGTGGTTCGGGAAAAACTTTTTGAAAAACTCCTTTGTGAGGTCATCCCATGTCATGATGGATTGAGGCTGTAAAGCATAGAGCCAGGCCTTTGCCTTATCTTTCAGGGAAAAGGAAAAAGCCTTAACTTCAGGGTTTCGTCGGTCATTTGAGTGAAACGCAGAGTTCCACAAATTTCCTCGAATTCTCTCACGTGGTGGTACGGGTTTTCATTCTCAACACCTCTAAAAATAGGAAGCATCTGTATTGTGCTAGATTTCAGCTCATAATGGCCATTAGCCTCGGGCAGCAAATACAAGAAGGTTGACTGGCTCTAGTTGGGTACATATAATCCTTGAGGGTACGTGGTTCTCCCATTGTTTCTGGTTGATCTGGACTGTCTCCCTCAGAACTTAGAATTTCGATAGGTTCGTCTGGGTTAATTCTAACAAGTCTGTTTGTCTGGTCTCTGTAGGTCACAATCATGTCCTAGTAGGTACCTTAACTAACATGTTGGTCAGACAGAGCAATCGGAAACAATTTGGCCCAAGGGTTATGAAGATTTGGTTTTTGAATGGGTTTTGGTTTAAAGAAGGGGTTTTGTTTTTGGTTTAAAAATTTTGGGTTTTTGAAAATTTTTGAACTAAACCTAGCATAAATTATCACAACTCATAAAAGAAAATAAAAACAATAATAATAATTAAAACAAACCCATAAAAGAAAAAAGAAAAATAAAGAAAAACAAAAAAAATTATTACAATCCCAAATATAAAAAAAAGAAAAAGAAAATAAAAATTATTACAATCCCAAATAAATAATTAAATAATTATTACAAGCCCAAATTTGAATTTAAATGAGGCCCAAGTGGGTTAACTCATGGGTTAGGCTTACTTGTTTTTGGAGGGAAGCCCAAAAATAGGCTTTTAGTCCCCTTTTAGTTGCACAGCCCAGTTGGGCTTTAGGATCGTCCTAGCAGCTCACGTCCAAGCCCAGCAGCAGCAGCAGAAGGAGCCCAGGAGTAAGTTACAAGCCCAGCAAGTTGAGGTTACTGAGCCCAGCTCAGTTGGTTCAAGCCCAGTTCAGAGTTGGCACAAGCCCAGCAGCAAGAAACAGGCTTTGGCTTTGGCTTTGGCAGCACAGCAACAGCAGCATCTGCACAGCAACAGCACCAGTAGCAGCACAAGCAGCAGAAACCAACACTTGCACACCAACAGCAGCAGCACCAGCAGAATCTGCAGCTTCTCAGCAGCAGCTTCACAGCAGCTTCAGCAACACTTGCAGTTGCAGCAGCAGCTAGGCAGCTTCAGTTGGCAGCAGTTGGCAGCAAGTTGGCAGCAGCTTGGCAGAAGCAACAGCAGTTGACAGCAGCTAGGCAGCTTCAGTTGGCAGCAGCAACAGCAACAGCAGCAACTTGGCAGGGCCAACAACAGCAGCAGACTCTGAAAACTTCAAAAATATGGCAGCCAGCTCCCCGGCAACGGCGCCAAAAACTTGGTGTGATTCTAAGATGCACACAATACACTTGCAAGTATACAAGGTCAAGATTTGTAATAAAAGGGTGAGTAGGGGTTTGTCCACAGGGAGAGGAGCATATAAGAAGTTTTCCTAGGCTAATAAGAGTGGCAATGCACTATGGCAGTGAGCTAAGGGCAAATCAGCAAAGAACCAAGCTAAGTAAAGAAAAACAGACAATAACCAAGGCTTGGCAGGATAAGCAAAGAAACAGCCAAGAGAAGCAGCAAATAACCAAGGCTTGGCAGCCAAGGGCAGGGTGAGTTCAGTGCACTGACTTCAGTGCACAGTAGCTACAAAGTGCAAGAAAATGAAAGGCAAGAAAAGTAACTGAAATACAAGCACACAGGACTGAAAAATAAAGTTACAGAGAGGGAATTGGTGGGTAAGCCAAGGCTTATGATCCACCTTGTGTCCTAATCAAGTGACATGTTCTAGGTTATGTTCATTCCTAAGCATACAACTAGAAATGGAAGAACACCAACTTGCTCACTAGTCTACCCCCCTAGCATTGGCTGTCTTTTGACAGTACAGCCAATCACAGGCTCTATGAACATTGACATCTCTCATTTGCACAACCTAAACACAGCAGGGAAGAACTATCCTAGCTCAATTACACTTGACAGTGCACAAGGCTTCACTGAGCCTTGGCCTGAAGTTGATTAGCTCATGCTAACCATGTATTGGCAACACATACATCATTAGATAATTTAAACACAAATTGCAACATCAGATAACTACAACAGAAGCAATTCTCAACTGTTAACTGAAAAACACTGAATTTGAAGTTCATAACAATTTGTAGCAATTTCTCTACTGGCTAGTCCAGAGAGGTCAATCGTCTTCTACACACTTCACCCAACACCCATTTATACCCAATACACATAATTTTGGTTTTCCCCAATTTTTCCCCAAAGTCAGTAGAACTAGGGTTTGGTGAAATTGATTTACCTACTGTTGATGAGATACTCGCTCCATCTCGTCGACCCAATCTTCTCCTGCTTCTTCTCGTTCCTCTCGAGCTCCAATTGATGCTTTAATCATCATATATATCCCCAATTTCTCACCTAGGGTTTCAGGCAGAGAGATGAGAAATTGAGGTTGTAAATGATGATTAAGAGATGGTACGTGATGGGTTTAGGTAGAATAGAGTTGGGAGAAATTAGTGGATGATTTGGGGAGGTGGTGGTGATGGAGACGGACATGGTGGTGGTACGGGGCATGGCGGTTCTGCAGAGGGGGTGATGGAGGAGGTGGTTCGATGGAGAAAGGGAAGGGTGCGTTTGTTTGAGGTGTAGGTGCTCGGTCGCTAGGGTGTGAGGCGAGTGTATCGAGTTTGATGATCTGCGACGCTGGCGCCGTGGGATAGGGAGATGAAAGATCAATCGGACGTGAGGTGAAGTGAAGCTTGTAGCGACCGCTGGATTTTTTGATACAACGAAGTTAACGGCTCTAGATGGGGTTAGGTATTGTAGTGTAAGGCGGAGATATCAAACGTTGATGAACAGCAAGGGAGCGACCGTTGGATCCAACAACCATCTAATCCGAAGGGTTGGAATTTCAGCTCTGTGGTGCTTGGCAGAGACTTCAGATTTTGATGCTCTATGAAGGAGCGACCATCGGATGCTTCTGGGAACTGATCTGATGGCTGAGAACGGAGGCGCTTTTGTGTGTAGAAAATGAGGTTGTGCGCACCATTCTTCGCGGCTTCCTTGCGTAATTTCTCCCGGCTTTTCACTACTTTTCTGCTCTTTTCGCTCCGCGACTCATCCGAACTTTATTTATTACCTAAAAATGCAGAATTAATTAATAAAAATATTTATTCTTGAAAACAATGAAAATACAGAATATGGGATAAAATGTAGAATTAATGCACAAAAGATGAGTTAAAATGCCAACAAAAAGGGATAAATATATACAATATTTGGCACTCATCAAAGAGTTATTGGACGATCTCACAAATCAATATCCAAGATCAATATAGTCATATCCAAATCAAGAGGATCCGAATTCTACCAAGTACGAAACTAGTTATCTATCTTTCAAGATATGAATTTGACAAGAACAAGTCTCATAATCGAACACAATTAATAAGGACTTAAGCTACCTAGATTGAATATGTATTACTTGTGTAATCATATTATAAAGATAAATAATATAATGCAGAAAAGGAAAAACACAAGACACCAGAAGTTTTGTTAACGAGGAAAACTGCACCTGCAGAAAAATCCTGAGACCTCGTCCCGCTTTGATTGTATTAAGCTGCTATAGACACTAGCCTACTATCAGACTTTTGACTAGAATGTAGTTGAGATCGATTTAACCCCCCACCCCAATTCAACTGAAATATGTTTGCAGTAGACAAAGCTAGCAAATCTTACGAATCCGGAACACTTACACTCAATTAGCTGAGATGCCTGGATTACTAACCACCTCTCAAGAACAATCTTAAACAGATCAACAAAAAAGAGTTTTAGATATCTATCTTGAGGAATCACAAAGCCTGAGACAATGAGAACTTTGTGATTTCTATCTATATAGGTCAGGGACATGAGAAATAAAACCCACAATTCCTAAGGTCATAACAATAGTTCTCTCCTTTTGGCATTTCCGCCTATACCACCACATATTTTTTCTTTAAAATACACCACAAATATTTATCTCACTCTATCATCTCTTTGGTCAGTATATTAACTGAAAAAAATCCCAGATAAATGATTATTTCTTCTGGAAAAAATTGATCTTAACAAAATTTTCATCATCAACAGTAGAAATAAATAACCTGGCTAGTTTATGGCTTGTAGGAACTATTTGAGGCCTACTATGTTCTTCATCCACTTAAACTAAGGGGATAAGGCGTATTCAAACTAGCTAAAAGTAATAAGTTATCCCTCATTGTTAAAATTCAATTATAAGCCTTATCCTTCTAAATTTTAAACATATTCAAATCTATTCAAAACTAAAACCTATTCAAATGATTTCCCTCGCAAACTAAAATTAAATCCTAACTTCATCAATCGATTCTAACAACATCGATCTATTTAAAGGATATTTCATCATTTAAAAAAAAAAAATCTAAAAATCGTCGATTGCAACCTACTACTCTTAATTATACTTGTGGTTGATTTATCCATTCAAAATAGAAAAATACAAACAATTTTGGTTTTCTGTGTTTAACCATAATCGGTCGACGTCCATGTCTATATTAACTGATTCCTATGATAATCGGTCGATGTTCATGACCACGTCAACCGATTTATTTTGTATGTGTTTTCAGGTTGAAGTACATTTAACCAGAAACAGTTGATGTTCATGCCCATAACGCTTGATTCTAGTATGGAAGAAATACCCAGTTTTCTGTATGTTTTTTTTTTGCTAGAGATGAATTATGTGAATGTTCACATAAACCGATTAAATAGACTTTTATTTCGTAACTGCTAAGCTCATAATTAGTTCATATGAATGTCTACATAAACAAACTCTTAGTGGAAAAATGTGTAACTTTTCTGTATAATTTTTAGCGTAGAATCGGCTTTTTATGAACAGTTGTACGGACCGATTTTTTTCAATACAGTGTTAGGAACCGATCTATGTGTATGTATCGTGCTTTCCGATTCTTACAGTCAACCTATATAGTAAGTAATATGCATCGGTTCTGGACGTTTTTCGTGAATTAAAATATCAACCCAGAATCGGTCTACAAGTGAATGAATATCCACCGATTTTGTGTGATGTTTTTCCAACAAAATTGACAGAATTTGTAGTGAAGGTAAAACCATTGTATTATTGATGGTATCTGGAAACAAAACATGTTGTTCTACTTATAGGAACCACTCAAGTAAGAGATAAGACCTAACCCTAGTGACTCAAAGATAAATATGAAGCTAACACTCCTAATACACCTTTTACTAAGGTAAAACATAAAAGACATAGTTACTGAAGTGAATAAAGACTTATACTTCTAACACTCCCCCTCAAACTGAAGTAGGGAGTAACTACATCAGTTTGCCTAAAGTGATAATAACAGAGCAAATAAAACTTTTTCTTATGTAGACAACACCATCTCTGAAACGATAGAAGCAAGCGCCTAATATCATCATTTGCAACCTCATCAGAAGCAATATTTAACTCAGCATTTGAGTTATGAGTTATTACCATATATGCACCAGAAGTATATGTAGTACTTGAGGAACTTGCAGTTTAGAAATTATCCGAGCTTTTGGATTTGTTGTAGGTGCCTCATAATATCCTCATTTACAGCCTTAGTACCAGATGAAACTTGGCCACCTTCAAGCTACAAACTCTAGTAAACTATCACTTCAATTGTTGAGTGTGATTTGAGCAGCGGAAACAACAAAGTGAAATGCAATTCAATACCAAAGTTGATATGAGAACAAGCATTGGACATAGAATATGAATGTTGAAAGTTGTTGGTCTTCCTAATACTCCCCCTCAAATTGATGCCCAATTCCCATACAAAGGGATCAATTTGTAAACAGGAAAGAAAAGACAATTTCTCTTCACTTCAATTCAGTACCAAAGTTGGTATGTCTCTTCAGTTCTCTACAAATGGTGGTATTCTGTGTTGGTTAACAGATAAAATTTGATGGTATTCAGTGTTGGTTAATAGATAAAGTGTAGTGGTGTTCAGTGTGGTTAACTGATAAAATGTGGAATATGTGTTGGTTAACAGATAAAAGGTAATGTTCAGTGTTGGTTAACTGATAAAATGTGGAATCTGTGTTGGTTAACAGATAAAAGGTAGTGTTCTGTGTTGGGTAACAGATAAAATGTGGATTCTGTGTTGGTTAACAGATAAAATGTCTAGAATTGGTTCCAAGTGATCATAGATCAGGTTTGAAAAGGTATGTAACCACCTAACATGTATTTACTGATTTTGATAAGTGTTAACATGAACAAATTATCTTGAGCAACCAGTAGAAGCCCTTATATTCAGTGAAGCAGCGGAAGAACAAGTAAAAGAAACTTACGGTACTCCTCCTCAAACTTGAAAATGCATGGTAGAAGAAGTCATAGTAAAGTTTGAACAAAAGTAGTGTTTGAGGCTGCAACTACCTGTATTTGTTGTCGGAGCTTCAAAAATGTCATCACACCAGTTGAAAACAAATTATGAATCGCACCACATAACCATTCTTCATTGAAGAAAATAAAAATAAAAAATGATCCGTATAATTCATTTTACGAAATTGCACCGGAAGTAAATGCTCCAATTTTCGCTATCATAAAAGCAACTGGAAGAAAAAATAATCAGCAAAGACAAAGAAATTTCATACCAGCCACCTATTAGTGGAATGAAAAACCCACCATCGCTTGTGTAGAACAAAGTATTTGATACCGAAAATTTGATATCAGAAAAATGATGTAAAATAGATAAAACGAAGTGTGGAGAAAAAGGGTGTACAAATCTGATTTTGAAGTTACTTTCAAAGAAGTTACAGATCTGAACTTTTGGTATTCAAGGGTGTTAAGAGGTTTAGGATTAGAAGAGGGCTTTCTTTCATCAGAAATGGTTGAATACAAGTGATTTTAATCGATGTTGTTGTTGAAAATTCGTTATTGAGCAGGTTTAATTGTCAAATTGAACTGTGATTTGGGTTTTCAAATTGAAAAACATGAGACATGGTAGGTAGGATTGGATGAATCTAACACATAATCGAAGAAATTAGGTATAATGTAGATTTGACAATAAACGGTAGAGATGATTTAGAATTTAATTTGAGGAGGTTTCGGTAGGTTGCAGGATTGGAGAAACGGCTAGGGTTTCTCCCTGGCTCTTGATGCCATGACAAAATTTGTAGTGAAGGTAAAACCATGGTATTATTGATGGTATCCGGAAACAAAACATGTTGTTCTACTTATATATGAACCACTCAAGTAAGAGATAAGACCTAACCCTATTGACTCAAAGATAAATATAAAGCTAACACTCCTAATACACCTTTTACTAAGGTAAAAGATAAAAGACATAGTTACTGAAGTGAATAAAGACTTATACTTCTAACACAAATCAAAAGAAAATTCATGTTTTAATGATGAATTAACATTGATTAATTTAAATTAACAAGATTAAACATCATTAATCACCCCAATTGACATTAATTAATCAGGAATAAATTGACCATTAAAAAAAAAATTGGCCAAGGAATTTTCCATTTTACTTCCAAATGTCTTCTTTTGTCTTCTAGTAATAAGCCGTGCAAGCTCTAAACTAGCCAGGATAAATAAAGCTTCGTCCGCAAAAAAAAATTGGGAAATATGGGGAGCACATTTGGACACTTTTTTCATGAAGCAAAGTTTAGATTTTATTCAAGCACGAACTTATAATTCAAGCATATTGTGCACTCAAATTATATCCTTTTAAACAGAAAAACTATCAGTTACCGTTTTTGGAAGTTCAGAAATTTGATACCATATGCAAAGATGAAAAAGAACAGCAGAACAAATCCAAGGTGCGCCAGTGCAACGTATCCAAGAAATTCATGTTCAAAGCCTAGGAACTCCTTCAAGAATCTCTTCAGCATCATTTCATTTGCCTGCCCAGTTATCTGGACTGGAGTATTTTTGTCACCCACTAGGCACGTTACTACGCCGTAAAGTGTCCATGCAAAAGGATTAGCCCAATAGTACCACCTGCACCATATTGGCAGTTGCTGCGATAATGGATGGAAATTATTAGACTTCTGTTGCAAAGTGCAACGCAAAATGTACTTGCACGACAGTATTTTAACAATGGCCATATGAACATACAGCAAGTATTAATAGGGTGCAACAGCAACCCTTGATGTCAGGTACGAATCAGCTAGGCTTCATACCCGAGATATTTGGGTGGCATTACTCCCAGTAGTCCTCGTTGACTTAAAACATAAGATGGATTCAGAGCAAGAAGAAGAAAAAGGTGTTTTTTCCCTTTCCTAGTGAAGTAGGTTGTTTTCCATGCCTCATGGAAGTATTAAAATAAGTCTTGCAGGGAAGAAATAGAAACTATTAGGATTTAAACTACGTACCATTCTTGGGATGAGGAAGCCTCCAAACAAATTCCAAATGGTCAGAAAAGTGGCCGTACAAATGGTAGCCAATTGTGGTAATGGAGTCAGTGCTACCATCATCATTCCAAACATTACAATGTAGAGAAAGGACGTGAACATAAAGTAGTAGAACCACAAGAACTTGCCCACTTGCCAATGGAATCCCATCATAGAGTAGAATAGAATAGAGTAAACAAGGGTTTGAATGGCCAAGTAAACTGTCTCAATTGCCACCTACAAGGTAGAAATTTATTAGGTCTGAGCTATAAGAGATATTTTCAAAAAATCTCAAGTACCGAAAGAAGAGGCTTATCTATTTCACTCGCTATCGACATCTTGGGGCAAATACCCAATATTATTTTGATAGGCTATTATATGTAGTTTTGGAAGGGGTCTCCTCAACAAGCTTCAGTGGTCACTAGAAAGCACAACACGTCACATGAGTGTTATAAAAGATGATTTTGACCAAGAAGCTCTCTAACAACATAAATAATAGAACATGTATGATGTATCTAACAGAAATAAAAAGAATTAGCTTGGACTATTAAAGAATGCAAACTTCATAGACCTGATGCACTTTGTTTGATTGCTTACTACGATATCAGTTGTATTTAGGTGATGAATATTAATTCATCACCTAAATACAACTGATAGCCTAAAAAAGTTAACTAAGATTTTTCTTCTCGAGACCGTTATTTGATACTACAACAGGAAAACAGTAAGAGAGACTTGCACAATATATTGCTTAGGAGTAAATGATGGATGTTGGATCAACAGTGTGTTTACCAGTTAACAGGGACCTTAGGTGAAAGGTAAATATATTCTTTCAACCTCTATTAGATTTTTTCCCCCCTTGTTCTTGGCATTCTTGCCAATAATCAGGTGGATACACAGCCAGCTAGTGTTATGCACAATAATAGGGAAGTTCCAGTTCACTTTTATCTGCTAAAGGACTTTCAGACAAAAGGTTTTAAGCTTTATGGGAAAAATCAATGTTACTTTCTCCAAATGGTGCATGGAAATATACACATAACAACCCAAAGTTCCGTCACCCACAAGAACAACCCGATACGCGAAGAAGTTGGACCAACTGAAGTACCACTACTACTCAGTTATGGTTCGACTTTGGACACTTCAGGGATGAACAGGTACGTGTCGCTTGTGGTTTTTTTTTTTAAGAACTCTTGGATGACATGAGTACATAATTTTCAAATAACCTAGTCTACTGCAGAAGTATCATCTCGAGATTCTCGACTATCAAAGACGGTCATTAAGTAACTCTTACCTGAGCAAATGCATATGGTAATTCTGAGTACATTTTAACTGCTCTTTCACGATAGAAAACTGTTCTCTCGATTGCCACGATAGGTTGCACTGCAATAGCATTGGTGGCTCCAAGGAAAAGTATAGCAGAATACATAGCTCCCATCAGTCTCTGTATATCTTGCTGTGTGCTTCTGTTTTTAGAGAATCGGACATATAGAAACAGCTTCAGATAAATATACCAACTTCAACCCCTTAAAATAAAGATAACAGGTCAAATTTACAGTTGAAAAACGTACACAGACAATCTCACAAATCCAGTTAAATACCGTTCTTATCAATGCAAAACTAGACACCATATACTATGAAAAATTTAAACACAGAATTTCCTAACATTAACCGAAGTTGAGCTTTGAGTTCGATTTTGCCAAAGCAATTTAAAACATGAAGCTGAGGGATTTCAAGCAACTCCTAACACACACCACCTTTAGGGGAATTGTCTGTTAGAAGATTCAGTTTATGCCCCATGTTCAAGGAGATGATTGCTATCTCTCAGCTCCACACCGTTGGTTGTTGCAGAAAAATTGGATACACTTAAGACACCTCTAGAAGTACACAAGTATCTAATACAAAGTTCATTTTTCGCTACTGTTTTCTCCTGTATATCCATCCACAATTCAGTTGGCCTCAACCAAACATCACAGTAAGTGATGATTTAATTTATGTTAGTGATTATTACGGCCATTAAGATTCTTAACTATTATTTATGGTTATATATAAAAGAAAAGTTTAGAATGTGAAGCACCAATGTGTTAAAGTTTAAAGATTAAGAGAAATGGGATCAGGAATTACGTCTGCTCGCCTTTGTTCCAAAAGATAACACCAAACATAAGACCAGTCAATATTGTCACAATGAATCTGATTCCATTGTACTGCGAGTTCCTCCAGTATGACCAGTGTTGTTTCCAAAAACAAGCGATAAATTGAACTGTAAAGCTCTGTGAATATTTGGAAGGAAAGTAGATATCTTGGGAACCTGGTGATCGAGTGCTTAGTTCTTCAATAAGGTCCTGATTCTTCCTATAAGTCATAGAGAAAAACAACAGCATTAGATAAAAATAACATAATTTTTAGAAGACGGATTTAGTATTTGATATTGCACATACTGATACAGGCCAGAACGAGCATAAGCTTCTGCAAAATCTATATCCAATTCAACCTCAACTGAATAGCCAGTAACCTCGAGCACCCATGTAGCAGGATTGTAACCTTCTCTTATCTTGGGAACCTCAGGAATAGCCTGTATAAAAGAGGAAATATTATTTTGAACAACTCATAAGTCGACTTAGCTAGACTAGGACGAGTTGTCTGTTCTCACAAAAAATTATCCTTAAAATAGGCTCTCGGAATCTTTGTGGTCCATTGTTTCTTCCTCTATATCCTCTTCTCATCACAAGTTGAGGAGAATCTAGTAAAGAATGATAGAGAAAAATATAATGAAGCGAAGGGGGGCATAACTTAACCTGTGGGGAAAAAGAAATAAAAGTGTCTGCAGAATAGAATTGTTGAATACCCAGAAACGAGCTGATTTAAATGGATTTTTAGCACCAAATTCTTTATCGATAAAAAATGAAATAAAAATGGAATTCTCCATTTCAGGAAATGAAACCACTTTCCACTTTCCAGATATCCCTTCCAAATTGCAGACAACATTATAGTTGGCTACAATCTGCTGTACACTGTCCATTGTCGAAACCAAGTTACATACTGAGTACTCAGGCCTGAATGTTTCGGTATCCAAACACCCGCTAAATGATTTGCTAGTCCAGTAGCAGGATTCTTACTAAGAACTTGTGGAGGTTGAAATTATAAAAATATGTTATATGTACAGCCTATGCAGGTCTTGTTCATTTGTGCTAAGAATAAGAAACAAAAAGAAGCTTCAACCCCTGAGAGGGTTTATTTTGCAGAAAACAAAAGCAATTCATAAGATTTTTGAACTAAAATATAAACCACACCAGGAAGGTTTGCGTGATGAAGAAATTAATCAGTGGAAGCCAAATGTAAATACTCACTTCAAAATACTGTATAAGCTCGTCAGAATGATGACCAATAGGTCCACTGTAAATTACTTGACCTCCTCTCTTCATCAACAATAGCTGCACGCTTAAGGTAGCATGTTAGAAGCAACTCAAAAGCATAACAAACAATCACAGGCAACTTGAAATAAACAAAATCGAAAATCAAACATCCCTGCCTCATCAAATGCTTCAAAAATATCTATGCTTGGCTGGTGGATCGTGCAGACAACAGTTCTTCCTGTATCTACTGTATTTCTCACTGTTCGCATAACAATAGCTGCAGCTCTAGCATCAAGACCTGATGTAGGCTCGTCCATGAAGATAATGGACGGATTAGAAACTAATTCTACAGCTATTGTAAGCCGCTTTCTTTGTTCAGTTGAAAGACCATCAACTCCTGGAAGTCCGACTAGAGCATTCCTTAAGGACTTAAGCTCAACCAAGTCCATTACTTCCTCCACAAACATCTGGTCGAAAAGGAAATTTTTACAATCAAAGAAACCATCTAACTGATGCAGTCTATACTCATGCCACAATAAGGTCAGTTAACAGGAAAGAGCTGGTAAACGAGAACTTGATTCCAACAAGTGGCGTACCTTTCGTGCTTCATTATATACATCACGAGGAAGACGTAACCAGGCTGAGTACAAGAGAGACTCGTACACAGTGACACGTGGTGAATGGATATCATTTTGTTCACAATAGCCGATAACCCTAGCAAATGTAGTTTGGTTCTTTGGGTAGCCAGAAACATTGATGTTCCCTTCGATGTAGCCTCCAGTTTTCCTTCCTGCTAAAACATCCATCAAGGTAGTCTTTCCAGCACCACTTATTCCAACTAATGCTGTCAGAACGCCTGGTCTAAAAGCACCACTGACATCTCGAAGCAATTGGAGGCGGCTTTCTTTGATTCCTTGGCTCCTTATTTCCTAATGTAAAAGCAAAGTGTTTACTCCAAGATTTCTAGCATTGAATTCCACAACTAAAAGCAGCAGAGACAGTATCCAATCAGAAAATCCTGAAGAGGCTTATACACCAAGGAAATGATGCAACATCCTCCTTATAAAAATACACATGCCTATAATTAATCTTACAGGAAAGTTGTGAGAACCTCATTCTAACTGAATGTTTCTGCAAGTTTAGCAGGCCAGGCAACTCGAAAATTCTACAAAAATAGTCAGTCAATGGTATGGGTATCATTGTGGCCGCCTAAAATATTGAATTGGACCACAATAACATTAAGAACTTGTAATCATGTTGGAAATTTGAAACTAAAACCTAATTGATGGATGCAAAGTTTCAACCAGATTAACTAGCATACACAGTAGTAAAAAAATAATAATTAATATTTAACTGTTAAGCATATACCCCAAATGCCTATCTTACTGCTACCTAGGTATTTCAAAGAATCAAAGCTATTTGTGAAAGTAGCAACAGTGAAACAGTATACTCCATATCTAACCAAATAACACAAAAGAACATTTGATTGGTGACACTAAACTAGCTAATGAGTGAGAAACTTTCAAGTAACAATGCGGTTTAATATCTGAACACGAAGAAAAAATGTAGACACTTTCTCAAAAAGCTTGGAGTTACAATACATTGCTCAAGGCAATGGTTCGGATGAGAAAAATGGCAACCGTGTGAGTCAAATGCCTAGGTAATCAAGGATCTGGAAAGATAAATGTGATGAGTTGACAAAAGCCTGCTTTCTATTACATGACTGAAATGACGGTTAGGGAACCTTCTTTTTGGGTAAAACATGAGCCACTACCAACAGTATTTTCGTGTTTATGGTCACACAGAAGTTCAGATTAATGAACATGAGATTTCTTTGGTGGTCATTGGTCAGTTTGTGGGGAAGAAATGGATATGCCTCTTTTCTGTACCTTGTCTGCCATGAAAACTTTTAGAATCGAATTATCTTTAAAAGAAAAACACAACAGTGATACTTCTTAATGACTTACTGCTGGCATATCAACAGAGTAATTCACATGGTTGAACACCAATGAAAGAGGTTTGAAAGGTAAAACCATTCCCTTTATAGGTGTGTGGTCCACAACACCGCTTGAGCATCCCCTCTGGGCATCTTTCCTCACCCCAATCTCGATACCTACAACCATACAATTATATTTCCATTACTTCACAAAATGGTAAACAGTATTTTGAATGTTTATCACAGATTGTTATTTTGCTCCGTCACAATTTTAAATGTGGGACTCTCTGCCTCTGACAAGCCAACAACTGAATTCAAATTGTACCTTTGGCAGAATTCTATTAGTCATCAGAAATAGTGGGATCAGACTAAGGTGAAATGTGAAAGGAAGAAAGTTGATAAGACCACAAACCTTCAAATATGGGGTCATTTGGTCTACATTCAGCTTCATGTGGTGAAGAATTAAGCTTGTTACCCCTTTCAGCAGTAGTGTGCTCGTCCTTCATGGAAGATTTTGAGTCACCCCAAGCTGCAAAAGATATAATTTCCAGGAGGATTTCAAAACTGATGATGTTTCCATGGGAAAAGCAAGTCTAGCTAAAACAAACAAAGAAATGAAAATAATGTCTTTACATACGATTCAAATACGCCAATGCTGTGATAAAACAAACATTGAATAGAAGGGAAAATCCGAGTAGTGCTGCAATACATATCCAATACCAATACTCTTCTGTGAACATCCCTTTAGACCTCAGGAGGAACTTTCCTACTGTTATTTGAGGATTGTTTGGCTGAGTTGGGTCAATTATGGGCTGAAATAAAGAGCAAAGTTTAGACATTTTGAGCTGATGTGAACTTAAATAATATAAACGGACACTTAAACATGAAAGACTATTAGTTAGTGAAATTTATGTTTAGCTTACAGTGCTCCATCTTTTATCAAGAAATTCATTAATTGCTACGGCATTCTGCCCATACATTAAAGGAGAGACAAAGTAGCTCCACTTCATCCACGGCCCGAGGTCATCTATTGGGAGAAAAGGATTATCTTTTGAGAATTACGTGGAAGAACCCAATTTTCTTCTCAATATGTTAGCATGGAAACCATTTCTGGAAATTTGAACTGTATAATTTCAACAGCTAACCTTTGGAAATGATAAATCCTCCAAGCACAAATAAAGTTGTCATAACAAATGTAGCTAACATGTTTGCAATGACCTCTGTTCTTCCAGCTATTGAAATTAACCGAAAAAGGGACATGGACATTTGATGTACACAGAAATAGGCCAAAAACTGACGGAAACACCTGCACAGAAATCACAAAAACTGGAACTTTTAAATGGCATGTTCAGATCCAACTGTTGCATGAATCACCAAAGCCGAAGATATAGGAATTTGGATTGTTCTAGCTAGGAGTATTGAGAAAACTTACATAATTCAGAGAATATGTTACCAAAATGAAACCAGATAAATGTAATACCTGACTGCATCAGGAGCAAACCCGATAGAGAAGTATGAAAGAACTACCCAGATCCCTGATTCCACAACTGATTGGGGAATCCCAAGGAGCCAGAGTGGCAACCCAACAGCCCACCCTGGGTATAACAGCATATCTCTCTGTTTAAAGAACACGGGGAGCCTTAAAGCAATCATCGCCAACTCGGCCATCCCGTTGAACATTACATTAATCAAACCAAACAACAATGCACCGTAAAATCTTCCCCCATCCTCAATGTGTCCATGCTTCATTTCCTTTTTTATGAAGACTGTCAGGCAAAGCAGCGACATAACTGTTATCTGGGTGATCTTGAAGACATAGATGAAAGAGTTTCGTTTCATCAGCAGCACCTCCCTTGAAAAACATGCCTTAAAGAGTTCCCATTTGGATAAACCATACTTCTCTGTCACTAAAGCAGCAGGATGAACTTTTCTTTTATCATAAGGAACGGTGAGATCTTCAGAAAGCTGCCGACCAAGTTGATAAGAGTGGAAGGATTCCACAAACTGATCCACCAAGACATATCTGTAAGGTTGATTCTTGCTAAACCAGTATTGTTCTTGATCCTTACTGGATGTTACCTCTTGTAGGAAATCTGCAACTCCTTTCCTTTCCGGGCATTTGAAACCCATGTGTTCAAAGAATTTGAGGATTTTATCTCGTGGACCGTGATAGATAATTTGACCTTCCGAAAGTAGAATAATGTCATCAAAAAGCTCAAATGTTTCAGGTGCAGGCTGCAGAAGAGAGATCATCATGGTTACATCAAATATATGAACCATTTGTTTGAGATATTTAGCAACTTGGAAAGTGGTCGAACTGTCAAGTCCAGTTGATATTTCATCCATGAAGAATACTTTTGTTGGTCCGACCAACATCTCTCCTGCAGTTGGTACAACTAGTTACTATTATGGCTATCAAGCAGTGGTTAATACATACATAAAGTCAGGCACATGGTTAACAATTAAACAAGCATTATAATAAGCATTTTCTACTTTCTAGTTCATCAATTGGGGTTGCAAGGGTATTGCACCACTTCCTTATGAGGCCCTATAAACATCATCCACGAGATTATTTCTTCCCACCATGAAGATCACCATTTCTGAGTAAAAACTAAAAAACTATATTATATAAATTGTCATATGAGAACTCAACAAAACAAAGATATGCATATAAATAAATATGAAGCTAATTTCAGATCAGCTAGCGGAAAGGATTAAATATTTACAATGGGATAACTTTTAGAAGTGACAATATACTCTTCGTCTCAAAAGAAGTACCAAAGTCTCCAAACATCGTTCACATTTCTTCATGATAATCATAAGGACTTCACAGAGTAGATGCCTCTCTATTAGGGTGGTAAAGTCGTTGGGTGGTTATTACTAGCATGACCAACATAGTGAGAAGATGCATCCTCGTCAAAAGACAACTCTTGGACAATTTGCATGTGGAACCTATTAGCTGGTGCGCATGTGGGGTTCATAAAAGCAGGGTCTGCTAATACTAGGATGACACTTATTTGTCCAAAAAAGAAAGAACGGCCTATGCAAATACTGATATTGGACGATACTTCTAATTACAGTGAAGTGAAGATTTCTTGAACTTTTGAATGTCAATAATGACAATGCATATGTGAGAACAATCACAGCATTTGTAGAATTTTTCATAGTAGTAGATATTTGACGACTGAACCACATACCAGTAGTAAGACGCTTCTTTTCTCCGCCAGAAATTCCTCGTATCATCTCGTTACCCACCTTTATATTTTCACAAACATCCAATCCAAGCATCTATATACATTTGAGAGAGGTTAATAATTGTATTTGGTTATTATCAAGAATGCTGAACTAGTTAACTGAAATGAGGGAATACTTAGATGGAAGCAACAAAAACCTTGAGAATATAATCTGTAAGTAAACTGGTTCTCTTGCCTGCTACCCCCGTGGCTTTCATGAACGCATCGATATCAAAATCTGGTATAACTCCTGCCTCCTTTTCTCGTCTCGACAACTCCAACAGCACATCAAATCTGCTCCCAACCCCCATGCAACGTCCAGAGAAATCCAATGTTTCTCGGACAGTCATCTCACTGCTGTGAAGATCATGATGGCTGATGTAAGCAGATGTTCTTTGTGGAATGATTTCTGATAACTCGTGGCCACAGTAGGTGACTTTCCCAGTAACCTGTTAGTCATGCCATGCACAGTTTCATAAGGAAGACCTTGAACATACTAAATAAACATGTTTCCTGTCTGTCATGATATTTACAAAGTCAAACCATAGAAACACTAATTAAATAGTTTTCAGTTCTAAAAAACAGCAGTTTTGGACTTTTTCAAAATAAAAATAAAAATACAATTTAAATGTGCAAAAATTATGTAAAAAGAATTCATGTAATGTACTGAAATGGAAACCACCTTCTACAACAGAGAAAGATTAAGTTCAAGACATGTAACTAGTTTTTCAATTGCGGGTTCTTCATAAAAGACAAACAGAAAATCAAGTTGATAAAGTAGTCACATAAGTTCCCTTCTCAATTTTTTTGGAGTGCTGACGGTACTTGTTCAGAAGGTGAAGCTACTAAAGGTGTTTGTAGGGTAATAGTTTACGGAACATTATAATTTTCTGTGAGGATGATATGTTGGTGAAAACATATCATCCTAACAAAAAAGAACTTAGGATCATTCTCATGTGCCCACAGGCCAACAGATCATATATGGAGGCCCCTAGCTAAGTGATGGTCACAACGACAGTGCTGAATCAAATTGAAAATCTATTGAGGCCCCTACCTTGAGCTCCTTATCGAGCATCCCTGAAAGCGCTTTCCAAAGTGTTGTTTTTCCAGAACCTGGGGGCCCAAGTAGCAATGTAATCCTGAAAATACAAAATAGTAAAGCCAGATGAACAGAAGAACCATCAGAGTTTGCATGAAGATTGAATTTACTTTGACAGTCATTCATTTACAAGGATATACTAAAACCGCAAAATCGACAAATTAACATACTTAGATGGTCTCAATATTCCGCTCAAGTCAAAGAGTATCTTGTTAACTTGTTTCTTAGATTTAGATAGTCGAACAAATCCAAGAATTGCCTGTCATTAAAAAGAAAAAATAAGCAAAAAAATATAATTGGAGAGCAAATGATTATTGTTCAATGGGCAGTACGGTTTTTTTTTCCAAGATTTCATATTAACATCAGTTTACAAAGTTAGCATAAAAAGTACTAAATCCATGGGAAACAGTAATATGTTTATTTGTTCCGACTTCCAACATTCGATCTTAAGCACTACTTTTCTTTCCAATCCCACATTCTCTCCCAGATAAGTAACTCCCTCAGTTTCCTGCTTGATATGTTGTCAATTTAATGAGAACATTCAAGATGATACCTTTACTGGGTTACTACACAGTGACATCCACACTACTTGGCATACTCAGCTACACCATAATGAAGCATCTTCCTTTTTAAGCTACCAAATTATAACTGCAGGAACAAAGATTTTGCGCATGTGCCTTGCACATCTTTGATGTGGGGTTAGGTATGGCCTCTAAAAAAATTAATCGAACAATTCCTGTTGATTTACATTCTCAGTAGAGCATCTTATTGAAAATCAAAACGTCTGTTAAATCATTTATCTCTAAATGTACCTAGTGGAAGTGTCAAAAATATGTAATTGAAGCAGTAACATACAACAAAAGTAGGACATAGTAGAATTTTAGTGAAAAAATGTTACCCGAACATACGGTGAAATGTGACTTACTTTAAATAATAGCATATACATAAACCTCATTTTCTTACATATAAATCCTAATTGGGTCCTAATTTTGCTTCACTTTTTTCACACAGAATTTTAAAATTCTGAGCGAGACACCAAACAAGATTTACTCACCTCTAATGCATTCAAGATGGAATTTGGTAGAGTAGGAAGTGCCCTGCTTCCAACATAAGTATCTCCTTGTACTGATAAATGCTCAAACCTCACTTCAACTTTAGGAATCTCAATTCCAACCCTAATCACAACAAACTCATAAGTAACATACAACAAGAAAAATTTACACAAGCCAAACAAAACCAATCAAGTCATTTTACCTGTCTAAGCGGTGTCTACATCTGCGAAGAAAACTATCATTGTCTTTATCAACAGCCTTAACAATGCTTGTCATGAGTAGCTTCTTATCCTCTTGACTTAATTTTGTCACATCAACCATTTCATAACCAATTTCTTCACCATCTTTCCCCACTCTTTTTAGTAAGCCAGTTCTTAATCTGTCATGGGTTGGGAGTGTCTCTAGTTGAGACCATTTCAGCTTCTTCTCAATCTCATCAGCATCACACTCCATTTGGCTCATACTTGATCTACTACGAATACCATTACTCCCTTTATATAGGACTAATGGTAGTAGTAGTTGAGATAGGAGCAAAAGTTGTTACAATGTGATGTCATAATACTACAATCTTTCTTTATGTTTCATTTCAGCCATTACATCTTCCCCAATCAATTGGGTTCGAAATAAATACTCAACAGTACATATTCCAATTGTTGAGTAGTAATAAATACTGGTATGGGTCATCAAAACCCTAGTTAACTTCCATTTCTTTCTCACTCTAAAACTAGTAGTAAACTGGTTCATGATTTCTTTATCAAAACAAATGAGATGGGTTTCAGGGTAAAAAAGACTGACCTTTTTAAGGGAATCACTCCAATTACAATTCGCCCAATGGTTTATTTTCTATGAGACGGAGTTAGTGGAAAGCATAATAATGGGAGGAAAAGAAAAATTTCAGAGAACCAGTTTAAATTTAAAGAGCTGGTAATGCATTGTACGGTGGTTATTTTCTTTTTGCTAATAAGGGTTTAGCCTCATTTTTGTTTTATAGCATAGCATAGGATAGTGGTCCGTAGACTACTCCTAGATCCTCTCATTCAAGAATTAGGATGTTTTGGCTACTACAAGGGTACGAGCTCCGACCTCCTCGGTGAGACGGAACATGAGAGAGCGATATAAGGGTTCAAACCCCCATCTCGTCCGTAGTGAGAGGGAACATGAGAATTATTAGACCACTTGATCTTGATGATTCTCTAGTTTATGAACCTCGTTAACAAAGTTTTTGTACGAAATTTAAGGTCAACAACATTTTCGTTTTTTGCCTAATTATTTCTGAAAATGTTAGATGCCCCCAAAATTTGACACCACGACGGGTCTAAGATTTGGTCACGGCCGTTATAACATGTTTGGACAGTTGCGAGGTGAGTAGGGGCATGTTTCGACAGTTACCAAATTCACACCTCGCAACTGTCTAGTAAACAAGATTTACTCACCAAACATGTTTATAACGGCCGTGACCAAACCTTAGACCCGTCGTGGTGGCAAATTTACTAGACAGTTGTCCTCCCTAGTTTCTGGTAAACCAAAAATTAGTAGTTATAATTTGGTTGTTTGAGATATTTTCCCTCCCTAATTTTTGGTAGATAAAAAAAGTTTATGGTGGGTTTGGATGTAGAATTTTAAAGGTGGAATTTATTGGTCCAGGGGATTTGGTGAAATTACGTTTCCCTTTGTACGTTTTGTTGTCCAAATCCTTGGAATCACGTTTCCTTCGGGAATCAGTTTTCCAACAAATCTTCCGTATGGAGTCCGACCCCTCCCCACTAAGATTTGTTGGGAAACTTGCCAAGGGATTTATGGACCCACATTTTTTTAACTCTAAATCCCCATATATATGCAATTTTAAGATTTGAGGGTAATGCCAAACGGTACAAAGACTTTAAAACAAGAAAACTCTATAAATCCTAGGAACTTTAACTGAGTTACCAAACACACAAGAAATTTATATGATCCTAGAATTTGTAATCCCATGGGATTATAAATTCCTGGAAATGGTGAATTATGCAAACAAATCCACCATTAGGTTATATTAGTAAAATTGATGACTACTTATGAGAAAAAAATGGGAAAATCGACTAGTTATCTTAAACAAATCCAATTGTTTATCTATATATCTTATACAATCACAATTTGTCACTTAATTATATGCTTAAATTAAGGGAAAATATTTAGTTAATCGATCCGATCAGTTAGTTTAGGAGTTTCCGAAACTAATAATTTTCATTAACAGTAATATTGATCCTACAAGTTTACAATTTGTGGAGAAAACGTCTAAAAAAAATTTGTGGCCTTCGGCCGCAATTTAGTGCAACGGTATCATTATTCACCATGTATAAAGTTGTCGCCCCAGCCAAATATTTCTGCCTCCGCCACTGTTTTATTATTTATATCTTTCAAAAAAAAAATCATCTCGTTAATCCTATCTTATATAAGCATAGTTGATGTAGATCTAATTGTATACATCTTTAATCGTTGTTATGTATGTTTCTTTTCTTTTCTTATTTATTTATTTTTGTTTTGCTAATTTTTCTTTACTGATAGTGATGGATTTAGATCCACAAAGGTAGAAATTAAATTATGTTAAGATCCAAACCCCCCTTAAAATCCCTGTCTCTACATATTGTTTTCTGATTTTTGGTTGCATTAGGGACTTAGATGTTAAAACTAACAAAAGATGAGGTTTACATGTTTTAAGCTTAATTAGGAAATATTTATGATGTTGTTCTTTATTTCTTGTTAGATTAATTATGGCTTCAAGTTCAAGCCAAAGCCTTCGTTTGAAGAAGCTAAAGAGGTTCCTGCCAGTTGGTCTATTGTTCATGAATCATATGTTATAGACTTGATAATAGTTAAGGTTCAAGGAAGTGGTGAAGATAGGCAATTGGGAGGATTCTCAAAACATGATTGGAGTGATATTAGGAAGCAGTATTATATGAGGTTCAGGCTGAAACATAGTTTGAAGGCATTTAAAAACAAATTTACTAGGTTGAAGGAACGGTACAAAGATCATAAGAAACTTGTGGACGATAATATTGGACTAGGATAGGATCCTATTTTGGGCCCGGTAGATGCCTCAAATGAATGGTGGGATGACCATATGAACGTGGGATTCTATTGTTATACATTATGCATCTTAATTTTAGCAATCTAGCAAAAATAATTTTCATTAAATTATTAATTGTCTACTAACTCACAGAAATTTCCACGAGATAAGGTGTTTCGTGATAATAGTTGTCCCGAATATTCGAAGTTAGAGAAGATATACGGTGACATAATGGCAACGGGAAAACTTAGACAAATGCAAGATGGTGGTTTTGATTCTTCTGATGGCGAAGATGAGACAAATATGTTCGAACAAGATGTTCCCCAAGCTAGTTCTATACCACCATTACATGGTAGTACACAGACTTCTAGTAACAATAGTGTCGTGGGTGATGTTAATGATGGATATATGGATAACCAATCTCGTGTCCCCTCCCGTAACCCAAGTGGCAGCAATAGAAGTACACTTGTTTCCGGTAACAGTGGTGGTATAGCTGATATGATGGAAGACAATGTGGATGACCGTTTTCATCATCGCTCGTGTACACCAAGTGGGAGCAATAAACACCCTAGGAAGGAAAACAAGGCAAATGAAATTGGAGAATCACTGAAGATATTAGCTGAAAATGCTAAAGCTAAATTAGACGATAAAACTAAATACTCAATCTCTGAATGCATATAACTTCTGGATTCGATGTCAACACATATTGGAAGGGCTACATATGCTAGGGCAGTAAAAGTGCTCCATATAGAGGAGAGCGGTACCATCTCAATGATTATCAAGGAACCAGAGTACCTTTTAGCGCAAGGGAAAAATTTAATCATGCATACTCGTCGTTCTGTAATATGATTGAACGGTATTTTGGTGTACTCAAAGCTCGCTTTCCTATTTTGAAGATGATGTCGTCTTACAGCTTGCGTAAGCAAAGGAATATCGTTTAGCTTCATGTGCGATACATAATTTTATTAGGAAACACGCTATTACAGACGGTTTATTCATCAAATATGGAATTGACGATATGATTATCGAAGGTGAAGGACCAAGTGATATTTGTGAAACTGGGACTTACGCCGATTTATCTGTTAGTGAGGCTCAAAGAAGACGATGTGACATGGATTCTTACCGAGATGGGATTCGCCTAGGCATGTCTATGTATTAACGTCTTCCATTATGAAAAATGTGTATTAACTTTCGTAATTTTAAACCATTCCATACTAGTACACTTGCAAAAGGATTATGCCTGGTATTTATGGGTTATAAAAATTTTCTTTTTTAAAGATTAGTGTAATATTGCTGTTATTTATGGGTTATACACTGTTGTTCAAGGATTCACCTACCAACCATCAATGACTACAAGTACCATAAGAAAAAAGAAGTGTAGTTCGTTTATATATGGAGGAACAAGAACAAACATAAATAACAATATGATAAAAAAAATTGTCTTCTTCTTTGGTTATGTTGCCAAACTTACTCAATGACTTTTTTGCTTAAAAGTCATGCAATCGCCAAACTAACTTATCTACTTTTTAGCTTCTGAGAAGTCCATAAGCACTTCTGACTTCTACTTTTGTATCCAAACAGGCTTAATTTATGGTCAATACCTGTGTGTTGACTCGTGTCGTCCTTGGGACAAAATCACCATGGGTTATTTGTTTCATGCATTTGTTATATGTCTGGAAACTATACAAATGGGTTTAGGATCAAATCAAAATGATTCTATTGTAGGTGTGATGAACGGACGATGGAAAGATCACCTAAGTTCTCCTCTTCACGCTACAACGCATTTTCTCAATCCCTATTACATCAACTCAGCAACCAATCTCATCAATAATGATATTTTATGGGCCCAAATTTGTCTTATTGAAATCATATGGAAAGTGGTTAGTGGCCCGCAAGAATAAGCGAATTGCAAGCTAGAGGTATAAAATTAGTAATGCTAGAGGTACCTAATGTCTGAGCTCCATATACAATTAAATACGTAATTTTAATTTCTGGTTACAATTTTACAATTTTTTCAAAGCGGAAAAATGTAAAAGATGAAAAGTCAATATTTATCACCATCAGCACGTATTACGGATCAACATGGTGATTATATAAGCTGGTGGTAATCTTATGGTGCTGAGTATCCATCACTATAGAGGATTGTAGTAAAGATACTTAGCCAAAAAAAAATACACTATCTGGATCTGAGAGGAATGAGAGTGTGTTTGAAGGAATCCACACCAAACTACCTACGCAATCATTTACTTTCATTGAATAAATGATCTGATGTAGGTTCAGTACAATTCGAAGTTGGAGCAATACATAATTCAAGAGGAAGGCAACATAACATCGATGTTCACGATGTTCGTCGATTGAAGGATAGCAATATGCTTGACAGTGGGGGAGGACAAAACACCAATTTTACCTTAAGAAGAACGATGGTTAAATACGATGCAAGAAAAAGCCGTTAGTTTTTAAGTGGAATCACCAAAAAAATATATTAAATACATAAAACAAAAATATTGCTCGTAATAATATTTTTTATTGATAAACATTAGTTTAACAATCTTATGTATTTAAAATTTGAAGTCTTTAATTATGTAGGTACTTTTTATTACTTATAAACTTTTAATTAGAGGTTTTAAGCTTTCATTTTGCAAGAAAAAAATCTTTTGAATAAACAATAATATTGAAAAAATAGTACTAGAAAGTTATTTACGAGGCTATAATGTATAAAAATGGGAGAATAATTTTAAAAAATGCATGCTAAAATGTTATATATAAGAAAAAATATTTCAACTGATTTTTGAAAAACGGTTATAACATGTGTGAAATCGGAAAACTAATCCTAAAAATTGTTGTTATTTACTATGTAACCGTGTTATACAGAGAAGGGTGTTGGGGACCCTCACATCCATGGGATATAAGTGTGATCACCGTCCTAATGGTCAATTTTTCGGAAGAAAAACGAGTGTTTTTCGAACCTTAGATAGGTCTCGCAAACATACTGGTCCCTGGTTGTTCAGCCTGAACCCAATATGGACCATAAGGGTTCAACATTTATTGAAGACGGAGGGTTTTGAGTTGTGCCTCATCATTGGAAAAGAAAGGAAGGTATGTAGCGGCTTTGAATTATTTCTGAAAAACTGTTGTGAAGTGTGTACTTACTTTGCCTACTTATCTGGTAAAACCAAATTATTTTTATGCCTAATTATTTTATTTGAAATAAAAAAATAATTTTCATATTTGAAAATTATTGTTGGACCTTGGGCTATGTGTGCGCCTATGTATACGTAACTTGGGTTTACTTCGCAGTCCTAGTCTCATATTGGTATTTGATGAATAAAACTCTTTGTATCTTGCAGATTTCTTTGTTCTTTTATACTTTAGTTATATTACAACATGTTATCTGTATGATTCTACCGGTTTCTGCAATTATTTTTATCGTTCTAGGTTAATAATGAATTAATTATTGAAGATATTGATCTGGTTCTGATTATATTATTTCCATCATCATTTATGCGATACTAGGTATTCCTCTTGAACAAAATATTTCATATCTTAGTATCGTAAGATTTCACGATTATGTATAATTATCAAATTTCAACAGCCAGAGGAAGTTGAAGATTTGGTATTTGTTATATTTTCGTGTCATGTCAGCTTTAAAACTTTTCATGGTGATCCGACTATGGTAAGTAATCAAAATTATGTAATCTTTGAAGTTGTGTCAATAGATTCTCAAAATTATCTTGAAATTTTAGTATGTTTGCCGCAACTTCCTGGTGAAAGTTCTATACAATTTTCATCATAATCGGACTAAGAAAAAGTATCAATCAGAAATAGTTGAATGAAAACTTTATATTTTTAAAGCTAAAATGTGTTTTTGGGGCTATGTTGATATATAATTTGAGTTATTGTTAATGAGACCGGATATATCATACAATGGAACGTATAGCTTGAAGTATAATGAGTAATGTACTTTGGTTGACTATCACCTAGTCAATCCCGTGGAACGACTAGTGACTAAACAGTTGACCGCACTTTGATTGACTTTGACCAATTAACTAATTTGACTTTAACTACATGGTCAAACCCATTGACCCTTTAGAACTTTGGTTATGGAGTACTTTTTCCTTCTTTTTTTTTGGTATGATATCGAGTCTACTCAAAATGATCACTTTTGTTTTAGTTTAAATGGTTAAACCAACTCAATTCGAATTTAACCTTTTTGTACTTGAGACTATTATTAGGCCTTTAAAGTAGAAATTATTTATCTGTTGACTATAATTTAGTTACGTCATAAAACTTTCTGCCAACGATAATGCATCGTCCAAAAGATGAAACACATGCCCCTGCTTTTCCAATGAGTCATATTGACCTTAGAATACGGAATGCTCTAACAAGAAGTTTTGGAAACATTTATCATATTTTTTACCCCAAAACTTAGAACATTCAATTGGATTGGAATCCACTTGCATAACTATAAAAAGGGTCAATAACTTCAAAGGGCAGTATATAACAACTAATCTTATGCTCTCAGTTATAATTTCCCTTTCCTATCTGACTCCTAAGCAAGAGACATGAACATGATCCATATGAATTTTTACTCGACTAGCTAATAATTGTAGTGAACTCGCTACAATTAATCAGCGCATTCAATCTTTAGGATTATAGAAAGTGAAATTATGATAATAAGAGAAGAAGTTTGAGAGAAAAGATAAAAAACAAAATAAGTTAGAGGAAGAAGAAGACAGACTCAGAAAGATAAAAAGGAGAAAAACTAGTGGTGGATAAATTAAGAGTTTCAATAGACGACAGAAATATACGGGCTAACTTAAAAAGAAGAATAACTTGGTAAGGGCAGCCAGGTAAGTGCATGACAAGATTCCATGTATGCTCTTTGAAAATCTAATCATACAAATTGATATGTTAAACTTAAAATTTTTGGCATGAATTTTCAAAGGATTTATCATCTCGAGACACACTATTTTTTTCTATTATCGTGTCATCCGTCTTCAGTATTTTTCAATTAATGGTATTGAAAAGTCTTTCCCTTGTACAAATTTTGAGGAAGGATAAAATTGACATTTCACCCTTCTAGTTTGGAAAATTCTAGTTCGTGAACGAAATCCTTGAACTTAAAAATTATATTGGTTCTGAAACTCAATGGTTTGTCAGTTTTTCTTTTCTAGTCTCACATTGTTTTTGGAACTTTTTCAAAAAGATTGCTTATGAAGTGTTATATATTTGTGCTCTCGTGAACAATAACTCATATTCGTAAGATTTATGGATCCTTCAAGCATGATCCCTTTTAG
Organism: Papaver somniferum; assembly: GCF_003573695.1. NCBI lineage: Eukaryota > Viridiplantae > Streptophyta > Magnoliopsida > Ranunculales > Papaveraceae > Papaver > Papaver somniferum. The sequence continues at coordinate 159,863,323 of NC_039364.1, read as the reverse complement.
TGAGACATGTATCCCTATGGTTGTTGATAATCTCATAACTATGAAGGAAGAAGAGAAGTCATATCCTAAGGAGAAAGATTCTTTCTTTAAATGGAAGAAGAATATAAAGAATCCAAGAGCAAATTGCTCCAACCAACAAAGGTTTGTAGCTATTCTATAGGAACATAAGAAGACTAAGATGTAAGTACTGCATGGACTTAAAGACATTCTGCAAAAATTTCCCGAGATTCAAGAATCATTTGTCAAACAACAACCTGATAAGTTTGAGGGAGTTAACACTTTTATTCATAAACCATATGTTTCAATGCCGGTTGATGACAACAAGTTCGAGAACGATAAATAATTCTTTAAGGGTATTTTTACCAGGTAACTTCTTGTAAGGATTTATTCCTATTGTTGAATGAGGATAACTAGAGTTTGAGGTAGCATATTATGTGATTAAACTAGATATTTCGAACAATATCATCTTGCATGTTTAGAGTTTATTTATTTAAATTTAATTTTGTAAGATGACTCGCAATACCTAATATTTATGGATTATATATATGTATTGCTTGTTTTGTAAGATTTATTCTTCGCTATCATATTTCTGGTGAGTAGAACAGACATCTCATATGGTCTCATAGGCTTAACTCTTTGTGTTCGTCACTGTCTAAAAGAAGAGTAAACTATTTTGAGAATTATAGTATTGAGTTCTCCACGATTACACTTTGTGAATATACTGTGTAGGACTCCGTAAGATGGTCTCTAGTAATCGACTTTCCACCCTGAATGCATAACGGCCAAAGAATAAGTTCGAAAACTTTAGTCTCTACGTCCGTATATGGTTAAAAAATATGTAGTTCTTATGTTGAGTCATACCACATAAATTGTCTTCTTTGTTCGTAACTAGCCTAGAAAAAAGTTTTTGTCGATGGTTATTTTTCTCACGAAAATATTGTGTCTTAGTGCCTCTAACACTAAGATAACTATTTTTACCTTCTTTGTTCGAATCTAGCGAGAAGAGAGAAAAATATTTGGGAGAAAAATATTTGGGAGAAAAATCTACTTTGTTCGTAACTAGCGAGTACATTTTTTAATGCCCAAGAAAATCCTTCTCTTGTGATTATTTTGAAGCAAATATGCTTATCTGTTAGAGTTAGATTGGTGTCAAAAGTCTTCACTTAGTTTGAAGAAACTTTTAGGCTGTAAAGGATGTCAATTAAGGGAATCAGTTATGTAGAGCATTGCGAGGTTCAAGAGACGTAAGCAGTATGGGTGCAGCTGTATTCTTGAAGGGTTAATTCGGTTTCAATTACATTCCAGTACGAAGTCTGATAGTAGGCTAGTGCCTGTAACATCTTATTACAGTTTGGTATAAAAAGCAGGACGAGATCCCGGGATTTTTCTGTAGGTGCAATTTTCCTCGTTAAATTTTTTTTTAGTGGCTTGTGCTTTTCCTTTTCCGCATTTTATTGTTTTATATTTATAATAGGAATAACACAAGTAGTATGTATTCAATCAAGGTAGTTTAAGTCCTTATTAGTCGTGATAAACACAATGAAACTTATTTTTATTGATTTCGTATCTTGCAAAATAGATTACAAGTTTCAAACTTTTAAGAATTCGGATCCTCTTAGTTTGGATACGACTAGATTGATTTTGGATATTCATTTGTGAGACCGTCCAAGAACTCTTCTACGAAATCAGGTTCACGGATTTTGTTGTCTGGACATACTGATTGTGGAAAAGATAAAAGAAAACTCTATATACATATTGTTCAAAGATCTTTAATTTAGATATACTTGCAATTGCATTAGGTTTTGTCCATAGAGGTTGTCGAACGAAAAAGTTGGTGGTGTACTTGGTATTGTCTTCTTTTCAAAGCCCTAATTTGAGAAAATTTTAATTTTGTTATCAAATAGGATTTAACCGTATATTTATTTATTTATAATTTCATACCTTCATGGATGAAGGTCTTAAAAATCCCTATGTGTAGAAAAATGTTTGGCCTATTTTTTTAGATGTTAGAGCATTTCCAATACTAAACATGTCAAATAGGATTGAAGACATTTCCACAAATTTTCTTCTCCAACGCGAAGATCAAAGTAATTGGGAAAGATGACATGGCTACATAGGTGAAAATAAAAAGTCCAGATCCTAATAACCAAATCAAGGGTACGGAGAAAAATCTGGGACGTATAAAGTACGAATATTTTACGGATTCAGATAATTCGAATCCGATCAAAAATACGTTCAATGGTTTGTAGTTTGATAACAATTCTGAATGACATACTTACACGTGTCATTCATCTTTGATGTTTGAATTCGACTGCAAAATTCGGCCTACATTATACTATGGGAAAATATTTTACATAGAAATGTGATTAAAAATATGATACATAGAAATTATCTAATGTATTATCAGCAACTGGTGTGTGGCCCAATAATTGGAGTCTTTCCTACCATCTTATATATGGTTTAGGTCCGAATAATACTCTGAACTGCTAACTAGGGTCTGGATTAGACCTCTCCATGTCCACATTAACAATTTGTTTTTAAAGCATCTCGAATGTAATGGGTCATAAAAAAGTATTAACCTTTAGGATTTATGATTTTTTTCGTTAAATTTTCATCTACAGAGCGACGGTCAAGATCATAACGAAAGATGACACTGTTAAGTGGGGGTGAAGGAAAAAGTCTATATTTGACTTTTTCCATGATCTTGAATCTTAAATCCACCTTATTATTTTGTTTCTAAATTTAAATAAAAATTGTCAAATAACACCTTGAGCATTTGAGATGAATTTGAAGGTGAAAATTTTTATTTTTTATCATGACCCACCAAAAAAAAGGTACTGTGCAGACCCTCATATAATATGACCTTGACCTCTAGTTTTAGATATGCTCTTAAATTTAACTAATATTGTTAGTTAAATATGGCCTTGAGCACTGAAGATAATTTTTAGGTGATTTTTTCTTATCATATAATGGTGATGGGCACAAAAAACTAATTATTTAGACCTCCGTATAAGATGACGTTGACCGGATTAAAGTATTTCAATAGTAGGTGTTAAAAATCCTACGAGGAGGTGTTATTTATATTTTTAGTTTTGGAGGTTTATTATATGTAGTAAAAATAATATCTTTTGGCTCACGAACCATCTCCAATGATACGGTCATATTCTAGAATTTTATTACGTAAGGAAGAAAAGTGATTTTATAATCATCTCCAATGACATGTGGTGACATTCTTGTGTTGGTGCATAGCTTGCTAGGCTTCCAACTAGTTTCTTGTAACTTTCGTAATTTTTATACAAAATTGTTTTTTTCTTTATATTTGAAAATTTAATATCTTTCGAATATACACCGGATTTTTATTAAACAATTTAAAAAATGTTAAGAAGTGACATGAAAGTCTAACCGAAAATCTAGTTAAAAAATTTTCTTATATATTTTGCTCTTTATGTCACCATTCCATGCTTATGGAAAAAAAAACAAACAATTTCTTCTCTTGTATTTTGTTCTTCATGTCACCATTCCATGCTTAAAAAAAAAGTTTCTTATATATTTTGTTCTTTGCTTCAAAAGAAAAACCATTCCAAATTCGTAGAAATATAAAACTTTTAGATGCTCATAAAGAAATGACCATTGGTATGGAAAAGATCTAAAGGCTGCTAATGGGGTATCATTTTACTTGGGGGTGCACCAATTCAAAGGCAATTATTTTTTTGTCCTATATATATATTGGTACATCCCCAGCATAATGGTACCCCCATTAGCAGTTTTGAGTGTAATAACTTTTATATTACTCCTACTATTATTTTTCACAAAATTGATTAAAAAGACCAAAATCAACAATTCCTGGGTGAAAATGACATTTAGATTTTGATACTGTTTAAATGGACAAAAATGTAAAAATGATCAGGATGTAAACAGTTTCATCCTACCAATTTTCAAATATTTGTTTTATTTTTAATTTACATCAGGATGCATCCAGTTTCATCCTTGCTATTTTTTAAGTTTAAGTCAGGATGAATCCAGTTTCATCCTTGCTATTTTTTTGGTGTCCATTTCACTCATACTAATTTTTATTCGTCCATTTAAATCATGTTTTAAAAATATTTGGACAAATGATCTTCCGATTATTTTTTCTCTTCTATGAAACATTGTCGTATGTGTTGGGGTAGCAGCACAGTTTTAAGTACCGAATCTCAGGATCAATTTGTCTTTTGTCTATCATCTTTCAATATTTTGTTTTTACTCTTCGCGAATCATCCAAACGCAGTAGCATGAATCTTCATCTATATGCTCAAACAAAATAAATGGATCTTAATCGATAACTATAATAATGTTTATTTGCAATAGTGACAGTGAGTAGGCCATACGATTGGACGTCTGAGATCGTAAAACTTGGTTGACTCATGAGAAATGAGAACGATGTCCTACTTGCTGCTAACTAACTAGTGTTGTCAACTTGGAGTTTTATTTGAGTTGGAAGTCGGAATCATGCATGCACCTCCTTGATTTAATGGATGAACGTAGTCATCTTCTTCAAGGAACGTACTCATCTTCTTCTCTTTCTAAAATAAAATGGTATAAAACGCCAAAGTAACCAAACTTAATGAACCGAAAAACCCATACATAAGTTGGGGTCGATAAAAATTTCATCTCAGACAAAAATGACAAAAAATCCCAACCTGTTTTGTCCTCCCCAGTTCGAGGCCTATCAATTTTGTCCTCCCAATTTGTGCGAATGGTCATGGGGTGTCAAAATGGGCAGAATGATCGATCTATCCTGAAATTAACCCAAATCCTAACGCATATAAATACAATTCATTATTATTTTCAGCTAGAAACCAAACACTTAAAACCTACTATAATAATTTTAAAAAAAAATACTTTCCGTATTTCTTTAGTCATACCAAGTCTATAAACCTTAGTCAATTCTTTTTTGATGTTTTTGTCCAATTATTTCCGACCGAACAAAGCTAAGGTAAACCTTTATCAACCCATTTTACTAAACTGACTTTTTCGTTGATTTACATATTTGATACCCATTTTTGAAAATCCAAATCTTTGATTTCTATTTAGTATCTGCTTTTGTGGATCCATCAGCAGAATCAGTTTATAAGATGATTATCACCGATCGATTATGGATAGAAATCAGGATATATAAAGATATCACCAAAATCGATTTATAAGTGCATGAACATAAACCAATACTGGGTACTTTTGCTTTTACAATTATTATCTTATAACTATACTATTATTAAGTCGGACTGTGATTCCTCCGATGAAGATCGATAGTTTTAGAAGTTTTAGTGTAGATTTTGTGGTTAGATCTCTATGTAAACCCTCACAAGACTATAGCTCGTTCACTAGGGACGCCTAGGGATTCAAAGGCTTGATGCACGTGCTAGGTGCATCCATGATTCCTACGAAAATGAGTAGATTTGGAATAAATGAATATGTCCAAAAAGTATGAATGAATTTTTTTTTTCTTATGAAAATGAATCAACCGGTTTATATAAGACTAATAAGAAACTGGTTGTGAAAATAAGTTTTTATGTATACATACATCAACCGATTCTAGATGTCCTAGATGAATGAAGAACACCAACCCAGAATCGGTCGACGAATGCATGAACATAAACTGATTCTGGTTAGTATTTTAGATGTCCTAGATGAATGAAGAACACCAACCCAGAATCGATCGACGAATGCATGAACATAAACTGATTCTGGTTAGTATTTTAGGAGAAAAAATTTAAGAATTTCACTTGTTTGATGTTTTGAAGTTCGATTAACAATAGCTGATTTCACATCTAACATGGTTAATTAACATCTAAGACGATTAATTAACACTAATTAATCAAGGATAAACTAGGCATTAAGGAGAATACTTGGCTGATGGGTTTTTGAAATTACTTCATAACGACTTTTTTTTATCTTTTAGCGAGGCCTCAAATAAACCCCATATGACTCGAAGCACGAAGGTTTAATATGAAGTTTAAATTAGATCATTTTCATTTACTAATAATATCATAATTATTCTTTCATACTTTATTTTTTCTTTTCTACCATTTCCCCCTCCTTCTCTTATTTTATTTTTTTCCACAGTCTCTTCTTCCCCCACCACCTTCAGCAGCAACTCCTCTCCTACACCTTCACTACCACTAAGCCACGTGAAATGACGAGGTACCAAATACACCATAATATTTCTGATATCAACCTATGCAAGACACATCTTATGTATACAGACACAAACTGTCAAGGCGATTACTTAAATAAGATATAAACTTGGTACATAGCTTAAGTTCAAATCTTAAGCAATCTATTGGGATCAAACCAAGTGTTGATTAACGTACAAATGTATTTACTTTAATCATATCGACAAAGCAATATAATGCAGAAGTAAAAGTAAATCATACAACACATGAGATTCTGTTAACGAGGAAAACTGCAAGGCAGAAAAATCCTTGGACCTAGCCTAGTTTTGAATACTCTTAGAATTAAGCCGTTTTACAAATTCACTACAACAATTTCCTATAGTTGAGACCAAGTAAACATTGCTTCGTTACTCAGTTCCTTCAGTTTCCATGCGTCTACACCCAATGTGGTCTAAGAACGCGAATCCTAAGATAGGGTCTACTATCTTAAGTCGCTTCACCTGTTGTGAAGACTTCAGTAACTCAACTCCTTTGGATCGTAATCCAAAAAAGTAAAGGACTGGCCCGTTTCAGTAACGTCTCTATCAATCTCCTAGATCAACAAGTTAATAAGAGAAAAATTTACTACAAGGTTTAATATGAAGTTTTGTAGATGAGGCAAAATGATTTGCTGGTTTTCACGGGATTGAGGAGACGACCGTACGGAGGAGACTCCTTGAACCGAGCGAAATGTTCAACCTCACACAGATGCACTGCAAGAAGGGAGTGCTTTGAATTCGAGAGATCAATCTGTAGTACCCCGGCCTAAACCAAGACAATGGTCGTTCCAGAGTAAATTCGATCACAAGAGAGGATGGGTTGATCTGTAGGAGGGAAGCTGAGAAATGTGTGGAATCAATGGTAATCAAATATTGTGGGTGTGTTATGTATTCTGAATAAGATAAATTCTGAATGATTGAAATTGCTCAGTTGAGAGTAATTGCTCAATTGATGAGGTGTTGATCTCATGTTGTCTGTGAGACGTGAGATTCTTGTATCCAATCATGATTTTAGAGACTTATTTATATTGCTGGAATTGTAGACACCATGATCCCATGAAGTGTGACAGTTGATGGAATCAAAGAGTGGGGAAATGGAAATTGTGTTTGAAACCAGTTGCTCATCGTGCGGAGACTTGGTCGATTTTCCATCCACTACTTTGTTAACTCCTTCAACTGATTTGCACGACTTGCTCACATTCCATCGTGTGTATGAAAACACGTGCCGTACACCGCCAGACCAAAACCCTAGTTAATATCCCCCATATGACACGATTGACGTCTCGTGGTTAATTAGTCAGTTGTTGACTTCATGATTTTATGGGACGATGAGTCCATGTATTTGCTGAGTTGAACATGATTTTGCAAAATGTTATGAAACTCATGAATTGAACGTGTTTGTTGAGACAGAAGTATAATTCTCACGTTGATAGTTGAGGCGATCAAGTATTGCTCTGAATTGTTGAATATTGATAGTTGAACCAATATTCCTTGATTTGAGAAAATATTGCTTATCTGAGCAAGTGTTGCTCGTCTGATGAATTATTGGCAGCGTGACCAAAATAAAACATTAATTAGTATACTGGTAGTTAAACCGAGCATAATTAATAAGAATACTGATCATGAGATCGTCGTAAAGTTATTAGTGTTCGAATCTGGAATTATTATCCTTGGACTCAGAAACCCTAATTTGATCAATTGATGACCAATTGATGGTTTATTTAAAAATCAACCATGGAATGAAGGAGGGATCGGCTACATGGGATCATGGATCGACCACGTACCGCCCATATGCTCATGTGAGCAAATACCAAGGTCTCTTGAAGAGTTGGTGATTTGTTGATGAAAGCATGATTAAATGCTGGTTTAATCATTTATTCGAAAAATGCTCCTCTGAGCCTTAGGTGATAAAACCTAATTAATTCTGGAGAGGTGAGAGACCGACCAAGGGGTCATGAACCGGCCCTGGGTCATCACGGGATCCACTGACGATCACTCCATGAAATTCCAAAATTATTTGGAAGAGTTTTGGACCTAATACGTGCAATTGCGCAAATTAGGTCAAATCGTGAAAATACGTGGGACCGGATTCTTACAAGCCAAAGAGCCAACCTTGGTCGGTCAAGGTAACATGCTCACGTCGCCAACACGTCTGTGTCTCAGTTCTGAGAATTTTGATATTTTCTGGCGTGCGTTTGAGCAACCATTCGAGAAAATATGACAAAATCAGGGTTTTGCTGAAACTGAGGAAACTTCATGAGATGAAGGAAAATAATTATAAAATGGAGCAATGTTGAAGCGTGGGACCTCTGAGGCCAAGGCATGGCCGGCCGGCCAGTGACCACGGTCCCGTGGTGCTTTTCCTAATTTTATATTATTTTTCATGAATTTATGAAAATATCATGAAATAAAGGAATTTGTTGAAATTAAGGAGTTTCCTTGAAGTGAAAGAGTTTCCACGGGATCAAGGAAGCAAAATAATATTAAAAAATAATAAAATAAGGACGTGTGGGACCGACTGAGGCATGGCCGGCCGGCTGGGGCTCCGTCCCGTGCTTTTTCCATAATTTTATGTATTTTTATGTATTTTTTCCATGATTTGAAGAAATTTTCATAATTTGAGAGAAATACCATGAAATCAAGGAATTTCATGGGATCAAGAAAACCTTAAAATAATAATAAAATAAAGGGACATGTGGGACCGGCTAGGGCATGACCGTCCGGCTTGGGCCCGGTCCCACGGGTTTTTCTAATTTTATATTATATTTTTCATGGATTTATGAAAATACCATGAGATTAAGGAGTTTTCATGAGATTAGGAAAATAATAATAAAATAATAAGGAACCATGAGGTGTGGGGCCGACCGGGATCAAGGCATGGCCGGTTGGCCACTAATCACGGCCCCATAATGTTTTTCCCAATTTTATATTATTTTCTTGGTGCGAAGGAAATACCATGAAACTGAGGAGTTTCCTCAAAACGAAGGATATTTGTTCAAATGAAAGGATTTTCATAAGATCAAGGAAAATAACAAAAAATATGATAAATTTTTTGTAGTGGAAAATATAGGGAAGGCAAAGAGACAGAGGGTTTCTATTGATTAACATCAACCTTATTACAAAGCTATAGTATCATTTATATACATGGAAAGGTAAACCCTAAATATATAGATGGGCCGCACATCTATGGGCCGTATGCCCTACAACACTCCCTCTTGTGCGGTCCAATAAAACTTCATATGTAGTGCTTCACATATAGTGCTTCGAATGTAGTTCTTCAAATGTCGTCCTCTCCTTGATGACTTGCGCCAAAATCGATTGCCACATTAAAAGTTTGACAAGGAAAAACCCAGTGGGATAAAACCTTGGTACAACTCTTCACATGTAATACTTCACATGTTATCTCGTTCTTTACATGTAGTCATATGCAATATGATCTTCAAAGATCGACGAGTCTAAGTTAATTGCCTCGTTAAAACTTCGTCAGGGAAACCCAGAGGGACAAAACCTGAACTAAAGAAAAAGAGTACAATACTAAGCAAACTTAGACATAGTTGGACTCGAATATGTTGCCTCATTAAAACCTTGACAAGGAAACTCATTGGGACAAAACCTTGATGAAGGGAAAAGAGCACAACACACCATTAGATGCTCCCCCTGATGTCAAACAATTTTCATTAGTATAATGCAGTCAAAAGGATTTTATCACACTTTACCTTGGTGACTTGAAAGCTTATAAGACCATGTTGTTGATTCTGGAAGTTACGTTGCTTAACAGACTATGGCGTTTCATTTCTTTGATTCAGATGTTTTCACTAATATCAACGCGATCTTTATGTCTTCAACGTTCAACATACTTGATGTTTTAGTGTTGTCTCGCTAAAAACCTTGTCGAGTAACAATACCCTTTGGGAAAAACTATTCTCAATCGAAGGGAAAAAGAGTACAACATAACTTCAATTTCGAAGTAAAATATGTCGACATCATATCCTTGGATCCTCCCCCTGATGTCGGCATCTCCCCATGATTACTTTCAAAGTTTTTCCAGACAGTTCCTTTAGTCATGTACTTTTCGAAACTGAATATCGGTAATAACCTATAAAATAATCTACCATATCTCCCTCTGATTACTTTCGTCGGAGAAGAGATTATTGTTCCTTCACAATCAACAACTTTTGGATTTCACTTTCATTAGCATTCCTTTTTATGTCTTTGCAGGGATAAAATAAATTCATGTCAATGGTTACTTTTAAGCATATATATGATTACGTTCATTATACCATTCCAATGACGTTTGGTTGGCGTTGAGATATATCTAGCTAACAAGTTCACTGAGGATGTAACATTTGGTCGAGTACATTATGTTAAGTACAATAATGCGTCTATTGTACTTAGATAAGGGAAATTCATCTCCCGACACATCTTCGTCATGTTCCTTTAGACGAATTGGTCATTTACTTACATTTGAACCTCGACTAATCATGGGAGTGCTAGCAGGATGCATGTCCTTGTTAAATTGCCTGACAACTTTTAGACATATGCAAACTGGTGGAATAATATACCACAAGCTCAATTTCCGATCGAGCTTTCCCTAGATTTCTCATCTCAAATTTGGATTTAGAGTAGCTTGTAGGGTCTCTTATTACGTCAAGAGTACTCATCATGTCTGTAACATCAACATAGGTAACTAGAATTCCAAATCAGGAACTTGCTTGTGAATATGCAAAGAAAAATAACTTACTTGTCTATCCCCTCCAAATCAAATAACCACTTAGACGGGTATACCACATCCGCCTGATTGCTTCGATCTATAAGTGAGCATTCGATCTAACTGTAAACGCACTCTGTGGTTTAGAGTCACTTGATTTGGATAACAAAATGCTATCAAGTATTTTTGTAAATATCTTCTATCTCTTGATTCCTTCAGAGATACGTAACAACCACATACATATGCTGCATTTCAATTCCTTTAGAAATTACCAAGCTAACTGAGTAGCGGAACATTATGAAGTTCATTATAAGAGAACAATTCCAGGGCTTTGTGAGAAACCTCGCGCCACAAGGCGACTCTTTATACTTTAAGACTGCTTTCTTCTCTCTATGCTTTGTGACAAATTAATCATGTATGTCCAATAGGATTTACACTTGGTTGGTTAGCACTACCGCACCAAATACCTATATATTTGTCAAAGAACCAAGTTCTACCTGGATTGTATAGGCCAAATATGCTCTTCATTGACATTAAGCAACAAGGAGCTTGGTTCGATCTCATCTTGCTCTATTTCCTTAAGCAAGTATATATAAAATTAATCGTCAATATGCTCGCATGATCGTTCCATTGACTCATGCGCATTCTCATAATCCACTTGGGATGTCATTGTTATCTGGAATCATTAAACTTAGGAGCTCCTCCAATTTGATTCATGGACATATTCAGAGACAATATTATAAAATGATTTCTGATGATATAAATAAGTTGTGCCTTACTCACCTACTTCCTTTATAGGTGAGTATTGATCGAACCAAGTGGTCTCTCCAACTTCCTTTATGGAGCCAAGGCCTCAACCACACTTCCACTAAGTGTAGTTGCAACACCTAAGTCTATGGTGTATATCCCGTATTGAGGATTTGTAACTTTGCAGGTAGGTTTGCATCTGGTATGTGTGATCACATCACTTTAATTTGCAACATCAGTGTACATTCTGAAAATCGAATATTCTTTATCACTCCACATTTACATTTGTGGAGTACAAGAATCAATATGAGACACAGTGGGAACACACCACGAAAATTCTTGTCGTTCCCTTAGAAAATACTTTTTCTTATCTCCCCCTAACGACGGGAAGACTGTCTTATTAAAGTGATAACCCGCAAATCTAGCAGTAAGAGATCTCATGCCAAAGATTTTAAAATGCGGATAAATGTTGGAAATTCTTGTCCAACATAATCACTTAATCATTTTGATGACCCATCATAGTACGATGTGGAGACGTAAGGGCACATATATAGTGCAATCAAAAATGCGTAAGAATACAAAAGGTCAGGCTTATATCCAGTTACCAACTGGTACGCAAAGAATGGTTGACCAATTGTGGGTCTAAAACGAATAAGTGAAGTTGCGTGTAATATTGCATATTCCCCAAGCAGTTAAAGGTAAGTTTATACGCATAACCATGCCTTAGGAATCATATGTAACATTTGATGATGGTTTTTACGATACCATAGGGTATAGGATGCTCTACATTGATCCTATTAAACATGCAATAACCATCAAGTCCTTTTGATGTATATTCTTTAGCATTTACAAGGGGTGGTGAGTCCTTACATGTATAATGTGTGCTAGTAGTTTTCCAAGCGCAACATTACATGGGAACTATAACTAGTCCAAAATGTCAAAAAAAATCCACGAGAGCCATAAGTCACTTTAATGGTCCGCATTCTGCATGGATATTTTTCTAAATATCACCTTGTTATCTTTGTAATATGGATTGTTTACCATTTGCATCTTAGGATGGTCTCGATCCTGTTTTACTGAAGACTTTGTAAAAATGAGTGATATGCTTTCTTACCTAAAAACATAATGGGAAGGGGGTTGTGCATCTAGTACTTTAGAAAACACTTATTGAGAGATATGTCGTTACTTCGCATTCTGTCAATCTTTTTCCCGTTGTCTCATTCACTCAAATAAAGTGATGTACGTATGAGTCCTTTCAAAACGATCATCATGTCACAACCAAAGTGGTTGTATGGTTATTCCAAAGTCTGTATGAGTCAATACCCAATATTTCATTTTCGGGGTCAATATGGATTCAATCCAAATACTAGTGATTTACATTTCACCGAATTGACTCATAAATTTCTCTAAGAATATGTTTCCTTCCACATTCATTAAATATTATAAAAGATGCAATCAATTACATTCTCATCACTGTGAGGTTCCACATGATATCCATTTGCATGGTTTCTTTGGAATTTAACAAGGTGTGATTATTTCTCGGTACATGTAGAGATTTTGTGACGTCTTTGTTCTATCTTGAAAACAAATTTTGAGCATTGCTGCGCTCGATGATCCAATCCTCGTAGTCACATTATAAGAAAATAGTTCAACAACTAGTTTAAATTTCTCAAGTTGGTGGGAGGGAATCCACTATCTGTTCGACATTGAGTCTTGAGACATTAAATAAGTGGTGTGGCCTTATTAGTAACAAAAGGGAGATTCAACTCAAGTACTCTAGATTGAATATATGTTACGTTTCAGGGGGGATGCTATATTTTTCATCCGTACGTGTCTCAAGTGTTTTAGAGAATTTATGTCTCGTGGGAATAATGTAATTTTCATTCCATAAGTACAAACATTGGATCTAGTTCAAATAAATAGTCAATTGGCTAGACAAAATTCTTGTTGCCATTAAAGTTGATGTGAAAATTGGTCGATTATGATACACACATTACATTGTATATACCAACATCTATGACCAGGTGCATTTCCAACTCTTTCATTTATGATGGGAGCTAGAGTTACATTTTAGCTTCATCCCATATTCTGTTGATACCTGTACTTTGGTATCATTACTACTGGGGAAAATACATCTTTGTCTCATGATATATATGCCCCCTTTCACATGCTTTATATGAGTCGGTACGTCTAACCCTCATTACTTTGGGGTTTTTCATTTTCTGTTGCTACGATTAGCTTAGTTTGAGAAATTTCTTTATCTCAACAGGACAAAAGAATCTCACTTCGCATGTCAACCACTTACTTTAGGTTGAATATATTACTGAAGATAGTGAATCTCTTGTTGGCATACTTCAAGATAGACTGGTTTGTTAGTACCATGAATGAAGTAGAAAAATGGAAAAAATAATTTCCGACTCATACCGCCCTTTGTAAGTGCTGCCACAAAAATTAGAATACATGTGATTTTATTTCCAACGTATATTTTGAAAATACCGACTCTTTAATAGTCGAGCAAATGGATTACATCCCACAAAACATTCAAATTTAGGGAGAAAATAATGGTGCTCAAGTATTTATAAATTTCAAATGAATATACATTGGAATCGAGTTGGTACAACCAATTGAACAAACAAAAAAAAAACTCATTCAACTATAACCATTATCAAATTCAAGATTGAAATTGACCATTTATATAATATGAACTTATCTAAGACAAAACAATGTTACGAAAACAAATATATAAGCCCAATAGATGTTTCATTAGGTACATACCTTAAGCTTTGGTTCCCGCCATACATAGACAGAACCGGAACAGATTTAGCCACGCACGTCCCAGAAATAAGACCGGGTTGGACTTGGTCGGGTTAGATCGGACTGATTGGCCGAGTCGGACTGAAACGGATGGATCCTTCACGGATTGTCTTCTCCCATATTGGAACAGACGCTTCCTTCACGGATTTGTTTCTCCTCTTTTCCGAACAGAAGGTTTCCTGATCTCCCACCGAACCGGAGCATAGTAATATAATAATATTATAAAAAAATGTATTAGTACAATACTATTGGACCGTATCGAGAAAAAAATATACTCCCTCCGTTCTTTTTTAATAGGCCAGTTTCTATAAATAAAAGTTTCAAAAAAATAGGCCAGTTTCCTAATTGAGAAAGTCAAATGTTATTTTAATTTTTTGGGACCATTTTTCTCTTAATTTCTTTTGATGACAAGTGTCAACCACTTCACTTTACTTCTTTTGCTAACAAGTGTCATGGAGACCATTTCACTTCACTTCTTTTATTGACAAGTGTCATGAGAACCACTTTCAATGATTAGTTCTCTTAATTTCCTTAAATTTCGCTAAAAACAAAACTGGCCTATTAAAAAAGAACGGAGGGAGTATTAAATAATATTTAACAGAAAAACTTTACAATCATTATAATCATCATACGATTTCTGTAAAGCAAATAAAAAAAAATAGTATCATTGTTTGGCGATACGTTACATTCGTTACAACTTTGCAATCAATGAAAATTTAACGGACAGCCGGTGATGGAACTGATTGATGTATCTATTGTTATTATTATCTTTTACATAGATCAATCAAAATTAAAATAAGAGACGAGCAGTACAACATCAATCACTACAGAGTCTTGATTTTATAAAAATTCGTGTACTCTTTCTCACTATCTCAAGTTATTCTTATGTTCATGGGATCATATAAGATAAATTAACAGCATGTTATATGGAAACATATTATGTAAGCCAAATAAGACAGAATTGTACACAAACAGAAATTTAAATCATGTGAACATGGATTGATAAAATGGCTCATACATAATATATAGAACATAGACCATGTCTGCCTACCAATGATCTTTTCAGCGGACGATTGAAAGACAGAATAAAACAGAAGTACCAAGTCCAAAAGAAGAAAAGAGAAAAAAAAAACACAAGTACCAAATCCAGACTTTAATGGAGCTTCCCGAGATAATATAGAACGTTTTGATGCGAACCAAAAAAAAAAAAATCCATAGCCACGGGATTAGAGTTCATGCATGATAACGTTTTGTAGTGGAAAATGTAGGGAAGGCAAAGAGATAGAGGGTTTCTATTGATTAGCATCAACCTTATTACAAAGCTATAGTATCCTTTATATACATGGAAAGGTAAACCCTAACTATATAGATGCGCCGCACATATATAGGCAGTAGGCCCTACAACAAAAATATAAAACTGGCATGGGATTGGCCACGGCACGGCCGGCCGGCCGGTGAGCCCAATCCCTCAACACCTTGGTCAATATTTAATTATTTATTATTTTCCTTCCTATTTTGCATAGGTTCATCGTTTCGTCGTATTTTGAAATACTCGTTCGTGCGGTGATTGTTAATGCATCGTCGTTGAGTACACTTACACCATTTGAGTCGGGGCTTACTCAGAGGTAGCTCAGACGCCCGTGCGTTGAATATTAATTACTAACCCATGGAATTCTGTTTGGAAGAACCATAGATTGAAGTAAAGAAATATTGTGAAAATATTTGAATATTTTTGGAAATTCAGTGCATGAATCCAAGAATTTAGGAATAATTAACTTATGGCTCTATACTAGCAGAGCAAGCTGTCTAGGAGCATTAATTATTCTGACATGAGCTTGCTGGAGCTTCATATCCTTTATATAGCCAGGGAAAACTGTTGTTTGTATCCTGAAGACGTTATCGCTCTATACTAGCAGAGAAAGTTGTCTAGGAGCCGTCAATCTCATGATTCTATATAGAAATAATTACTGAAGTGTTCAGTATTCATGAGATATGACGTTGTCCAGCCGAGAGACTACATATCTGCATGTACTCCGAGAGAAAGTATTCTCAGTCAGAGGATTCGATGAGAGACCTGTGTATCAATATTCGCGTCTGATTGCTGGATCAGAAGTTCGTATAATTATGGGTTTACGATTTTAGCCTTTGTCGAAAATCCACCATCTACATTAAGTCCCCTGCTTAGTGAGGAAAGTCGTGTTCCTCAGTCAGCATTGAATGGTGATTTTCCGGTCATAAACAGTACAAGTAATTGAACTTAGTCGTAACTTAAGACGTTACCGGATTTCGATAGTACGAGCAAACCATGACTTGAATGAGGATCCCATTGGCATGATAGAGCATCGTTTGATGAGCATAAATTGGTGTTGGACCGCTGATTTGGATGACGGGACCTTGGTCGTTTAGGATTCGCGGGCCGGGTCCAATAAGGAAATCCTTGTGGAATTAGGTTTTGGGAAATAAAATTTGATATAAAAGGGAATTAATCCCTTTCTTTCTTTTTATATTTTCCACGACCAGCACCCTCATCACCTCTCCACCACCTTCACGCCAGCAACAGGAGGAGAAAATTTTCACGCCGGTCGCCGGAGCACCGACCGCCGCCGCCACCGTCCAGCCAGTTTCCGGCCGGCGCCGACCAGGTAAATTTTTTTTTTTGCTGATGTTATGAGTTTGATGAATTGATCATGTTTGAGTTATATGCACATGTGCATGTATGTGAGTAGGATTTTTTGTCAAAAAACCCTTGTTTTTTGAATACGTATGTTCGTTTGATCGTTAGTTTTGAAAACTAATAATAATCCCTGATTTAGGAGAGATTTTTTTTATGTATAGACCTAGGTCCAGTGATAAAACTTAGTTTATGAGCTTTCATGTGAACTAAGGTTTTATCGTAAAAGGAGTGAATTTTCACAAAAAATCGAAATAAACCATCGTTTTAAAGAATGACGATAGTACGAAGGAAAAAGTTTTTCTTTTTTTATATGTGGACTTGTGTCCAGTAATAAAGTTTTGTTTATGAGCTTTCATGTAAATCAAAACTTTATCCTATAATGTGTGAGCTTACCTTCGTTTTAAAGATGGATGACGATAATACGAAGGAAAAGTTTTTTTTTTTATATAAAATCATGGTCTGTCCATGAAAAATATATTTGCATACAAAATCGTGACATGCTTTCACGGAAAAGAGTGTACTTTTTTTTACGTGAGTTGTTACTCACTAAAAGTAAAACGTGAGTTATTATTTCATGTTTTGTAAACATATATTTTCAAAACTGATTTTTTGAATAATGTTCAAAGTAAACAATTATTTATGATGAAATAATGTTTTAGTTTTTCATGATACTACAGTGGTGGCAGTGTTCATGATTTTATGAAAATCTGAGCTTCGTTCGTTTTTTGTAGGTTTCGAAGGAACGAACGATTTTGAGGTGTTAACTCTTGCATTACTATCACTACTGTTTAGTGGAATCGTAAAAGGTAAGAGTTAAGAATAACCATTTTTGCATATGGATTTACTTGCATGTTGATAATTTTATGCTCCTGGTTTCATAAAATGTCAACTTCCAGCGACAACGATTACGATTATTGGTATTCCTCTTACTCTTCTAGCTCTTCTGATGAGGATTCCAAAGATTATGTAGCCAAATCGAAAGCTAAGACCACTCGTGATGAGGGAACGAAGCCTAGCATACCCTTGAATGATCGAAGGGTCACCTAGGTTGAACTTATGAAGAGAAAGGCTGAAGATGATGAAGCAGGGAACTGTCAGCGCGAAAAGGACCGAATTCGGCGTTGAATACAAGCGGCTGAGGAGAGACGTCAAGTACTTGATGGGGTACCCTCTGATTCTGACACTGATGCTTCCGAAAAGGAAGCTGAGTGGGTGTTTCCAGAGCGTAAGATCAAGCCTGACCGATATGAAAGGGAGTTCCGGAAGACCATGAAGAAAATTGAAGCTGAAGCTGAAGCGGAAGAAGATTCAGACTCAGATGATGATCTTGATGCCTATCCGGACTTCATCGACGGTCCTGACGCTGATTCCGACGAAGAGGAAGACAGTGATGACAAATCTGATGATTCGGATGATGAGAAGGACAGTGATGACGAATCTGATAATTCGGATGAGTCTGACGAGTAGGTTTACTTCCATCTTCTTTTCTTTCTTAAACATTTGAACGCTCTCCAGCCTTCGTAGTAGACATCTCTTTGATTATTTGAATGACTTTGCTTCAGAATCAGGGCTTTCTTCTGAATAATAAACATTTTGTTAATGTTGATTCCTTATGATTGAATGACATGGACCAATGTCCATGCGCCTAAATCCATCATGATCTCCTTCGATGATTTCCGTCTTGTGAGAAGTACCATAGTACGGCCAAGAGACACATGACATGCACAAAGCCGCGTGGCTATTTTCTGACTATGTCATTGTCAGTCCCCAGTGCGTTATTTTCCTCCGCGTCTTCAATATTGATCTTTGAAACTCAGGGTTTCAGTGAAACTCGTAACTGAATTGACTGTTCGCAGAAGATAAACGTCCATCGTGTCTAATATTTATATCTTCAAGACTTTGAGTCCATCATCTACGTGAATATTTCTTCCATTCCTGAGTCAGTTTCATCGTGCAGAGAAGTTTCGATCATCATACCTTGTTGTCACTATGTCGAGCAGTAGTATTTCTTCTCAAGATGATCCTCAGTCGAAGCGTGAAATAGAAGCGTCCATCTCAGTAAGTTGTATACCTTGTTCGTCTTTGTCTGATCGAGATTATTGATCATAAGAAAAATATTCATTGCAGGATGATTAGAAGAATCCTTCCTCTCATAATTCAAGGCCCAAGCGGACTGTTAGAGCCCCTGCCCGATACAGGTCAGCTCATGCTGAGGCTGGATCATCTGTAAGCAATCTTATAACTCTTGAAATTCCACTATGCTCAATTTCGGTGAAATTAAATACTTCTTCATGTCGCAGGCGAACGTCCGTGTCGTCGTTGATTCTATAAGGAGAAGGAATGGAAAGTCCGTGACCGTGGTTGAGGTTGAAGGCAGCAACAACTGAGTTGGTGAAGACTCTCCAGAATCCGTGGAGGTTGAAGACA
This sequence comes from Papaver somniferum, assembly GCF_003573695.1. Lineage (NCBI taxonomy): Eukaryota > Viridiplantae > Streptophyta > Magnoliopsida > Ranunculales > Papaveraceae > Papaver > Papaver somniferum. Next base: position 159,843,763 of record NC_039364.1, on the reverse strand, counting down.
GGGTTCACGCTCGTGAATATCCAACAGCTGGACTCTTGTTCGAAGCTCCTTTGATCAATACTTTCCCGGACAATGAGGTAGTCGGTGGATTCTTCATTCCCAAGTGTCATACACTCCTTTACACCAAAATCTGGAAAAGATATGGGCATATTGCTATGAATGAAGTGTGGAATGGTTTCCTACCAACCCTCCTGACTACAGTTGCAGGAATGTTACCGATCATTGAGGAGATGGACCAGATGCGCCTGCGAGATGTCAAGAATCAGAAATTGCATAGGTGGGATGAGATGATTTCGAACTGCGAGACCTTGCGGTTCAATGTAGGATGGCTTCGTCATCGGCTCGAGATAATCAAGATTCATAAGGCGGCTGAGGCTGCTGATGCGATTACTCTGACCACTGCTTTACTGGAGGAGGAGAAGATGCTCGCCTTGGAGTCTGCCCGGGTTGAGAAGGCGGTACGTGAGTTGAAGATGAAAACCAAAAGTTTCCAGAAGAATCTTGACAGGGTTGATTACACAGATTACCCATTGTTGGATGGTTTGCTCTGAGTGAGCATTTATGATTGTTGTTTTTGAATAGGTTTGAACTTCTGGTTAGATGGAATAATTGATCATGATATGAAGGAATTTTGCTTATTTATGAAATGTTTAATGAACAAAGGAGCATTTGCACGCTCTTTGGAGGAATGAAAATTACATTTTTGAAATGCTTGAAATGATGAAAAGGTAATTGCTTTCATGAATCAGGCGTAATAGGCTTTGAGCCATTTTCTATTGATTATATTCCCTTCCCCTCCTCCATCCACGGCTAAGATCCTGTAGTACCCACTGGATACTTCCTTGATGACTACGTATGGTCCCTCCCATTTCAGAGAGAACTTGTGAGCGGACATATCTTGTTAAATGTGCTTTGCTGTCTTTAATACCATATCTCTTACTTGAAATGTTCGAGGTCTTACCATTTTGTTGTAGGCCCTGGAGATCCTTTATTTGTAGGTTTCTATGTATTTTTCCACCTTAGCTCTCCTTGACTCGAGCATGTCTAGTTCAGCGATTCTTGACTTGGATACTTCGGCCTCATCCCATTGTACTCCCCTGGATGTTGCAATCCTTGCTGAAGGGATTTTGATTTCTGCTGAAAGTATGGCGTCTGCTCCGTAGACGAGGGAATATGGCGAAATTCCGATTGAGCTCCTTGGTGCGGTTCGATAAGCCCATAGGGCCATAGACAGTTGTTCATGCCACGTTCGAGGATTATCATGAATTGTCCGACTGAGAATTAGTTTTGTTGGTGCTCTCCGCTTGTCCGTTTCCTTGGGGATAATATGGTGTGGAGAAGATTTGTTTGATGCCGTATTCCTCGAGCAGTTCAGTCACATGTTTATTGGCGAAAGGAGTTCCATTATCAGTAACAATGTGTTTAGAAACACCGAATCTACATATTATGTGCTCTTTGATGAAGGATGCAATCGTGACTCCGGTGGTGCTTCGAAGAGGAATCGCTTCAACCCACTTGGTGAAATACTCAGTTGCAGTGATGATGTATTCATGCTGCTTTGAAGATGCTGGATTGATCTTCCCGATGATATCCAGTCTCCAGCTGTAGAAGGGCCATGGACTATTCACAGAATTTAACGGGAGACAAGGAGTGTGGATAAGATTACCATGGATTTGGCATTGGTGACACCTCTGAACGTATGCAACTGCATCATCTTCCATGGTCGACCAGTAATATTTCTCATGGACTTGAAGAAATAATTTTATCTTTCCTTGATGTTCTCCATTGTGCATTTCCTTCAGAATTGTTGGGATTCATGTTCAGCTAAACATCTCAGTAAATTCCCACCAACATTTTTGCGGTATAAGATCCCGTCAAGAAAGACAAATCTCTTAGCTCTCTGAATGATTTTGGCTGCTTGCTTCTTTTCTGTTGGTAGTTCATTGTCCCGGAGATGTTTGATGTAAGGCTCCCTCCAGTCCCCAGTGTTGTGGACTGTCAAAACCTCTAAGTGATGGGGAGGTGTCTGACAATTGGGACAAGATCCTTGTAGATCCCTTGCTTGAGCTTCCATGGAAGGCCAGTAGTATCCCGCCCTCTGAAGCCTTCTGTAAAGTGTTACTACTAGTGTTTGTCCGCATATTTCTTCATGTATGCGCTTGATTTGTTCTTCCGCTTCGTCGTTTCCAAGGCACCGTGATAGGGATCCATCAGGGTTTCGGTAATACAACGCCCCGTGAAGCAGGAAATAATTCTTCAATTCTTTGAGGCTGATTTTGCCTTCTGAAATAGAGCTGCTTAATTCATGAATGATGGGTGCTCGCCAATCGTCTGTTGAAATGTCTTCGACTTGAGTGAGACAGGTAGATGACACAGTACGCCTCTGTACAGTGATTGTTTTCTCTTCCCCTTCGAACTGCAGCTTAGAAGTAAGAGTTGCTAGGCAGTCGACATGCCTGTTGTTGGTTCGTCCAGTATGGACGATCGTGGCATCAACAAAATGAGTTAATAGTCGCTGAGCTTCGGTTCGGAATGAAGCGAGCGTGATTTCCTTGAGAGAGTATGCTCCATTCATCTGATTGACCAGTAACTTTGAATCTCCTCTTATTTCAAGGTGTGTCGCTCCTGCTTGCTTGGCCAGGGACAATCCTAGTAAGAAGGCTTCTGCTGAATTGTTGGTGCAGTGGAAATCCAACTTGAACGAATGTGAGAAAACTTCACCAGATGGGGACACCAGCACTATGCCCGCTCCTCCGATGTCATTGCTAGGGATGACGGATCCATCAAAGTATAGAAGCCATGTTTCTTCTTTGATAACTAAGATATCTGGAAATTCACCGGGTATGTCCTCGTGTAATGTTGTCGTATCTTCTCCTGGAAAAGCAGCGAGCAAGTCTGCAACTGCTTGGCCTTTGATCGCTTTAGGCGGCGTGCAAGCTATGTCAAATTCTGACATCTGGAGTAGCCACTTCGCTGGTCTCCCTATCAAGGATGGCTTTGATAGCAGGAACTTTATACGATCAGCTTTGGAGACGAGTACGACCTTGTTGGACAGTAAATAGTGCCTAAATTTCTGGATTGCATGTACTAATGCTAGACATGCCCTTTCAGCCTTTGGATATCGGAGTTGAACGTCTCTCATTGTGCGGCTGAAGTAGTAGATTGGTTGTTCGATGCCTTCGTCGTCTTCTTGAGCAAGGAGTGCTCCGATAGCAACGTCATTGGAGGCTGTGTAAAGAATCAGGGGTCGTCCTTGTACTAGAGACTTCATGACAGCAGGTGACAATAGTATCTGCTGTATCTTATGGAAGGCTTCTTGTTGAACGGCTGTCCAGGTGAAACTTGCTCCTTTCTTCAGTAGAGGGGTGAATGAGGCAATGAGTTGAGCCAATCCAGGAATAAAGCGTCGAATATAATTTACCTTGCCCATAAAACTCAGTAGTTCCTTCACGGTGCGTGGAGGAGGCATGGTGGTGATAGCTTTCGTCTTGTCCGGATCGACTTTGATTCCTTCGGCTGTGACTAGGAATCCTAAAAACTTTCCAGAGGAAACACCAAAAGCGCACTTCAAAGGATTCATCTTTAATTTGTATTCTCTGCATCTCTTGAATACTTGTCTCAGGACTTCGAGGTGAGACGTTCGAGTCTTCGATTTTACCACCACATCATCGACGTAGTCTTCCACTTGTTTGTGCATCATGTCGTGGAATATGGCAGTCATGGCTCGTTGATAAGTGGCACCTGCATTATTTAATCCAAAGGGAATCATAGTGTAATGGAAGTTCCAAAGGGGAGTACGGAATGCAGTATTGTTGGTGTCATGCTCATACATCTTGATCTGGTTGTATCCGCTGTAACCATCCATGAATGAGAACATTTCGTGGCCACTAGTTTCGTCGACGAGTATATCAATGTTGGGTAGAGGAAAATCATCCTTTGGACAACATTTATTCAGGTCCCTGAAATCGACGCAACATCTGATTTGACCATTTTTCTTCTTGACAGGAATAACATTTGCCAGCCACGTTGGATGTTGAATAGGCTTGATGAATCCTGCTGCTAGTAGTTTCTGGATCTCGAATTTGATTTGCTCCTCGACTTCGTGTCTAAATTTCCTAGGCGGTTGTTTGACAACTTTGGAGCCAGGAACGATGTGCAGGTGGCGGGTGACCAGTTTTTCGTCTAGATCGGGCATTTCCTCATACGTCCAGGCGAAAACATCTTGATATTCTTTCAACAGCTTTATCAACTCCGCCCGCTCCTTCGATGACAGTGCTGAACTAATCAGGATCGTCCTTGGATCATCCTCAGTCCCAATATTGATTGTCTCGAGATTATCGGTGGGAGAGTCAGTGCCGTCTTGTAATTGTTGTGGGGCTTTAACCTCTTCTTCGAGTGACGGTTCGTTCTGACATGATTCTTCAGGGTGGGGAGACTTTTCATCGTTCTTACCGATTAATTGCTAATCTTCCCGTCGGCGATAAACGATCCTCCCCTCTGCATCACGGCTGGTTATGAAGTTTGATCCTGGAGTTGAAACCTGATCATTACGGCGTTTAACCGGTATAGTAGATGACTTAATCTTCTTAGCATCTGAGGATGATGGCTTGTCAAAGCGATCTTTTCGATAGCCTTCCAACGTGGAAGTGGGATGCTGCAAACCTTGCTTGGAGGTTCCGGGATGCTCTTTTGAGATTCAAGGAATTCAGCATCGTAGACAGGAGCATAAGGAGATGACGAAGCTGGGATACAAATGATCTTGTTGTTGAGTAGTTCCTTCATGCATTGATGATACGTGGAAGGGACCACTTTGTTATCATGGAGCCATGGGCGCCCAAGTATCATGTGATAGTCGGGCTCTTGTTCGATCACATGGAACTTGATTTTTGACTGAATAGGCCCTACCTTCAAATCGATGTATGCATACCCATATGTATGGATCTGACTTCCTTCAAAGCCTATCATCAGGATAGGGTGCCGGACAATCTTGTATTATGGGAATCTGGCCGTCTTGAGAGTCTTCATAGTGACAATATTTGTAGAAGCACCTGTATCAACGAGCGCTCTCTTGAATTCCTAGTCTCTGATGAAGCCAGTCACGTACAGGGCTCGATTGTGTCATTCGTTGCCATGCAGTTTTCTTCTCCAAAAGTGATGTTGTTGATTGAATGGTCAGACATCACGGGTGTTTCCTCATCTGTTAGGCACGACGGGGTCAGAGGTATGTCTGACGGTATCTGGTTGAGTGCAGCGAATGTACTCGTACGTTGATCTCTGGAGAAGTGTAGAAGCTCACATAAACTTTCGATCATATGTGCAACTTCTTGGTCTACCGGCTTTTTGTAAGTAGTGAAGCTGTTGGTTTGAGGGGTATCTTTGGCAGTAGCGCTGGGATGATCTACCACTTCTGCTCCTAAGAGTTTTGTCAATTCTACCATACAGTTGAAGAGTTCATCGATTGCCTCCTTCAATCGATTGATGCTCCTAGTCAGAATTTCTCGCCTCCGTGCCAATTCAGCCAATGATGGGATTTCTCCGTCGAACGCATCAATAGAGGGAAAAGGAGTAGTAAAGCAGGAGTGACGAATATTACCAGAGTCGTTCGGATGAGCGTGAGGAATGTCGCCATTTGAAATACTCTGGTTAGGGATTGGAGCTTCTGATGAAGACCTAATACCAACCATCTTGTGAAAGCTTGAGATTGCAACCGAGAGAATGATCTCCCATTGTGGTCGCCAATCTGTAGATGATGCAAAACGATTTGCTAGTTTTCACGGTATTGAGGAGACGACCGTACGGAGGAGACTCCTTGAACCGAGCGAAATATTAAACCTCACACAGATGCACTGCAAGAAGGGAGTGCTTTGAATTCGAGAGATCAATCTATAGTACTCCGGCCTAAACCAAGACAATGGCCGTTCCAGAGTGAATTCGGTCACAAGAGAGGATGGGTTGATCTGTAGGAAGGAAGCTGAGAAATGTGTGGAATCAATGGTAATCAAATATTGTGAGTGTGTTATGTATTCTGAATAAGATAAGTTCCGAATGATTGAAATTTCTCAGTTGAGAGTAGTTGCTCAATTGATGAGGTGTTGATCTCCTGTTGTCTGTGAGACATGAGATTCTTGTATCCAATCATGATTTTAGAGACTTATTTATATTGCTGTAATTGTAGACACCATGATCCCATGAAGTCTGACAGTTGATGGAATCAAAGAGTAGGGAAATGGAAATCGTGTTTGAAACCAGTTGCTCATCGTGCGGAGACTTGGTCGATTTTCCATCCACTACGTTGTTAACTCCTTCAACTGATTTGCACGACTTACTCACATTCCATCGTGTGTATGAACACACGTGCCGTATACAGCCAGACCAAAACCCTAGTTAATATCCCCCATGGGACACGATTGACGTCTCGTGGTTAATTAGTCAGTTGTTGACTTCATGATTTTATGGGACGATGAGTCCATGTATTTGCTGAGTTGAACATGATTTTTCAAAATGTTATGAAACTCATGAATTGAACGTGTCTGTTGAGACAGAAGTATAATTCTCACGCTGATAGTTGAGGCGAGCAAGTATTGCTCTGAATTGTTGAATATTGATAGTTGAACCAATATTCCTTGATTTGAGCAAATATTGCTTATCTGAGCAAGTGTTGCTCGTCTGATTAATTATTGGTAGCGTGACCAAAATAAAACATTAATTAGAATACTGGTAGTTAAACCGAGCATAATTAATAAGAATATTGATCATGAGATCGTCGTAAAGTTATTAGTGTTCCAATCTGGAATTATGATCCTTGGACTCAGAAACCCTAATTTGATCAATTGGTGACCAATTGATGGTTTATTTCAAAATCAACCATGGAATGAAGGAGGGATCGACTACATGGGATCATGAATCGACCATGTAGCGCCCATATGCTCATGTGAGCAAATACCAAGGTCTCTTGAAGAGTTGGTGATAGAGTTGGCAAACAAGCCAAAACCCGCGGGTTAACCCGTGTCCGGCCCGTGAAAACCCGAACCCGGCTCGGCTTGTTTTGAAACAAGCCGGGTTCGAGTTGGAGAAATGTCGGCTTGTGAGTAAACGGGTTAACCCGTCCCGTCCCGTGAACCCGCGGGTTCAACCCGTAAACCCGTGACTGAGTTGCACTTATTCGTCTGGGGAATCACAGAAACTTAAACATCAGATGAAATGTAATCCTTTTCATGTGTGCAAAATGCAAAGGTAACAGTAGAAATTCCCTGTCCAAATGAATTAAGATAGACTCCGAGTAAAGCCAAAACCATGAATTAAGATAAACTCCGGGTACAACTATCAAATAAGAAATGACCCTAAGTATAACTACGCCATGTGTATAATCACCAAAACATGCACAATAGTTCCGACCATAGCCGATAAATAGAGAAGATCTCGAATGTGCCTGAATTTCAAAATCCAAGTAAGACCCGCACACTACATTTTGGTACATTACGCAGAGGGCCACCCTATGAGATTCACAATTTAAATCAGAACATTAATTTGAACTGACAAGAACAAATGAAATACATATATTCTGATCAATTTACATATATAACATTATACAGACTATTGTGACCCAACATATGATAATAGTACAAAACGCGCACGCCTCCAACGTCTGCTTGCCACAACTAGTTCACATTCTCGAAATTCCATCAACAAGCGAGCACCATAAATAATTACAGAGCCTTGGCAGAGGCAATAGAATTCTCCACTGAGGGGGAAATTTGATAAGAACCATAACGGTTATTTCTTTTTTGTTCACAATACTTAATTACATGTTTAATATGTACAATGTATACTAAAATTGATCATTCAATTCTTTCTGAAATGTACTTTTAAATGTATCTATCTATAACCCTCATTTGGGTTTTTAATGAATGGCAATTGAATCCACAAGGCTTTTGCATTTCAGATGTTTTTCGACTTATTTTCCTTAGTATTATTACATTTACAATTGCGCAGTTAGTGCGTGGTGTACCATTTTTATTCCTTTAGTGAGTTAACAAAATAAGCCTCAAAGAGACTCCAGAGGGAACTACAAAGACAAAGCCAAATTGAGCCCCGCGCAGGCACGTACCCTAAGAAGTCGAAGGGGAATCAGAACCGTTAGATTAATGAGATTTCTGAATTGAGTCATGGGCGGGCTAACCCGTGAACCCGCGGGTTCAACCCGTTACGGGCACGGGTTGAAGAAATGACAACCCGTGAAGAATTTTAACCCGCGGGTTTCAACCCGTATTAACCCGAACCCGTGGAACCCGTAACGGGCAAGCCCCGGCCCGCCCGTTTTCCAGCTCTAGTTGGTGATTTGTTGATGAAAGAATGATTAAATGCTGGTTTAATCATTTATTCGAAAAATGCTCCTCTGAGCCTTAGGTGATAAAATCTAATTAATTCTGGAGAGGTGAGGGACCGACCAAGGGGTCATGAAACCGGCCCTGGGTCATCACGGGATCCACTGACGATCACTCCATGAAATTCCAAAATTATTTGGAAGAGTTTTGGACCTAATACGTGCAATTGCGCAAATTAGGTCAAATCGTGAAAATACGTGGGACCGGCTTCTTACAAGCCAAAGAGCCAACCTTGGTCGGTCAAGGTAACATGCTCACGTCGCCAACACGTCCGTATCTCAGTCCTGAGAATTTTGATATTTTCTGGCGTGCGTTTGAGCAACCATTCGAGAAAATATGACAAGATCAGGGTTTTGCTGAAACTGAGGAAACTTCATGAGATGAAGGAAAATAATTATAAAATGAAGGAATGTTGAAGCGTGGGACCGCTGAGTCCAGGGCATGTCCGGCCGACCAGTGACCACGGTCCCGTGGTGCTTTTCCTAATTTTATATTATTTTTCATGAATTTATGAAAATATCATGAAATAAAGGAATTTGTTGAAATTAAGGAGTTTCCTTGAATCAAGGAAGCAAATAATATTAAATAATAATAAAATAAGGACGTGTGGGACCGACTGAGGCATGGACGACCGGCTGGGGCCCGGTCCCGTGCATTTTCCCTAATTTTATGTATTTTTTTCATGATTTGAAGGAATTTTCATAATTTGAGAGAAATACCATGAAATCAAGGAATTTCATGGGATCAAGGAAATCTTAAAATAATAATAAAATAAAAGGACATGTGGGACCAGCTAGGGTATGGCCGGCCGGCTTGGGCCCGGTCCCACGGGTTTCCCTAATTTTATATTATATTTTTCATGGATTTATGAAAATACCATGAGATTAAGGAGTTTTCATGAGATTAGGAAAATAATAATAAAATAATAAGGAACCATGAGGTGTGGGGCCGGCCGGGATCAAGGCGTTACCGGTTGGCCAATAATCACGGCCCCACAATGTTTTTCCCAATTTTATATTATTTCCTTGGTGCGAAGGAAACACCATGAAACTGAGGAGTTTCCTCAAAACGAATGATATTTGTTCAAATGAAAGGATTTTCATAAGATTAAGGAAAATAACAAAAAATATGATAAAATATAAAGCTGGTGTGGGATTGGCCAAGGCGTGGCCGGCCGGCCAGTGAGCCCAATCCCTCAGCACCTTGTTCAATATTTAATTATTTATTATTTTCCTTCCTATTTTGCATAGGTTCATCGTTTCGTCTTATTTTGAAATACTCGTTCGTGCGGTGATTGTTAATGCATCATCGTTGAGTACACTTACACCATTTGAGTCGGGGCTTACTCGGAGGTAGCTCAGACGCCCGTGCGTTGAATATTAATTACTAACCCATGTAATTCTGCTGGGAAGAACCATAGATTGAAGTAACGAAATATTGTGAAAATATTTGAATATTTTCGGAAATTCAGTGGATGAATCCAAGAATTTAGGAATAATTAACTTATGGCTCTATACTAGTAGAGCAAGCTGTCTAGGAACATTAATTATTCTGACATGAGCTTGCTGGAGCTTCATATCCTTTATATAGTCAGGGAAAACTGTTGTTTGTATCCTGAAGACGTTATCGCTCTATATTAGCAGAGCAAGCTGTCTAGGAGCCGTCAATCTCGTGATTCTATATAGAAATAATTACCGAAGTGTTCAGTATTCATGAGATATGCCGTTGTCCAGCCGAGAGACTACATATCTGCATGTACTCCGAGAGAAAGTATTCTCAGTCAGAGGATTCGATGAGAGACCCGTGTCTCAATACTCGCGTCTGATTGCTGGATCAGAAGTTCGTATAATTATGGGTTTACGATTTTAACCTTTGTCGAAAATCCACCATCTACAAGTTTAAATTAGATCATTTTCATTTACTAATAATATCATAACTATTCTTTCATAATTTATTTTTTCTTTTCTACCGTTGCCCCCTCCTTCTTTTATTTATTTTTTTCCCACAATCTCTTCTTCCCCCACCACCATCAGCAGCAACTCCTCTCCTACACCTTCACTACCACTAAGCCATGTGAAATGACGAGGTACCAAATACACCATAATATTTCCGATATCAACTCATGCAAGACACATCTTATGTATACATATACTAACTGTCAAGGATATTACTTAAATAAGATATACACTTGGTACATAACTTAAGTTCAAATCTGAAGCAATCTATTGGGATCAAACCAAGTGTTGATTAACGTACGTATGTATTTACTTTCGACAAAGCAATATAATGCAGAAGTAAAAGTAAATCATACAACACACAAGATTCTGTTAACGAGAAAAACTGCAAGGCAGAAAAACCCCTGGACCTAGTCCAGTTTGGAATACTCTCGGAATTATGCCGTTTTACAAATTGACTACAATAATTTCCTATAGTTGAGACCAAGTAAACACTGCTTCGTTACTCAGTTCCTTCAGTTTCCCTACGCCTACACCCAATGTGGTCTAAGAACGTGAATTCTAAGATAGGGTCTACTATCTTAAGTCGCTCCACCTGTTGTGAAGACTTCAGTAACTCAACTCCTTTGGATCGTAATCCAAAAAAGTAAAGGACTGGCCCGTTTCAGATTTTCAGTAACCTCTCTATCAATCTCCTAGATCAACAAGTTAATAAGAGAAAATTTTAATACAAATTTTATTCTGTTTAATCAATATTAAAAATGAGAGAGTACCAAGTACACCACCAACTTTTTCGTTCGACAACCTGTATGGACAAAACCTAATATAATTGCAAGTAGACCAACTTAAAGATCCTTGAAAATATGTATGTAGAGTTTATATCTTTGTCTGTTCTCAATTAGAAAGTCTAAATAATGGAGTCCGTGAACATGATTGTTAAAAGAGTACTTGGACAATCCGAAAATCAATATCCCAGATCAATCTAGTCGTATTTGATATATTCAAAACCGAGTTCTGCTAAGTATGAAACTTGTTATCTATCTCTCACGATACGAATTCTATAAAAAAAACAAGTCTCGTAATTTTTCTTATTTATATGGACGCATCTACTATAATTGAATACGTACTAGTTTTGTAAGTCCTATTATAAAAAAACACAAGACACCAGAAGTTTTCTTAACGAAGAAACATCAACTTCAGAAAAACCTTCGTCCAAATTTGAACACCAAACTGTATTAATCCGCTATAGACACTATCCTACTATCAGATTTCATACTGGAATGTTGTTGAGACCGAATTCACTCTCCAAGGAATTCAGTTACAGTCGCACTCCGTAAGTCTCTTGAACCTCGCAAAGCTTTACACAATTGATTTCATAGCTCGCGTCCTTTACATCCTAAGAGTTGCTTCAACCTCAGTGAAGATTTTTGATACAAATCTGCCTCTAACAGATACACCTATTTGATTTCCCTTTAGGCCAAAGATCAAGGCTTAAAAATCTGTTTGCAGTATACAAAGCTAAAAAGTCTCAAAAATATGGAACCCTTACATTCAGTTACTGAGAAGTCTGGATTTTTAACCACCTCTCATGAACAATCGTGAACGAAACAATAGTTTTTAGATATTTATCTTTAGGAATCACAAAGTCTGAGATCAAGAGAACTTTGTGATTTCTATCAATCTTTCCTAAAAGAGATTACAAAAACCTCGATAACATAAAGAGCAAGATTAGGATACACGAACTATCAAGGTAAAGATAGTCGGACCTGACTTCACGAATCCCTAAGTGAAGTCTTTCAGTCGTAGACCTAATTATGTTTCTCAGAGGAAACCTAGTTCAGTAGATGATGACTCTAGTAATCAAATAGGACACAAAGTGTCCAAGATTGAATTTCCCAGTTGAATGAGTCTGTCTATTTATAGATGTTCAAGACTGGGGGTTGCTTAAAATTCAAGCTAAGATAAGTTGAGATTCAAGAAAATAATTTCTCTGTTTAGATGAAACTTTAATTATGGTTTCAAGTAAGCATGTAAGAATTTTGTCTTGAAATCACATAGAAGAATATACAGAGTGGTCCGGCTACAGAACTGTGTATAATGATCATTCTTTGGAAAATATGGATTATGAACTAATAGGCAATATGATGTTCATTTAAACACTTAATAATTTAATCATGATGTTCATACACAAGTGTTTTAGTGATCTATGATATCTTAGAGGTGTTTATGACAGTCATACCAATTATGAACATATTTAAAATCAAATCTTTGAGCATATGCTAATATTTATTAGGACCGTTGGTGAAACAATTCATGAACCGCTAGGTAGTTCATATATCTAGAGCACTAAAATTCGTGAACCGTTCAGCGACTCTTGAACTCAGATGATAATGATTAGTGAACTGGGTTTGCCAATTGTTAGCCTTTCACCAATTTTGTATCACCACAGTTGGTGAATTGGGTTGGTGAACTGTCCTATTTAGAACCTTATGGTTTGCGAACTGGGTTAGCCGACCTACCTATATTTCGAACTTCATATATCTACGGTTAGCGAAGTGGTTCGCCAACCTACCCTGAAAACTCTGTTGTGATGTTTGAAACCTTCCCATTTTCCATAAATATAAATATCATTCTTGGGAAATTTTCAGATAATCCACAACATTAGTTCTTGAACAATAAATTATTTCGAACTAAGATTGATAAGGACCAATGAACATCCATTGCTTGAAGTATTTCGAGATGTTTAACAAGACAAGTGAAAAGGCGAGGGTACCCAAATATACCTCAAGCTAAAACTTTTCCTACCTATAAGTCATTTCTCCGAAAGTGATTGTCTATGGACAGAGTTGAGACAATAAAACTAACCGGTTCACACTTCGTGTGATCTTCTATGGATACGAGATCGATTGATGAGTGCCAAATATTGTATATATTTATCCCTTTTTGTTGGCATTTAACTCATCTTTTATGCATTAATTCTACATTTTATCCCATATTCTGTATTTTCATTGTTTTCAAGAATAAATATTTTTATTAATTAATTTTGCATTTTTAGGTAATAAATAAAGTCTGGATGACTTGCGGAGCAAAAAGAGCAGAGAAGTAGTGAAAAGCCGGGAGAAATCACCCAAGGAAGCCGCGAAGAATGGTGCGCACAACCTCATTTTCTACACACAAAAACGCCTCCGTTCTCAGCCATCAGATCAGCTCTCAGAAGCATCCGACGGTCTCTCCTTCATAGAGCATCAAAATCTGAAGTCTCTGCCAAGCACCACAGCGCTGAAATTCCAAGCCTTCAGATTAGATGGTAGTTGAATCCAACGGTTGCTCCCTTGCTGTTCATCAAAGTTTGATATCTCCGCCTTACACTACAGCACCTAACCTAATCTAGCACCGTTAGTTTCATTGTATCACTTCATCCGACGGTCGCTCCTCGCTTGCCTCCGCATCACCGTCCGATCTACCTACCAGCTCCACATCCCACGGCTAAGCTTCGCGAAACATCAAAATCTTTATCCCTGCCTCACACCTTAATACCCAAATACCTAATACCCTTCTTCCCAAAACAGTCGACCTCTCCTCCATCACTTCTCCACAGCAGAGCCTTCCCCTTCCACCAACTCCACAACTGCTCTACCGTACCACCATGTCTGCCAAACCACCCTCTTCCCCGACATCACAGACGCCACCATCTCTCCTAACTGTCAAGTTAGTTCATCCATTTCACGCCTCTCACTGATGGCATGTGAACTCGAGGAACTAGGTTGATAGCTATGATTCGACGCAACAGAGACATGGAGAAGGAGCAGAGAAGAAAGAGGAAGGATGGGTCAGCGATTGATTGAAGAAATTGCGCCATCAAAGTAAGATTTTACGAAACCCTAATTTCTCAATATTTGGGATTTTTATAGAAAACCCTAATTTCTGTTAGGGAGAGCATAGGGAAGCTAGAGTAGGGAGATGGGTATGATTGAATTAGGTAAAACCGAACCCTAATTGTACTGTTTTTAATTTGGGAATTTTTTTTGGGTAAAACCCTAATTGTGTCTGTGGACTATAAATTGAGGGTTGTGGGTGTGTTGTAAAGGTATGCTTGGATTAGCCGACATCCAGGACTTTCATGTCCTGTTAATGTTAATGTTTTTCTCTTTAATGTGTTCTGCTCAATTTCACTGCATATGTTAAAATTGTTTGTCTCCTGTTAAATGTGCTCCTGTTAAAATTGTTATTTTCCTGTTAATATGCATGTTTTAATTTCATGTTTTAATTTCCTGTTTAATGTGTTCCTGTTTAATTTTAATTTGTCACTGTTAGTGCCATGTTTAGTTTAGTGTTAAGTTTGTGCACTGTGAAGTGATGGAATGCTAAGCTAGTTACCTTTGAAGCATTGAACTGATTGTGCAATGGAAGAAATCAGTGCTCATAGCAAGCTGATTATCTTGCCATTCTTTGTGTATGCTTAGGTTGCACTGAGTTGATTGAGTAGTGGGGAGAAACTAGTGCTCACTAGTGACAATGAGCAAGCTAGTTCTCTTCCCACTCTAGAAGAATGCCTTAGCTTTGCTCTGTTAGCTTCTCCACATCCCTGCCCTTGGCTTAGGCCTTGGTTCATCTTGCACTGTTTTCTGCTTGTAGTTGCTGTGTTCTTTCCCTTTGCTATATTGCCTTGTTTTGCTTGTTGAGTCATTGTCTTGTTAAATTTTCTTCATTGTCTTTGCTTCTTATTGCATTGTCTTTGCTTCACTGCCATCTTTGCTTCCACTGCCCTGCAACTCTGTTGCTTCTCTGTTTTCTTCCTCTTGCCTTGTTTTGCCCTGCTGTTGCTTCCCTGCTGTTGCTGCATGCATTGCTTGTGCAGCTGTCTAGTCTTTCCATTGCTTGTGCAGCTGTCTAGTTTTCTTTTGCTGTTTAGTTTTTCCATTGCTTTTGCCCTGTTGTTGCTTCTCTACCCTGCGACTCAGTGTTTGTGCAGCTGCCCTTTTGCACTGCTGCATTGCACTCACTGTTGTGCAGTACTGCTACCTGGTGCTGCCAGTTCTTCCCTGCTGCTGCCTCCTGCATCTGAGCTTCTGCAGCTGCTGCTGCCACTCCACTTCTCTTGCAGCTGTCTGCTACCACTCCTTGTCCTGCTGCTGCATTGCTGCTGAAACCCTTCTGCTGCTGCAACTGAGCTTGGCTCAGCTAAGACCACAGTGCAATTTCAAAGACTGCTGAAGCCCAGAGTCATTACTAAAGCCCACTGTAATTGTTCATTTTCCAAGCAAAGGCCCAGTTCACAGTTACCAAGCCCAGGTTTGAACCAAAAGTTGAAGCCCAGTTCATTAAGGCTCAAATCCCAATTCAACCAACCTGTGGGCATAATCCATAAGCCTAAACTCAAAAGCCCAAGACCAAACCAACTGAGTCCAAGGCTCAGTTCAATTCAAAGTCCCAAGGCCTAAAGTATTTCATTGTTAAAAACAAACCCATTAAGCCCAACAGTTCCAAAGGGTATTCAAAGCCCATTAGCAAATTTAGAAACCAAAATAGCTAGAAACACCACAAAACACACCCGATCTCTGTGGATCGACCCGTATTTGCACGAGCTACAACCGACGACCGTGCACTTGCGGTATTACTGTAGGCCCCCGCGTTTCATTGCGCTTCATTTTATAATATCTCCAAGCCTACCATCGATACAATACAACAATGAAGTATGTTACTTGATAAAAAGGTTCGGACTTAACCAAACACAATAGGATTCACTTATCAAATAAATAGGAATTAACGTTTGTGTAATTTACTTTAATTATAATAAAACAATTATAGTGCGGAAATATAAAGTGAATGAGACAACAAGATTTTGTTAACGAGGAAACTGCAAATGCAGAAAAATCCCGGGACCTTGTCCAAAATTGAATACTCTCAGGATTAAGCCGCTACACAAAATTACACCTAATTGCGTATAGTTGAGACCAAGCAACTAAACCTATAGTTCACCTAGTTCGGTCTGTATTCCCACGCCTCCAAATTATAAATAAGTCACGTACTTGGAACAATTCCTTTGGGTCGTATTCCAAACAGTAAAGGAACAACAAATCTGTTTGGTATCAACTCTCTTCAACCAAGTGATATGAGTCGGACAAAGGCTCTTCCGTTTATCTTAACATAAACTCCTTCGTCAGGTCCTTAGATCTATCTTATGTTAAATTACCTAAGTAATCATTTAAGATTAAGCCAACAACACTCTTAATCCAAAGAATAGTGTTGATGCCGATCTACTCAATTAATCAATCCATCTATCACAAGGATAAACCGATTATTAATTGGATCCTCTTTTACCGAAACAAGTATTTTGCACACCAAAGATTATAAACCTAAGTAAGATCTTTAATATCTTCTTTGTCTTCAAATATTCTTAAATCTTCAATAAAACCTGCACACAATCACTTGAATCTCTTGTGATCAATCACGCACGGAACGGAGTCTGTTAACAATGGATTGTCACAAGATCGTCTTTAGAACTAACAACAGTCTAAAGATCCCTGTCGAAACTCTGAACTAGTTTGAGTGAATCTTATGTCAGAAGAGAAGATTCTCAAGCATAAACAAACTAGGTGCAATCAGATTTCAACCACCGTTAGTCAATCAAATCAATCGAAAACAAAAGATAAACAATAATTATCTAGTTTCCCACCAACTGTACATGCTAGAGCTTCTCAATCCCAAAGAAGACTTTAAACTGAGCGGCCGTAAGAGATTTCACCTAATTAGGTTACTCTCCTCTCCGAATAGGCGGCTACACCAGTAACGACAACAAAAGAGGAAGTCTGTTGTTAGGAAGGATTAATTTGCTAGAAAGGCAAACTTCAAGCATTTATAGACAAGGAAGTTTGGACACCCAGGAATTTCCAAAACCGAAAATATTCTCAAGATATTCATTAAAGCACAAATTCGGTTTCCATAATTCTTGGAAATGCTCTGTCCAAAAATAATGATCGAAATCTCTCGGAAAATCTAATTAGTAAATACACATTACTAATTCTTATATTTCCCCACAAAATGAAATTAATAACCTTAATTAAAAGATTCTTAACTTACTTATGTTTCGATCCTGGGATTCTCTTCCCTTATCTATTAAGGAATAACTTTGAAAAATTAAAGAAATAAACATTCATAGCACGTGTTCAAAGTATGTCGACATCCTTACTTTGTAAGTTCTCTTTCACACTTACAACCTTGAAACCGATTTGCCACACTTCCAAACAAGTTTATAATTGGTTCATCTGACTTTCAAGAACTATGCGATTGATCAAACAAACATTCAATCACAATCATGGGTTTAACGGTTCGACCAAAACAAGTTTATGTTCTACCTTCCATGTGAGTACTGTGCATAGTCACACTAGGTTTCCAAAATTCGGTTGACTAGGTACTAGGATCGGTTCCCCACATATATATGGTACATAACTTATATGTGTTGCACATGTCCATAGGATCGATTCCCCTTTGCCTAAAAACGTGTTGCACATGTCCATAGGATCGGTTCCCCTTTCTGCTATAAACCTTGCTGCATGCCATACAAGGATCGGTTCGCCTTTGTTATGTACTGCACCTCTTACTAGGATCGGTTCCCCTTTCCCATATTTGGTCAGACATAAAATCACAAACCCGATCATACCATCTCAGGTGATTACTTAAGATCGGTTTCACTAATAAAAATCATACCAATACATAAGTCAGGCCTTTGTGAATAATTCCACCAAGAACACAAAAAAGTTGTGAGCGGTTATACTCAATCACACATATTGGTTGTTCATAAGATATGCAATGAATAACAAAACCAATAACACCTGGCAATTTCCTTTTCGGTTCACAAACAAGTTTATGAACTTACTTCCTTAGAACACATGTAAAACATTATTCCCTAGGAAGAAATCCTTACCTCATACCTATACATAATCACAATAACATTCAAATGATTATGGCGATGTCTTATCTACAAAGTTTAATGGTTAAGCAATAAACCTCGTATTGTATTCCTTAATACTATGTCTATCTAGAGTTCAAATATGCTTCACATTTTTGTTTTCAATATGCACGACTTGAAAGATCCGTTAGGGAATGAAACAGTTCAAGTCAAATATCACTAACCTCAAGTGGAAGGATGATTGTTGTCATTGTATCTCCTTGCTTCTTCACATCTTCAAGACTTCGCAATACTTGTAATGTCTCATATCCTAGTACTTTCAAGCTAACCTATACGAAGTTGACTCTAGTACATAATCAAGCGACTCTTAACATGAGTTTTGATTCACTAAAATATGACAACCAAACTTGACATACCAACGATTGGTGGGTTCAACCGAGCCATGCTCTAACAATCTCCCCCTTTGTCAATTTTAGTGACAAAACTCTTACATCATATGGATAAACAAATTACAAGAATTCATCACACATACGCTTGATTATCGAATTCAACAGCACAGTAAACTGCTTACATTTAATCCTTGAAAATGTCGTTGTTGACATTATAATAACAAATCTAATACTCCCCCTAAGGAAGATAGGTAGATATTCAATCCGCACGTCTTTGTTATACCAATTTATATGACATGTTACTCCCCCTTAGTCTGTGCCTTCACTCTTTAGTTAGATAAACGTTTAAGCACCAATGTTCTTTTCCTTAGCGATACTAATCAATATAAAATCAATGACAGTATCACTTGTTTACTGCATATATTTCTCCCCCTTTTTGTCACAAAATGACAAAGAAACGAAAAAATAAAGGACAACACGAAAAGAATCTTACAAATCTCAAAATAAACTTGCAACATGTAGAGTTAGGCACGAGGGTTCCACACATCATGTTCTGATAACCAATATCAAAACCGAAACTACAAGTAGTTTTATTTTGATATGTTACCAAGGAAACAATTGTCCGAATTTTTTTTTCCAATTTAGTTTAGCAAAACAAAAATCAACTAAGCACCTTAGTCCCTTTGCTAAACCGATTGTTCAAAAACAACCGCTTAATTTGATAAGACCAAAATAAAGATAACTCTATTTTGCTCATCAGGTTCTAATTATCCATAAACTTAGACCTTTCAATTTTAAACAAGACAAGTACTAGGTTAGTTATCTAGCATTTCTTGTTAAGGCATTCGATTAGACTTGAATAACCGAAACCTCACTTCGATAAGTCTAACTAAGATCAGAATTAACTTAGTTTCTCTTATCCGGAATCGAATTGGACTAAACAACTCATCCCGTACTCCTTTTATTTCGTTAAGCCATAAATAATTCATACAAACCAACATAAATCAACTTGCATAATTATTCACCTCAACCGGAAGCAATTGAAACAACATAGACATTAAAAGCACCGCAATTGCACCGAAGTTTTGTAATCCTAAACAATTGATACCACACAATAAAGCAAGATAACACATAGTTTTTCTTAACCGGAACCAATTGAATCACACACATCCACACACACATCATGGAATAAACATCAATTGAACCGAAATTTTGTTAAGCAAAAGCAATAAATATATATAATATAAACTCAGGCTTTTCTTAAACAAGAAAACAATTAACTAACAAGATTGTTACCTCAAATTTCGCATCCACTTCTCCAATATGTTTGCATATTCGTCCACGGAGAATTGATATCGAAATATCATCATGTTGTCATCCTTATGCAAAAACAAAAGAATAACAACAACCAACCTTTACCAGAGAAATGTTGAAAATCGGTTTTAACAATTGCAAGCAAAAGTTGAAAACCGTCGAAACACATATGCTTTTATGCTAAACCAAAACCGATTCAACATATTGTGACTTTTTCACATATTGTTTCTACCAGAACCCCTCATGATTCTTTGATAAAGCCTACCAACATGGGCTAGAACTTAATCCTGCTAAATCAAAAAGTCACCCAAACCACAAGGGTTCATAATATATGAGATAGAATATTAAGGTAGTAAAACCGAAATCAAACATCTCATAAACATACATAGCAATAAGATAAAAGCATTCAAGCACATGCTATGTAAACCGAAAACTATCACAAGAAAAATTACCAATCAAATAATTTTATTCATAATAGACCAATACAATCAATGAAAGATATCAAAAATTGATGTTTATTATTCTAGATTAAGTAATACATCAAATAACTTAATCTCTATTAACCTTCAGATAGGTGTTTTCAAAGATCATCTTCAATTTCCTCAAATTTTTCAGGATCTTCATCAACAGCATCTCGACTGATATCTCGGATTCTGCACACAGTACCTTGGTTATGTTCACAGGCTAAAACATTAACCTTTCGATTAATATTCCGAGCATACTCCCTATTAACGATTCCAAGTTTAATCATTTTCCTAATCCTTTGGTTACGGATAACAGTTCTTAGTAATGTTGCCTGTCTATGATGAGTTTCGATGGTACTGAGGAGGACTTGTTGTAGATTGATAATATCAACCTCATCATCCAAACTGTTTTGGACAAAGAGATGAGTCATATCTTCCTTTTCATTATTGATATTTTCACAACCAGATTTTTTGAAGGTATTATCAAGATGAACACTTTCCTTAGAAGTCATTCCACTCAAGGCTTTCAGAAGTTGTGCTTGAGATATGGTTTGAGAATACATCCTTTTGTATAAGTTCTCAGACACGTTGAGTACAAATACTTAAAATACTTTTAACACATTCCAATCATAGATATCAGCCTTATATAAATAATTCTGACAAGATTTGAAAATATTTTCGCATCTAATGTGTTACAGAAACACAATATTCTCCAAAGAGATTTTCTCCAAAATCGGTATCAAGAGATACTACAAAATAACCACTCAAATACTCTTTACACAAGTTGTTGTAAGACAACCTTTCTACACATAAGAATGTTTAAAGTATATTTAAGGTAGATTGTGTAATCTATCTATATTGAATAAGAGATATTAGTAGGATACCAGCAGCCCAGGTATATGTGCTTCCTTACATCCGAAGATTTGGCATTATAAGGGCGCACAATCCAATGCAGTTATGCACTGGGATGAGGATATTCCTCATCATATACCTCAGGAGGAGATATTCCTCCTTTTTGAACATCATCATGTTCTTCTTCATGGGATATGAACCCATCCTCTTTGTTAGGAAAATTGCGAGATGCAATATCCTCAATTACATCTTGTGCCCAGGATGGTATGTTCCTTGAACTTGAACCCGTTTTGTCTAGATCTTCCAGTTGGCAGTTTGCTAATGTCTCTTGTTCAAGACGCTCTATATGTCCTCTTAAGGTATCCATTCCTTGCTGGAAATGTTTTTCTAAACATTGGTTTAGATATACCTATCGACATATTACAGTAAGAAGTTTCTCAATAAGGACTTTATTCCTTAACTGTGAATGTTCTAGCGATTGAGTAAGAATTTCACACTCAGTAGTTTGTTGATGAACTTCATTGCACAAGGCCAATTTTTGTTCCATATAATCTGCCAGATTATTTTGAAGACTGAGTGTTTCTCGCTTTCCTTCACATATTCTTACATTTAGTTGAACAATAAGTTCTGTGACATCATCTAGACTGTCAATGGTTTTTCCCTTTTCTGAATAGTTTTCAGCATGCTTGAAAAATCTTTCCAACACCTTACGAAATTCAGAGCTTGGGCAGGCCAGTGAATCTCTTTTCAGACAATTTTTCACTAGGAATTGGAGTCGGATGCAAAACATGTTTCTTGAGTTTCGGACTCATTCTTTTCTGATTAGGAACCTGATTCACAATCAAGTTATTAGTCATATACTTCTTCTTTGATTTTAGAAAAGACTTTCGAGACCAATTTCCATTGGTTTTCTTTGAGATTTTATTCTCATTATCTTGACTTACATTAACTAAACCATCCTTTGGATTCATTCTTATAGGTTGGATCGCACCAAACACAGATTGTTAGATATTTTCGTGTTTGCGTGCTCTGATACCAATTGAAAAAGCGGGGGTCTAGCAACACCACCCAATATTTCGCTTAGTAATCTGTATGGACTAACTCCGAAATACTTTGCCAGAGAATCAACTAGACAGTCAGACTCAATCTAGATAAAAGTATCTCAAGGAGTTAATATCTCTCTCTCTTGATTTGATTTTTACTCAAGCTAAAAACAATAGCGAGTCTTTATCAAATACAAGGAATACTTGGACGATACCAAAGACCAATGTCCAAGGATCAATCAATATCAATCAACAACCAAAGGTTGGATTTCTAATTGATGATCACGGACGCACAACATGTATTATTTCAATTATATAAAATATAATGCGGAAAAGAAATAACACAGACACCAGAAATTTTGTTAACGAGGAAACCGAAAATGCAGAAAAACCCCGGGACCTAGTCCACATCGAATACACACTGTATTAAGCCGCTACAGACACTAGCGTACTGCGAACTAACTTCGGACTGGACTATAGTTGAACCTTAATCCGTCTCCCACCGATCCAAGGTACAGTTGTACTCCTACGCCTCTGATCCCAACAGGATAATGCGCACTTGATTCCCTTAGCATCCACAACCAAGAGTTGTTGTAACCCAAAATCATAGACTTCATAATAAACAGATCTGTCTCACACAAAAAAGTCTATAAAAGGATAAATTTGTCTCCCACAGATAAACCCTAGGTTTTGTTCCGTATTTTGATATGAAATCAAGGTGAACATGAACCAATTGATAATACGGTCTTATATTCCCGAAGAACATCCTAGATTAATCAATCACCTCTCTACAATCCTTTCCTGACTACACAAGCAGATTGTCGAGGAATCACAAATAGTGATACGAAGATGTTTGTGACTTCTTTATCTTGCCTATCGAAGAACTCTCACGATCTCAAGCCAATCAATCGATTTTACTCGTACGATAGAAGATGCAAGATCAGATCACACAACTACGATAAAGTAGTATCGGTCTGGCTTCACAATCCCAATGAAGTCTTTAAGTCCTTAACCTGATTTTAGAGAAGAAAATCAAAGGGTTAATGGATATCGACTCTAGCGGGCGCACTAGTAGCACACAGACGTGTGGGGATTAGTTTTGCACAATGCTAGATGTCTCCTTTATATAGCCTTCAAATCATGGTTTTGCCTTAGTTACAAAGCAATCCTTATTCACCGTTAGATGAAAACCTGATTTAGATCCAAGCTAATATTTCTCAACTGTTAGATCGAAAACTTAGCTTGTCACACACACTTGGGTAGACGTTTACTGGGTTTGTGAAAACCATTCCCAAACGTGTACGTGTATGTTGGTTCAACATAGTAACCCAAAAGGTTAACCATATGAGCATTTCATATTAACCTTGTTCTTCTTCACCATAACTAGTTCAATTGACTCAAATGAACTAGTTAAAGAGTTGTTCAATTGCTATGAGATCTTATGTAACTACACAATACACAATTGAAACAAAGATGATTCGATTCGATTGAATCGGCTCATGAACATTATAGCCACGGTTTGCATAAAGCATTCCTTAGTAATTTAATGTTTCATGTTCAGAGAACATCCTTAGATCATAACCTCTTAAGTTTACAAACAAGTTCGCGGACTTAAGTTAATCGGTTGAGTTTTCCAAACTCAGTAAAAATTCTCGAAAAGAGAACTTCTGCCAGTTTGCGAACTGAGTTCACGGACTTAGCACACAAACGAGTTTTGGAAAATCCAGCAGAAATTCTCGGTCGAGAACTTCCGACAGTTCGCGGACTTGGCAAGCCAATTCCACAATCCTCCCGATTTCTCTTGATCAACAAAGTTCGAAAACTTCGGTTCAAGGAATACATGGTTATACAATATAAACTCCCATTTCAATCATTGAGACATTCTTAGAGGATGCTATGTATCCGGTATTCACAGATCGATTCACGTCAGAGAATTTCTCAACGTGATTGAAACTTTTCATGACTTTCATCACTTGGTGAAGATAAACTTGATCAAAGTGAAACGCTTTGCTAACACACGATTTCGAGATAAAAGATAAGCAATGAATGCTCAGCTCGAAACATAAAATGTGTATGATCTAGTCTATATAGAATACGACTTTTGTCTCATAAGAAGTAGGAGATAGAAGAGATAGACTTTTGAGTGATAGATAAGTTCAAGTCTCCACATAAATTTTTGTTGATGAAGTTCCACGGTTCCTTGTATAGATCTTCGTCGTTGTACGATGAATCACCATGAAGTCCTTGAGCTCAACTACACTTTTCTATCCTAGTCCGAGACTTAGCTATGTAGGATAGAAATCAAGACTTACAATTTTGATCACTAACATTGACAAACATGCTTGAGATAGCAACGCATGCGAGGTTGACCGAGCTATGCTCTAACAATCTCCCCCTTAGTCAATTTTAGTGACAAAACTATTAATACATATGGAATACAAAAAAGATAAACTTTAGTGGCTCCTATTCCATAGTCTAATCTTCAACGTTCCTTGAAATCTTCGTCCTTCCGAGTACTCCAATGATCCCAAAGGTTGTAAGTTTAGCACCATCGTTGTTGAAGATCCGTATCTATAACAATGAGAGAAATCGAGATTCTCGATCATTATTATACAGTGTCATAGTATTATTATATAACATCAAAGTCCAATTGTATCACGACTTTAACAATAATACTACGGTGATATGTATCACTCCCCCTTAGTCAATACTCCATCTCGATCATGGAAACCACTCCCCCTTACACAATGATCCGAAAACCATATGTATTTGTAGTGTGAACTACAATATTTCTCCCCCTTTTTGTCAATAAAATTGGCAAAGGTACAAGAATAGGATCATAATGAAATTTCCACAAGAGACATTTCATGACCAAAAGAAAAATACATACCAACTTAATTTAGATGCAATCTAATATCCGAAGCTAACAACATTCATTAAGGGGTTTTAAGATACAAGATAACTCCTATAAAATTCCACAGTCGCACTCCCCGCAAGATACTACCATTAAGCACAAGTTCAAAAGAACTCTCCCCCATTTGATGTCATTCCTAAGAGAACAACAAGAGCGACCTTAATTTCGAAAGAAAAGAAGGATTTTTTATTGAACACCAAAAACCATAGGAATGATTTTCTATATCCAAAGCTCAACCAAATTAACCACAAGTAAAACCCATGATTAATTCAATTGGAATACGCAACTAAATCAAACCACAAAAGTGATCAATTTAATTGAAAGTGCTCAACATAAGTAAACTCACAGAGCTACGACTAAGTCAATCACACGGAGATGACTAACTTAACCGTTCAAATTCTCAACATAAGGAAAAACTTACGGAATATATGACTACATTAACCAAAGAACATGATAGTGTAGCCTTTCATATACTCAACACAAGAACTTGTGGAATATATGAAAACTCAACTAGATTAACTACAAGAGAACCTATAATTAATCTAATTGGAATACAAACAACCAAACTAATCACCGAAGTAATCAATTTAATTATTTTGGGCTCAAAATAAGAGAACTTATGGAACCCCGACTAAGTTCATCATAGAATATGACAACCTTAACCGTACATGTACTCGACATAAGAAAGAAGACTTATGGAGTACTAACTAAATAACCAAACTAGTTGATTAATTTAGTTCCTAATGCTCGACATATAGCATCTTATGGAACAACCAACAAAGCCAAGGTAAATCGACTTAGTTGTAAGGTGCTCAACATAAGACACACAATGGAGCCTTCACGGTAAAACATAATAAAATGGATCAATGAAGATCAATACCGTGGATAACATACAAGGATCTATTCTATTTTCCATCATAACGACATAATAGACTTTATCCTTGTTGAACAAAAGATTTTATCCTATTTTCCATCAAATACATGACTGCATAGGAACTTTTGTATATGTCAAAAGTCCATTCGTCCTTTCATCAATACGAATACCGATTCATGAACGACTTTACTTTTGACTGCAATATGGGACCTTCAAGTTCACGGACGTAAACAATACATATCCCATAAAAATATTGCAATATCACAAACCATTAAAATACTGCAATAAACATCATCCTCCAAATATTTTTAGAATTTAATACCAATAAACCTAAAAAATAACATAAGAAGATGAAAACAAAAAAGCTATGTGTAGTCACAATCATCGCTATTCAAAGCACTAGTTATTCTTCCAACTAATCCAAAAAGAAGACATCCTAGGCGACAATGCCTTTGAGAAATTCAGCATCATTCCCAAACTCCTTGTTGTCAACAGCCATTGGAACATACGGTTCACGAAGATAGGAGTTTATATCAACGAACTGTCTTGGCTGATTATGTCGTACCAAGGCTCTCTGAATTTCTAAGGACTTTGACACAAAAGCCTTTATTTCACGAATCTCCTTTCTTACTTCCTTCAACTCATCAAGAACATCGGAAAACTTCTGAGAGTTAGAAGGCACAGCCCTGGGATTTCTTGTATTCCTTCTTTTTCTTTTCAGGGACTTAGAAACAGGAGATTTTTCTTTTTCCTTGATTGAAGATTTAACAATCATGTTGACATCCTTTCCATCTGACATGGTGCTTTGAGAACAGTTATAAACAACTGGATTTGTGTGATTGAATCACTTAACTCAACAAGCAATCTTATATAGGATGTCAAAAAGGAAAAAGGAATGTAGGGTTCGAAACCTATTGACAGGTTCGTATACGCCCAACTCTAAAACCCTATAAAGAGTAGAATTGTCGATAATAACCCTTTATTTTATTTGATAGACAGAAAATAACAAATCTAAGAAAAGAAGGAAAAACTTTACTGAAGCCTGAATCACACTCAATCTTGTCTCTTTTCGATCAGGCACATGAGACAAGATTTTCCCAACAACACAATCAAGTTGTGTTGCGATGAACAACGATTTGTCCATTTTTCCTCAAGGGAGGAATCTTCAGACTTCTGTCTATCAAAACGATTCGACCATACTTTCTTTTCAAATGGTCTTACTCTATCCCTGGAAACCAACTTCTTAGACGAAGATAAGATCCTACATACCTCGGCGGTCTTCTGAGCAAGTTTCAGCTTCCTTGCTAATCGATCTGCTCTTCGTTGAAGTTTGCTGGCGTGCCTTATTTGGTGCTTGTACTTGTAACACCTTGATAGTTCGTGTCCCTTCATCGAACAAAACGAGCACGTCAAACTTGGATAGTATTCAGGCATCTGAGATGTGCAAGCCTAGACATACAGTAGATCCTGAAACATTACTGACAGGGTTTCCAGTTAGAGAATCTTCCAGCTTGATTGGGTTTCCTTCTTCTCCGAACCCATTGAGGTTGATATATGTATTGCTACAAGTATCAAAATCGATGTTTTCACCAAGGAGCCCTACACTTGATTTCCTATCTTCATCGGAATCATAGGTTTCAGACATTTCATCAAGTGTTACAGCTAGACCTTTGTTCCCAGTGTATTTTCTACGATTTGGGCATTCGTTAGCAAAATGGCCAAAACCCTTACACTTAAAGCACTGAGGCATGTCCTCGTCATCAGCCTCATCAGCATCCCTGTTTTTAGGAGGTACGCGACCGTGAGGTTTGTCTGATGACCTAGGTTTGTCTCTTGAAAACCGTTTGCTTCTCTTAAACAGAAGATCCCTAAACTGTCTTGTGATCAAGGAGACCGACTTGTCAAGGTCTTCATCTGAAAAATCATTCTCAGACTGATCATCCTCAGAGACATGAACACTTTTACCTTTGGTAAGTAATTTAGTGGTCTTTTGTGCTTTAAAGGAAACATCCTTACCGACTTTGGATGTATGTTCATGGTCAAATATCTTTAGCTTCCCAACCAAGGTGTTTCTGGAAAGATTATTGAGGTTATTCCCCCCAAAGATGGCATGCTTCTTAGACTCGTATCTAGATGGCAGCGATCTGAGAATTTTCATCACAATGTCTTTTTCAGGAATAGTCTTACCCAATGCAAAAAATGCATTAACAATTTCAGACACTTTGTGATTAAACTCATCAAATGTGTCTTCATCTGCCATACGAAGGTTCTCCCAATCAAAATTAAGGTTTTGAAGCCTAGCTTCCTTTTCACTGGAGTTTCCTTCAAATATGGTTTCTAAGATATCCCAAGCATCTTTAGACCTAGTGCAATTAGACAAATGGTGTTGAAGGCTTGGGGCAATGGCATGTATGATAGCATTTAACCCTTCAGAATTCCGCTTTGCAGCAAGAATCTCGGCAACATTATATTCACCAATATTCTTGGGAACAGTTCCGTCTCCAGCTGCAACAACGGGAGCATCATAACCATTCACCACATAGACCCATGATTCAAGAAAAGCTCGCATAGCAATTTTCCACCATAAGTAATTGGAGACATCGAATACTGGTGGTACGTTAATAGAGATATCACCTCTGTCCATAGAGTCAGATCGCTACAAACACGGATTGTTAGGTCTTAAACGTGTTTTCCTGCTCTGATACCAATTGAAAAAGCGGGGGTCTAACAACACCACCCAATATTTCGCTTAGCAATATGTACAGACTAACTCCGAAATACTTTGTTAGAGAATCAACTAGACAGTCAGACCCAATTCAGATAAAAGTATCTCAATGAGTTAATATCTATTTCTTGATTTGATTTTTACTCAAGCTAAAAACAATAGAGAGTCTTTATCAAATACAAGGAATACTTGGACGGTACCAAAGACCAATGTCCAAGGATCAATCAATCTCAATCAATAACCAAAGGTCGGATTTCCAATTGATGATCACGAACGCACAACCTGTAAATATAATGCGGAAAAGAAATAACACAGACACCATAAATTTTGTTAACGAGGAAACCGCAAATGCAGAAAAACCCCGGGACCTAGTCCAGATTGAATACACACTGTATTAAGCCGCTACAGACACTAGCCTACTGCAAACTAACTTCGGACTGGACTACAGTTGAACCCCAATCAGTCTCCCACCGATCCAAGGTACAGTTGTACTCCTACGCCTCTGATCCCAACAGGATAATGCGCACTTGATTCCCTTAGCATCCACAACCAAGAGTTGTTGTAACCCAAAATCATAGACTTCATAATAAACAGATCTGTCTCACACAAAAAAGTCTATAAAAGGATAAATTTGTCTCCCACAGATAAACCCTAGGTTTTGTTCCGTCTTTTGATATGAAATCAAGGTGAACATGAACCAATTGATAATCCGGTCTTATATTCCCGAAGAACAGCCTAGATTAATCAATCACCTCTCTACAATCCTTTCCTGACTACACAAGCGGATTGTCGAGGAATCACAAATAGTGATACGAAGATGTTTGTGACTTCTTTATCTTGCCTATCGAAGAACTCTCACGATCTCAAGCCAATCAATCGATTGTACTCGTACGATATAAGATGCAAGATCAGATCACACAACTACGATAAAGTAGTATCGGTCTGGCTTCACAATCCCAATGAAGTCTTTAAGTCGTTAACCTGATTTTAGAGAAGAAAATCAAAGCTTAATGGAGATCGACTCTAGTAGCACACAAACGTGTGGGGATTAGTTTTGCACAATGCTAGATGTCTCCTTTATATAGTCTTCAAATCAGGGTTTTGCCTTAGTTACAAAGCAATCCATATTCACCGTTAGATGAAAACCTGATTTAGATTCATGCTAATATTTCTCAACCGTTAGATCGAAAACTTAGCTTGTCACACACACTTGGTATACGTTTACTGGGTTCGTGAAAACCATGCACAAACGTGTATGTTGGTTCAACATGGTAACCCAAAAGGTAAACCATATGAGAATTTCATATTAACCTTGTTCTTCTTCACCATAACTAGTTCAATTGACTCAAATGAATTAGTTAAAGAGTTGTTCAATTGCTATGAGATCTTATGTAACTACACAAGACACAATTGAAACAAAGATGATTCGATTTGATTGAATCGGCTCATGAACATTATAGCCACGGTTTGCATAAAGCATTCCTTAGTAATTTAATGTTTCATGTTCATAGGACATATTTGGATCATAACCTCTTAAGTTCACAAACAAGTTCGCGGACTTAAGTTAATCGGTTGAGTTTTCCAAACTTAGCAAAAATTCTCGGAAAGAGAACTTCCGCCACTTCGTGGACTGAGTTCGCGGACTTAGCACACAAACGAGTTTCAAAAAATCCAGCAGAAATTTTCGGTCGAGAATTTCCGATAGTTCGCGGACTTGGAAAGCCAATTCCACAATCCTCCCGATTTCTCTTGATCAAAAAAGTTCAAAAACTTCGGTTCAAGGAATACATGGTTATGTAATCTAAACTCTCAGTTCAATCATTGAGACATTCTCAGAGGACGCTATGTATCTGTTATTCACAGACCGATTCACGTCAGAGCAATTCTCAAAGTGATTGAAACTTTTCATGACTTTCGTCACTAGGTGAAGATAAACTTGATCAAAGTGAAACGCTTTACCAACACACGATTTCGAGATAAAAGATAAGCAAGGAATGCTCAGCTCGAAACATCAAATGTGTATTATCTAGTCTATATAGCATACGACTTTTGTCTCATAAGAAGTAGGAGATAGAAGAGATAAACTTTTGAGTGATAGATAAGTCCAAGTCTCCACATACCTTTTTGTTGATGAAGTTCCACGGTTCCTTGTATATATCTTCGTCGTTGTATGATGAATCGCCATGAAGACCTTGAGCTCAACTACACTTTTCCATCCTAGTCCGAGACTTAGATATGTAGGCTAGAAATCAAGACTTATAGTTTTGATCACTAACATTGACAAACATGCTTGAGATAGCAACGCATGCGAGGTTGACCGAGCTATGCTCTAACACACGTTAGAGCTTCTCAATCCCAAAGAAGACTTTAAACTTAGCGGTCGTAAGAGATTTCGCCTAATTAGGTTACTCTTCTCTCCGAATAGGCGGCTACACCAGTAACAACAACAAAAGAAGAAGTCTGTTGTAACGAAGGATTAGTTTGCTAGAAAGGCAAACTTCAAGTATTTATAGACAAGGAAGTTTGGACACCAAGGAACTTCAAAAACCGAAAATATTCTCAAGATATTCATTAAAGCACAGATTCGGTTTCCATAATTCCTGGAAATGCTCTGTCCAAAAATAATGATCGAAATCTCTCGGAAAATCTAATTAGTAAATGCACATTACTAATTCTTATATTTCCCTAAAAAATGAAATTAATAACCTTAATTAAAAGATTCTTAACATACTTATGTTTCGATCCTGGGATTCTCTTCCCTTAGCTATTAAGGAATAACTTTGAACAATTAAAGAAATAAACATTCATAGCACGTGTTCAAATTATGTCGACATCCTTACTTTGTAAGTTCTCTTTAACACTTACAACCTTGAAACCGATTTTCCACACTTCCAAACAAGTTTAGAATTGGTTCATCTGACTTTCAAGAACTATGCGATTGAACAAACAAACATCCAATCACAGTCATGAGTTTAACGGTTCTACCAAAACAAGTTTCGATTCTACCTTCCATGTGAGTATTGTGCATAGTCACACTAGCTTTCCAAAATTCGATTGACTAGGTACTAGGATCGGTTCCCATATATATATTGTATCTAACTTATATGTGTTGCACATGTCCATAGGATCGGTTCCCCTTTGCCTAAAAACGTGTTGCACATGTCCATAGGATCGGCTCCCCTTTGCCTAAAAACGTGTTGCACATGTCCATAGGATCGGTTCCCCTTTCTGCTATAAACCTTGATGCACCCCATACAAGGATCGGTTCCCCTTTGTGATTTACTGCACCTCTTACTAGGATCGGTTCCCCTTTCCCATATTTGGTCAGACATAAAATCATAAACCCGATCGTACCATCTCAGGTGATTACTTAAGATCGGTTTCACTGATAAAAGTCATACCAATACATAAGTCAGGCCTTTGTGAATAGTTCTACCAAGAACACAAACAAGTTGTGAGCAGTTATACTCAATTACACATATTGGTTGTTCATAAGATATGCAATGAATAACAAAACCAATAATACCCGGAAATTTCCTTTTCGGTTCACAAATAAGTTTATGAACTTACTTCCTTAGAACATTGTTCCCTAGGATGAAATCCTCACCTTATACCCATAAATAATCACAATAGCATTCAAATGGTTATGGCGATGTATTATCTACAAAGTTTAATGGTTAAGTAATAAACCTCGTATTGTATTCCTTAATATTATGTTTATCTAGAGTTCAAATATGCTTCGCAGTTTTATTTTCAATATGCACGACTTGAAAGATACATTAGGGAATGAAACTGTTCAAGTCAAATATCACTAACCTCAAAAGGATGATTGTTGTCGTTGTAGCTCCTTGCTTCTTCACATCTTCAAGACTTCACAATACTTGTAATGTATCATATCCTAATGCTTTCAAGCTAACATATACGAAGTTGACTCTAGTACATAATCAAGCGATTCTTAACATGAGTTTTGATTCACTAAAATATGACAACCAAACTTGGCATACCAACGCTTGGTGGGTTCAACCAAGCAATCCTCTAACAACAAGCTTGACTCGAAATTTCTTATTTAACATAAATATACTAGAAATCATACGACACAGTATCATAAAGATAGAATGATAAATCTTGTGAGTAAATAGAATGGTTCAGTCTTCACATACCTTGTTGATGATTTTTTTCAAATGTATTCGTCAATCTTCAGTCTTGGAGGGTTATTCAGTGATGTCTGATACTCAACTACCAATTTCTATACCTAGTCTGATACTTGACTTAGTATACTACAAATCAAGATATAATATTGTTTATCTAACATTGACAACAAGATTGTGATTGTAAAATTTGTGAGTTTGACCGACCAGTGCTCCAACAAATATAAACTCCTTTATTTGGTCAGATCAACCAAGATACGTTTACCGAAATAATCAATCTTAGTTGACAAACTATCAAAATAATTATCAAATAGAAACACAAAGATAGATTTCAAATTTGTACAACAAGCTTTAAAGTTTATTTGAGATAAAGGACTTGTCGGATCCCAATCAATCAATTATGCACGGAGTTATCACAAAGACCAGAATACCAAAAAAAAATCTTTCAGTCTTCACTCTTTTGTCTTCAAAGTACCTACACAAACAACTCGATTTCACTAATGAACGATCACACACATAAGAATATTTGTTGACAAAGGATGATCAAAGGTCCTATCTTCAGATCCGGATGCAATAGAGCAGATTTGAAATCCTTGAACTAGTTCGAGTGACCTTATATTAGAAGATAATGATCACATAATAAACAAACTAGATCTATCAAGTTTCAACTTTACTGTTAGTCAATAAAATTTACAACCGAAAACTAAATAACAATACGATTCTTAGTTTCGACTAACGGTACTACTAGAGCTTCTTTAATCTCATATTAGTCTTTAAATGAAGAGTATATAAGATATTTCACCTAATTATAATACTCTTATCTCGAGCGAGTATTACAAAAATACTACAATGAGCTTCCCGCACAAACCGTTAGTTTAATATGTCCAAAGGATAAGTTTGTAAGAATTACAACGCTTCGCTATTTATAGTGACCAAGGTAGTTTGAACAACAAAGAATTACTAAATCATAAAATACCAATGGTATTCAATAAATGTTTATTTTCGGTTTTGTTAAAATTACAACTGTAATCCAACTCATGTACCTAAATCTCTCTTGCATGACAACTAATATTAGCTAGCACATAGCATATATTTTACTAATATAATATAGCAATCAGAGATACACTTATCCACTGGGATATGAAAAGTACATATAATTCCGAATATCAAAAAGATATTTAGAATATTTCAGTTTCGTGATCTAACCTTGGGTATCAAGGAAAATACTTGAACATTAAGTAATAAGAGTTTACCATATGTTCAAATGCTATGTCGATATCTTATGAACTTCTATATCAACCAAAACACATTTCTGATAGCCGTGTAAAGCCTAAGATAATAGCCAAACCAAAAACGTCTATTATGGTTAACCTAATGGTCGGGTCCTGCTAGGGATCCATAAGATCAGTCCTAGTACTGATTCTTGGGACCGATCCTAGTAGAGATCCTTGGTAAGGGATCATTCGTACCCGTGATCTTCAGAAATGCAATAAACAAATTTCTCAAGGAATGCAATCTTTTGCAAACCGTGGGTATGATGTTCATGAAATGATTCGAGTGAATCAAAATCGATTTTGCTTCAATTGTGTCTTGTATACTTTTATGAGATTTAAGCAATTGAACAACTCTCTAACTAGTTCCATTTGAGTCATTTGAACTAGTTGTGATAAAGATGAATCAGGTTGATATGAAAGTGCTCATATGGCTAACCTCGGTTAACTATTG
Source organism: Papaver somniferum (assembly GCF_003573695.1). Classification (NCBI taxonomy): domain Eukaryota; kingdom Viridiplantae; phylum Streptophyta; class Magnoliopsida; order Ranunculales; family Papaveraceae; genus Papaver; species Papaver somniferum. The sequence continues at coordinate 159,809,067 of NC_039364.1, read as the reverse complement.
TTGAACCAACTAAGTGCACGCGTTTAGGTACGGTTACCTTTATCTAAATGATGGTACATTTCATTTGTGTGTAACAAGCTAAGTTCGATATAACGGTTGAAAGATATTAGCTTGAATCTAATCATGTGTTTCATCTAACGGTGAATATTGAATGCTTTGTTACCAAGGTAACATTGATTGCAAACCTGATCTGAAGACTATATAAAGGAGAACTCTAGCAGTTGGAAACCTAATCCCCACACCTCATGTGTGATAGTAGTTGCGACTAGAGTCGATTCTCCTTTAACCTTAGGTTTTTCCAAAACCCTGTAGGTTAACGACTTAAATACTTCATTGGGATTGTGAAGCCTGACCCAACTATTTCTCTGTAGTTGCATGTTCCGATCTTCCTGTTTTCTATTGTGATTGAGAACTATCTTCTTTAAGATTTGCTCGAGATTTATTCTCCTATAGGCAAGATTGAAAAGTAGTCACAAACATCTCCGTCTCATCGTTTTGATTCTAAAATATCTTGTTTCGTTAATCGATTAAGATTATTGTGAGGTGATTGATAATACTAGGTTGTTCTTCGGGAGTATAAGTCTGGTTTATCAATTGGTTCCTGTTCACCTTGATTTATCAAAGACGGAACAAAACTCATAGGTTTATCTGTGGGAGACAAATTTATCTATACAATAGACTTTTCTATGTGAGACAAATTTGTTTGTCAAGTATTCGAATTTGGGTCGTAGCAACTCTTAGTTGTGGGTGAGATCAGCTAAGGGATTCAAGTGCGCAAAATCCGGCGTAGTTCAAGAGGCGTAAGGAACGCAACTGTACCTTGATCAGTGTGAATTGGTTAGGGCTCAACTACATTCCACTCCGAAGTTATAACTTGGAGTAGGCTAGTTTCTGTAGCGGCTTAATACAGTGTGGTGTTCAAATATAGACTAGGTCCCGGAATTTTTATGCATTTGCGGTTTCCTTGGAATTGCAACAAGGAATCTTGATTTTCTGAAAAACGAATTGAAGAAAGCAACTGATGAGCTCGTCCATGTTCAATCTTTGGTTGCTGGCTATGTTTAATGTTTTTTTTTTCCAAATCATGATTCTCTAAGAGTTGTTTTGATTTTGTCTAGGAATTCTTCTTATGAGAATTTTATTCTTGTGTTTTTAGGAAGAATAACTAGAGTTTGGAATAACCATTATTGTGATTACACATAGCTATGTCCAACGATTTTCATTTTCAATGTTTTTAGATTTATTCGTTTAAATTCTAAAGTTTGTTTGGAAGATGATTTTTGCAGTATTAGTCTTTATGGTTTTATATATTGCAATTTGTTATGGGATATGTGTGTTTGCGTCCGTGAACTGTGTATGTCCCATACGTGGTCAAAAGTTAAGTCTTTCATATGTCGATATGCAAGTATTGATAAAAGATTGAATGAACTTTTGACTTACAAAAGTTAAGCCTTTTATGTCATTATGCAAATATTGATGGAAGAAAGGATGAGATTTTGTTTACAAGGATTATGTCTATTGTATGTCATTGTGCAAATGGTGATGAGAAATAGAATGAATATTTATCTATTCCACAGTATTGATCTTCCCTGATCCATATTTCTTATGTATGTACTGTGCGGCTCCGTAAGTTTTCTTATGTTCAACATTTCCGATTAAATTAATCATGGGTTTTCTGTGGTTAATTTAATTGAGTATATTGGATACAAATTCATATTCCTATGTGATCTGTGTTGTCCAAAGAAATCCTCATTTTCTTGTGAAAGTAAGGTCGCTCTTGTTGTTCTTTCGGGAATGACATTTTATGGGGGAGAGTTCTTAATTGAACTTGTGCTTAATTGCCAAATCTTTGTGGGGAGTGCGGCTGTAGAATATTATAGGGGTTATCTTGTATCTTTATAAACTCCTTGATGAATGCATTTAGTTTCGGTATATGATTGCATCTAAACAAAGTTGAAATGTGCTTCTCTTTTGGTCATGAAGTATCTCTATGGAAAATTCATTAGGATCCACTAGTTTTCGTACCTTTGCCAATTTATATTGACAAAAAGCGGGAGAATTAAAGTGTAGTTCACACTACAAAGACATATGGTTTACGAATCATTATGTAAGGGGGAGTGGTTTTCAGGTGAGATGAAGTATTGACTAGGGGGGGGGGGGTGATACATATCACCATAGTATTGTTTTCAAAGTTGTGATACAATTGAACTTTGATGTTGTGTAATAATACTATCACACTGTATAACAATGATTTAGAGATATTATTTTCTCATTGTTATAGCTACGGATCTTCAAACACGATGATGCTGAGTTGAACACATTTAGAATCATTGAAGTACTTGGAAGTGATGAAGATTTCGAGTAATGTTGAAGAACCAAGGAGATCAAGCATTTGGATGAGAAGCTATAAAGTTTATTTATTTTGTAATCCATATATATTGATAGTTTTGTCATTAAAATTGACAAAGGGGGAGATTGTTAGAGAATTGCTCGGTCGAACTCGCAAGCTTTTCTATCTCAAGCTTGTTTGTCAAGTTTAGTTGCCAAAACTATAAGTCTTGATTTCTAGTCTACTTATAGCTAAGTCTCGGATTAGGATAGTAAGTGTAGTTGAGCTTTAGACTTCACGGCGTTCATCGAATGAAGACGAAGAACTACTCAAGGGAACTTGTGGAACTTCATCAACAAAAGGTATGTAGAGACTTGAACTCATCTATCACTCAAAAGTCTATCTACTCTATCTTCTATTTGAGACAAAACGTCGTATTGCTATATAGAATTCAATTATGCACATTTCATACTTCGAGCCGAGTTTATCTCGCTTATTTATTTCTCGAAATATGTGTTGATAAGCTTTCGCTTTAACCAAGTTCATATTTATTCTTGATGAAAGTCAAAAGATGATCATGTGAAAATTGCCTGGTAACATCTTACCTGATTTGTGTGAGATAGTCATTTGATGTAGACCTGGAATGTTTCGTAATGATTATTTCAATAACTTGAAAATTTCTTTGATGCTAATAGTTAGTGAAAACAACTATTTTCATCCTCTAAGAATGTTTCAATGATTGAACATGTAACCATGATTGGATATAAACATAGTGTGTATTCACATTTGTGTAAAGGCCAAAACCGGGAACCATGGTATACGTACCCGTACGTGTACTGATTGGTTGTTGGAAGTCCGGGAACTAAGTATGCGTACCCGTACGCGTACTGGCGGAAGTTCAAGTTCGTGAATTTATGTCAGAGTTTGGAAGTGTAATGGTATGCGTACCCGTAGGCGTACTGGCGAAACCAAACTCAGTCCGTCTACTTAGGTATCCGTACCCGTTTGCATACTTAAGTAGGTTATGTTTTAAAAATAGGTTTGTTCATGAACTAATACATTTATATAATAAGGAATGCAATCTTTTGCAAACCTTGGCTATGATGTTCATGAAATGATTCGAGTGAATCAAAATCGATTTTGCTTCAATTGTGTCTTGTGTACTACTTTTATGAGATATAAGCAATTGAACAACTCTCTAACTAGTTTCATTTGAGTCATTTGAACTAGTTGTGATTGTGATAAAAATGAATAAGGTTGATATGAAAGTGATCATATGGCTAACCTCGGTTAACTATTGTTGAACCAACTAAGTGTACACGTTTAGGTACGGTTACCTTTTTCTAAATGATGGTACATTTCATTTGTGTATAACAAGATAAGTTCTATTTAACGGTTGAAAGATATTAGCTTGAATATAATCAGGTTTTCATTTCACGGTGAATATTGATTGCTTTGTTACCAAGGTAACATTAATTGCAAACCCTGATTTGAAGAATATATAAATGAGAACTCTAGCAACTGGGAAACCTAATCCCCACACCTCCTGTGTGATACTAGTTGCGAGTAGAGTTGATTCTCCTTTAACCTTATGTTTTTCCAAAACCCTGTAGGTTAACGACTTAAAGACTTCATTGGGATTGTGAAGCCAGACCCAACTATTTCTCTGTAGTTGCGTGTTCTGATCTTGCTGTTTTCTATTGTGATTGAGTACTATCTTCTTTTACATTTGCTCAAGATTTATTCTCTGATAGGCAAGATTGAAAAGTAGTCACAAACATCTCTGTCTCATCGTTTGTGATTCCACAATATCATGTTTCGTTAATCTATTAAGATTATTGTGAGGTGGTTGATAATACTAGGATGTTCTTCGGGAATATAAGTCTGGTTTATCAATTGGTTCCTGCTCACCTTGATATATCAAAAGACGGAACAAAACTCATAGGTTTTTCTGTGGGAGACAGATTTATCTATACAAATAGACTTTTCTGTATGAGACAGATTTTTTTATCAAGTCTTCGACTTTGGGTCGTAGCAACTCTTAGTTGTGGGTGAGATCAGCTAAGGAAATCAAGTGCGCAGAATCCGGCGTGGTTCAAGAGGCGTAAGGAACGCAATTGTACCTTGATCAGTGTGAGATTGGTTAGGGCTCAACTACATTCCCGTCTGAAGTTAACTTGGAGTAGGCTAGTGGCTTAATACAGTGTGGTGTTCAAATATGGACTAGGTCCCGGGGGTTTTCTGCGTTTCCAGTTTCCTCGTTAACAAAACTTCTGGTGTCTGTGTTATTTCTTTTCCGCATTATATTTTGTTATATATGAAAATGCGGGGGTACAACAACCTCACACTATATTTCTATTAGAAATCTGTATGGACTAACTCTAATATACTTTTAAGAGAATCAACTAGACAGTCAGACTCAATCTTAATAAAAAGTATACCAAGGAGTTAATATCTCAATCTCTCGATTTGATCTTTACTCAAGAAATCTGCGAGTCTTTATCAAATACTAGATATATAAACTTGGATGGTACCAAAGACCATTATCCAAGGATCAATCAATTTCCAATCAACAACCAAAGGTTGGATTTCACAATTGATCGATACAACGCACAACCTGTGATATTTCAATTATATAACAAAATATAATGAGGAATAGAAATAACACAGACACCAGAAGTTTTGTTAACGAGGAAACCGCAAATGCAGAAAAACCCCGGGACCTAGTCCAGATTGAACACCACACTGTATTAAGCCGCTACAGACACTAGCATGCTACAAACTAACTTCGGTATGGACTGTAGTTGAACCCTAATCAATATCACACTGATTCAAGGTACATTTGTGCTCCTTACGTATCTGATCCCAGCAGGATACTACGCACTTTATTCCCTTAGCTGATTTCACCCACGACTAAGAGTTGCTACGACCAAAAGTCGAAGGCTTTAATAAACAAATCTGTATCACACAGAAAAGTATATGATAATAGATAAATATGTCTCCCACAGATAAACCTATGAGTTTTTGTTCCGTCTTTTGATAAATCAACGTGAACATGAACTAATTAATAACTCGTACTTATATCACCTCACAATAATCTAAATCGTATGGTAGCGAAACTAGATATTGTGGAATCACAAACGATGAGACGAAGATGTTTGTGATTTCTTTTTATCTTGCACTATCAGAGATATAATCTCAAGTCAATTATTCAATTTAACTCGTATGATAGAAAATGGCAAGATCAGATCGCTCAACTACAAGAGAAGTAGTTTCCTCTGGCTTCACAATCCCAATGCGCAGTATCCTGCTGGCTCTCGATAAGAAACCTAAGGTTAAAGGAGAATCGACTCTAGCAAAACCAACTAGTATCACACAGGAGGTGTGGGGATTAGTTTTTCCAATTACTAGATGTCTCCTTTATATAGTTTTCAAATCAGGGTTTGCAATCCAAGTTACCTTGGTAACAAAGCATTCAATATTCACCGTTAGATGAAAAAACTGATTTATTCAAGCTAATATCTTTCAAATGTTAGATCGAAACTGAGCTTGTCACACACAAATGAAATGTATTCATTTAGGTTTGAGTAACCGTACCTAAACGTGTACACTTAGTTGGTTCACAAATAGTTAACCAATGGTTATCCATATGAGCACTTTCATATTAACCGTATTCATCTTTCTCATAACTAGTTCAAATGACTCATAAGAATTAGTTGAAGAGTTGTTCAATTGCTTAGGTCTTTATTTATAGACACAATTGAAACAAAACCGGTTTGATCCATTTGAATCAATTCATGAACAATATACCCACGGTTTGCAAAGATTGCATTCCTTATAATTTATTGTTTTAAGTTCATGAACTACCGATTTGAGAAATAACCAGCTTGGGTACGCGTACGGGTATGCGTACCTTAGCTACCGGATTTGAGTTTACAAACTCAGGAGAAAATTTCGGTTTGAAAACTTTTGTGGGTACGCGTACTTAAGGTGACTGGTTTACTAGTTTGCAAACTACAAACTGAGCAGAAATTTTCGGTTGGAAAACTTCCGCTGGTACGGGTACGCGTATCCAACCTGTCTCCTTCACCAATACCGTATGCATACATATGCACACACTTGGTTTCTGGTACATGGATTTATACACTAATGTGCGAACACACTATATATGCTTATATCCATAGTTGGTAATCTCAACTCTACATTTCAATCATTAAAACATTCTTCTATAATGTTATAACAATCGTTATTCACGACTATCGTCATCAAAGCTATTTTCAAGATTGAAACGTCATCATGACTTTCGTCACGGGTAAAGATGAATTTGGTTAAAGAAAAAGCTTACCAACACATATTTCGAGAAAAAGATAGGCGAGTAAACTCGGCTCGAAATAGCAAATGTGTATGTATGAAAACTATCATACTTATACGACTATTGTCTCAAGAGTAGGAGATATAGTAGACTTTTGAGCGATAGATAAGTTCAAGTCTCCACATACCTTTTTAGTCGGATGAAGTTCCACTTGTTCCTCAAGTAGTTCTTCGTCTTCGTAAGATGATCGCCATGGAGTCTGGAGCTCAACTACACTTAACTATCCTAGACCGAGACTTAGTCATAAGTAAACTAGAAATCAAGACATATAGTTTTGATCACTAATATTGACAAACATGCTTGAGATAGCAACGCATGCGAGTTCGACCGAGCAATTCTCTAAAAATATAATTGAAATATCACAGGTTGTGTGTTGAATCGATCAATTGGTAATTCCAACCTTTGGTTGTTGATTGAAATTGATTTATTCTTGAACATTGGTCTTTGGTACCGTGCAAGTTATTTCTCTTATATTCAATCAGGCTCGCAAATTCCTATTGTTTGATTACGGATTGAATTGAGAAATTGAGATACAAACTATTTGATATACTTTTCTTAAGATTGTGTCTGACTGTCTAGTTGATTCTATTGAAAGTATATTGGAGTTAGTCCATACAGATTGCTAAGCGAAATATTGGGTGTGGTTGTTAGACCCCCGCTTTTTCAGATTGTACTTGGATAATAGCAGTTAAACTCTGTTAGATTTGGTTAATTTTGTTTAAATTCAGGTTTAATTTTAATAAGTTGTTATTCTTGGACGTGGTGGATGTAACCACGTGTAAGGTTGTTTTTCTTTAGGGTTTAAGTTTAGGGTTTTTGTGTTGCTATTTAATGCTAAGTTGATTGTAAGGATAAGACATGGAATAAGAAACTAAATTTAAGGTTGCGCTCTGTTGAGTGTGAAAAAGCGGGGGTCTAACAACACCACCCAATCTTTCGCTTAGCAATCTGTATGGACTAACTCCGAAATACTTTGCTAGAGAATCAACTAGACAGTCAGACTCAATCTAGATAAAAGTATCTCAAGGAGTTAATATCTCTCTCTTGATTTGATTTTTACTCAAGCTAAAATCAATAGCGAGTCTTTATCAAATACAAGGAATAACTTGGAAGGTACCAAAGACCAATGTCAAAGGATCAATCAATATCAATCAACAACCAAAGGTTGGATTTCCAATTGATGATCAAGAACGCACAACCTGTATTATTTCAATTATATAAAATATAATACGGAAAATAAATAACACAGACACCAGAAGTTTTGTTAACGAGGAAACCGCAAATGCAGAAAAACCCCGGGACCTAGTCCAGATTGAATATACACTGTATTAAGCCGCTACAAACACTAGCTTACTCCAAGCTAACTTAGGATTGGACTATAGTTGAACCCCAGTCAGTCTCCCACCGATCCAAGGTACAGTTGTACTCCTATGCCTATGATCCCAGCAGGATACTGCGCACTTGATTCCCTTAGCTGATCTCACCAACAACCAAGAGTTGCTGCAACCCAAAATCGCAGACTTGATAATAAACAAATCTGTCTCACACAAAAAAGTCTATCAAATGATAAATCTGTCTCCCACAGATAAACCCTAGGTTTTGTTCCGTCTTAAGATATGAAATCAAGGTGAACATGAACCAATTGATAATCCGGTCTTATATTCCCGAAAAACAGCCTAGATTAATCAATCACCTCACTACAATCCTTCCTGACTAAACGGGCGGTTTGTCGAGGAATCACAAACAGTGAGATGAAGATGTTTGTGACTTCTTTATCTTGCCTATCGGAGAACTCTCACGTTCTCAAGCCAATCAATAAATTGTACTCGTACGATAGAAGATGCAAGATCAGATCACACAACTACGATAAAAGTAGTATCGGTCTGGCTTCACAATCCCAATGAAGTCTTTAAGTCGTTAACCTGGTTTTAGAGAAGAAAACCAAAGGTTAAAGGAGAATCGAATCTAGCGAGCACACTAGTATCACAAAGACGCATTGGGATTATTTTTGCACAATGCTAGATGTCTCCTTTATATAGTCTTCAAATCAGGGTTTTGCCTTAGTTAAAAAGCAATCCATATTCATCGTTAGATGAAAACCTGATTTAGATTCAAGCTAATATTTCTCAACCGTTAGATCGAAAACTTAGCTTGTCACACACACTTGGGTAGACGTTTACTGGGTTTGTGAAAACCATGCCCAAACGTGTACGTGTATGTTGGTTCAACATAGTAACCCAAAAGGTTAACCATATGAGCGGACATATTAACCTTGTTATTCTTCACCATAACTAGTTCAATTGACTCAAATGAACTAGTTAAAGAGTTGTTCAATTGCTATGAGATCTTATGTAACTACACAAGACACAATTGAAACAAAGATGATTCGATTCGATTGAATCGGCTCATGAACTTTATAGCCACGGTTTGCATAAAGCATTCCTTAGTAATTTAAGTTTCATGTTCAGAGCACATCTTTAGATCATAACCTCTTAAGTTCACAAACGAGTTCGTGGACTTAAGTAAACCGGTTGAGTTTTCCAAACTCAGCTGAAATTCTCGGAAAAAGAACTTCCGCCAGTTCGCGGACTGGGTACACAAACGAGTTTTGTAATATTCAGCAGAAATTCTTGGTCGAGAACTTCCGACAGTTCGCGGACTGAGTATGTGGACTGGGTTCGCGGACTTGGCAAGCCAATTCCACAATCCTTCCGATTTCTCTTGATCAACAAAGTTCGTAAACTTCGGTTCAAGGAATACATGGTTATGTAATCTAAACTCTCATTTCAATCATTGAGACATTCTCAGAGGACGCTATGTAGCCGTTATTCACAGACCGATTCACGTTAGAGTAATTCTCAAAGTGATTGAAACTTTTCATGACTTTCGTCACTAAGTGAAGATAAACTTGATCAAAGCGAAACGCTTTACCGACACATGATTGCGAGATATACTCGGCTCGAAATATCAAATGTGTATGATCCAGTCTATATAGCATACGACTTTTGTCTCATAAGAAGTATGAGATAGAAGAGATAGACTTTTGAGTGATAGATAAGTTCAAGTCTCCACATACCTTTTTGTTGATGAAGTTCCGCGGTTCCTTGAATAGATCTTCGTCGTTGTATATTGAATCGCCATGAAGTCCTTGAGCTCAACTACACTTTTCTATCCTAGTCCGAGACTTAGCTATGTAGGCTAGAAATAAAGACTTATAGTTTTGATCACTAACATTGACAAACATGCTTGAGATAGCAACGCATGCGAGGTCGACCGAGCTATGCTCTAACAATCTCCCCCTTTGTCAATTTTAGTGACATAACTATTAATACATATGGAATACAAAAAAGATAAACTTTAGTGGCTCCTATTCCATAGTCTGATCTTCAACGTTCCTTGAAATCTTCGTCCTTCCAAGTACTCCAATGATCCCAAAGGTTGTAAGTTTAGCATCACCGTTGTTGAAGATCCGTAGCTATAACAATGAGAGAAATCGAGATTCTCGATCATTATTATACAGTGTCATAGTATTATTATGTAACATCAAAGTCCAATTGTATCACGACTTTAACAATAACACTATGGTGATATGTATCACTCCCCCTTAGTCAATACTCCATCTCGATCATGGAAACCACTCCCCCTTACACAATGATCCAAAAACCATATGTATTTGTAGTGTGAACTACAATATTTCTCCCCCTTTTTGTCAATAAAATTGGCAAAGGTACAAGAACGGGATCATAATGAAATTTCCACAAGAGACATTTCATAGACTAAAAGAAAAATACATACCAACTTAATTTAGATGCAATCATAAAGCCGAAACTAAATGCATTCATCAAGGAGTTTTAAGATACAAGGTAACCCCTATAAAATTCCACAGCCGCACACCCCGCAAGATATTACCATTAAGCACAAGTTCAAAATAACTCTCCCACATTTGATGTTATTCCCGAAAGAACAACAAGAGCGACCTTAATTTCGAAAGAAAAGAAGGATTTTTAAATTGGACACCAAAAACCATAGAAATGATTTTCTATATCCAAAACTCAACCAAATTAATCACAAGAAAACCCATGATTAATTAATTGGAATACGCAACTAAATCAAACCACAAAAGTGATCAATTTAATTGAAGGTGCTCAACATAAGTAAAGTTACGGAGCTATGACTAAGATAATCATACGGAGACGACTAACTTAATCGTTCACATACTCAACATAAGGAAAAACCTTACGGAATATACGACTATGTTAACCAATAGAACATGATTTGTATAGCCGTTCATATACTCAACACAAGAACTTGTGAAATATATGAAAACTCAACTAGTCTAATTACAAGAGGACTTATAATTAATCTAATTGGAATACAAACAACCAAACTAATCACAAGAGTAATCAATTTAATTGTCAAAGGATTTGCTTGACAAAAGAAGACTTTCGGAGCAAATAACTAAATAACCAACCAAGATGATTAATTTAGTTCATAATGCTCAACATATAGCATCTTATGGAACAACCAACAAAGCCAATAAGAATAATCGACTTAGTTTTATCGTGCTCAACTTAAGACACACAATGGAGCCTTCACGGTAAAACATAGCAAAATGGATCAATGAAGATCAATACCGTGGATAACATACAAGGATTTATTCTATTTTCCATCATAACGACATAATAGACTTTATCCTTGTGAAACAAAAGATTTTATCCTATTTTCCATCAAATACATGACTGCATAGGCATAACTTTTGTAATTGTCAAAAGTCCATTCGTCCTTTCATCAATACGAATATCAATTTATGAAGACTTTACTTTTGACACAATATGAGACCTTCAAGTTCACGGACGCAAACAATACATATCCCATAAAAATATTGTAATATATCAAACCACAAGATTAAATGTTGCAAGCCATCATCCTCCAAATATTTTTAGAATTAAAAACCAATAAACCTAAAAAATAACAACAAGAAGATGAAAAACAATAGCTATGTATAGTCACAATCATCGCTATTCAAAGCACTAGTTATTCTTCCAACTAAACTAAAAAGAAGATATACTAGGCAACAATTCCTTTGAAAAATTCTTTATCATTCCCGAACTCCTTGTTATCGACAACCATCGGGACATAAGGTTCACGGAGATAAGTGTCAATACCCACGAACTGTCTTGGTTGAAGAGGTCGAATTAGGGTCCTCTGAATTTCCAAAGATTTAGACACGAACGTCTTTATTTCATAAATCTCCCTTCTTATTTCCTTTAACTCATCAAGAACATCGGAAAACTTCTGAGAGTTAGAAGGAACAACCCTGGGTTTTCTTGTATTCCTTATTTTTCTTTTCATGGACTTAGAAACATGAGATTTTTCTTTTTCCTTGATTGAAGACTTAACAATCATGTTGACATCCTTTCCATCTGACGACATAGTGCTTTGAGAACAGTTATAAACAACTGGATTTGTGTGATTGAATCACTTAACTCAACAAGAAATCTTATATAGAATGTCAAGAGGAAAAAGGAATGTAAGGTTCGAAACCTATTGACAGGTTCGTATACGCCCAACTCTAAAACCCTATAAAGAGTAGAATTGTCGATAATAACCCTTTCTTTTATTTGATAGACAAAAAATAACAAAACTAAGAAAAGAAGGAAAAACTCTCCTGAATCCTGGATCAACACTCAATCTTGTCTCTTTTCGAACAGGCACATGAGACAAGATATTCCCAACAACAAAATCAAGTTCTGTTGCAATGAACAACGATTTGTCCATCTTTTTCCTCATGGGAGGAATCCTCTGATCTTTGTCTATCAAAACGATTTGACCATATTTTCTTTTCAAATGGTCTTATTCTATCCTTGGAAACCAACTTCTTATACGAAGATAAGATCCTACATACCTCGGCGGTCTTCTGATCAAGTTTCAACTTCCTTGCTAATCGATCTGCTCTTCGTTGAAGTTTGTTGGCGTGCCTTATTTGGTGCTTGTATTTGTAACACCTTGATAGTTTGTCTCCCTTCATCGAAAAAAACGTGTACGTCAAACTTGGATAATATTCAGGTATCTGAGATGTGCAAGCAGACAGACATACAGTTGATCCTGAAACATCATTGAAAGGGTTTCCAGTTATCGGATTCAAAGAATCTTCCAGCTTGATTGGGTTTACCTCTTCTCCGAACCCATTGAGGTTGATATATGTATTGCTAAAAATATCAAAATCGATGTTTTCACAAAGAATCCCTAGACTTGATTTCCTATCTTCATTGGAATCATAGGTTTCAGACATTTCATCAAGTGTTACAGTTATACCTTTGTTCCCAGTGTGTTTTCTACGATTTGGGCATTCGTTAGCAAAATGACCAAAACCCTTACACTTAAAGCACTGAGACATGTCCTCATCATCAGCCTTGTCAGCATCCCTGTTTTTAGGAGGTACGCGACCGTGAGGTTTGTCTGATGACTTAGGTTTGTCTCTTGAAAACCGTTTACTTCTCTTCAACAGAAGATCCTTAAACTGTCTTGTGATCAAGGAGACTGATTTGTCAAGATCTTCATCCAAAAAATCATCCTCAGACTGATCATCCTCAGAGACATGAACACTCTTACCTTTGACTAGTAATTTAGTATTCTTCTGTGCTTTAAAGGCAACATCCTTACTGACTTTGGATGTATGCTCATGGTCAAAGATCTTAAGCTTTCCAACCAAGGTGTTTCTGGAAAGATTATCGAGGTTATTCCCCTCAACGATGGCATGCTTCTTAGACTCGTATCTAGATGGCAGCGATCTGAGAATTTTCATCACAATGTCCTTTTTAGGAATAGTCTTACCCAATGCAAAAGATGCATTAACAACTTCAGACACTTTGTGAATAAACTCATCAAATGTTTCTTCATCTTCCATACGAAGGTTCTCCCAATCGGAATTAAGGTTTTGAAGCCTAGCATCATTTTCACTGGAGTTGCCTTCAAATACGGTTTCTAAGATATCCTAAGCATCTTTAGATCTAGTGCAATTTGTCACATGATGCTGAAGATTTGGGGTAATGGCATGTATGATAGCATTCAAACCGTCGGAATTTTGCTTTGCAGCAGTTATCTCAACAGCGGAGTATTCACCAATAGGTTTGGGAACGTTTACATCATCGACTGCCACAACGGGATCATCATAGCCATTAACCACATATACCTATGATTGAAAATCACGCAATTGAAGAAAAGCTCACATAACAATTTTCCACCATAAGTAATTGGAGTCATCGAAGACTGGTGGTACGTTAATAGAGATAACACCTTTGTCCATAGAGTCAGATCGCTACAAACACATACTGATGAGGTCTTAGCGTGTTTTCCAGATCTGATACCAATTGAAAAAGCGGGGGTCTAACAACACCAACCAATCTTTCACTTAGCAATCTGTATGGACTAACTCCGAAATACTTTGCTAGAGAATCAACTAGACAGTCAGACTCAATCTAGATAAAAGTATCTCAAGGAGTTAATATCTCTCTCTTGATTTGATTTTTACTCATGCTAAAATCAATAGCGAGTCTTTATCAAATACAAGGAATAACTCGAAAGGTACCAAAGGCCAATGTCCAAGGATCAATCAATATCAATCAACAACCAAAGGTTGGATTTCCAATTGATGATCACGAACGCACAACCTGTATTATTTCAATTATATAAAATATAATGCGGAAATGGAATAACACAGACACCAGAAGTTTTGTTAACGAGGAAACCGCAAATGCAGAAAAACCCCGGGACCTAGTCCAAATTGAATACACACTGTATTAAGCCTCTACAGACACTAGCCTACTCCAAGCTAACTCAGGGATGGACTATAGTTGAACCCCAGTCAGTCTCCCACCGATCCAAGGTACAGTTGTAGTCCTACGCCTCTGATCCCAGCAGGATACTGCGCACTTGATTCCCTTAGCTGATCTCACCCACAACCAAGAGTTCCTGCAACCCAAAATCGCAGACTTGATAATAAACAAATTTGTCTCACACAGAAAAGTCTATCAACGGATAAATCTGTCTCCCACAGATAAACCCTAGGTTTTGTTCCGTCTTAAGATATGAAATCAAGGTGAACATGAACCAATTGATAATCCGGTCTTATATTCCCGAAGAACAACCTAGATTAATCAATCACCTCTCTACAATCCTTCCTGACTACACAGGCGGTTTGTCGAGGAATCACAAACAACGAGACGAATATGTTTGTGACTTCTTTATCTTGCCTATCGGAGAACTCTCATGATCTCAAGCCAATCAATAGATTGTATGCGTACGATAGAAGATGCAAGATCAGATCACACAACTACGATAAAAGTAGTATCGGTCTGGCTTCACAATCCCAATGAAGTCTTTAAGTCGTTAACCTGGTTTTAGAGAAGAAAACCAAAGGTTAAAGGAGAATCGACTCTAGCGAGCGCACTAGTATCACACAGACGTGTGGGGATTAGTTTTGCACAATGCTAGATGTCTCCTTTATATAGTCTTCAAATCAGGGTTTTGCCTTAGTTACAAAGCAATCCATATTCACCGTTAGATGAAAACCTGATTTAGATTGAAGCTAATATTTCTCAACTGTTAGATTGAAAACTTAGCTTGTCAAACACACTTGGGTATACGTTTACTGGGTTTGTGAAAACCATGCCCAAACGTGTACGTGTATGTTGGTTCAACATAGTAACTTAAAAGGTTAACCATATGAGCATTTCATATTAACCTTGTTCTTCTTCACCATAACTAGTTCAATTGACTCAAATGAACTAGTTAAAGAGTTGTTCAATTGCTATGAGATCTTATGTAACTACACAAGACACAATTGAAACAAATATGATTCGATTCGATTGAATCGGCTCATGAACTTTATATCCACGGTTTGCATAAAGCATTCCTTCGTAATTTAAGTTTCATGTTCAGAGCACATCTTTAGATCATAACCTCTTAAGTTCACAAACGAGTTCTTGGACTTAAGTAAACCAGTTGAGTTTTCCAAACTCAGCAGAAATTCTAGGAAAGAGAACTTCCGCCAGTTCGCGGACTTAGCACACAAACGAGTTTTGGAAAATCCAGCAGAAATTCTCGGTCGAGAACTTCCGACAGTTCGCGGACTGAGTCTGCGGACTGGGTTCGCGGACTTGGCAAGCCAATTCCACAATCCTTCTGGTTTCTCTTTATCAACAAAGTTCGAAAACTTCGGTTCAAGGAATACATGGTTATGTAATCTAAACTCTCATTTCAATCATTGAGACATTCTCAGAGGACGCTATGTAGCCTTTATTCACAGACCGATTCACGTCAGAGCAATTCTCAAAGTGATTGAAACTTTTCATGACTTTCGTCACTAGGTGAAGATGAACTTGATCAAAGCGAAACGCTTTACCAACACATGATTTCGAGATAAAAGATAAGCAATGAATGCTCAGCTCGAAACATCAAATGTGTATGATCTAGTCTATATAGAATACGACTTTTGTCTCATAAGAAGTAAGAGATAGAAGAGATAGACTTTTGAGTGATAGATAAGTTCAAGTCCCCACATAAATTTTTGTTGATGAAGTTCCACGGTTCCTTGAGTAGATCTTCGTCGTTGTATGATGAGTCGCCATGAAGTCCTTGAGCTCAACTATACTTTTCTATCCTAGTCCGAGACTTAGCTATGTAGGCTAGAAATCAAGACTTATAATTTTGATCACTAACATTGACAAACATGTTTGAGATAGCAATGCATGCGAGGTCGACCGATCTATGCTCTAACAGAGTGTGCAGTTACCCTAGCTTTCTATTCAATCACTCCGATTCACTTATTTTTGTGTCTAGATCAAGTTGGTACTTGACATAATGGAGGAAGACTAAGACATGATTTTCTTAAGGGAATAAATTGAAGTCAATAATGAACTGTTTAGAGGGGTTAGTTCTATTATTAGGTTTGAATTCTGATACCGATAAAATCATGGATACTTGGTTGATGTTGTTGCTGATTTGGTGATGATTGTGTAGGTATTCTGATGAGTTAAAGAAAATAGAATTAGAAAAGGTGATGATGTTATTGACGGTGCTGATGAGATGAGAGTAGTGGTAATGATGCAGTTTATTTAATGGGTCCTGGAATTTTTTGCCAAAGAAGATGAGTCTGTCGAGTTTGGAGTGAGATTTGGGTCATAGAATACATACCAGGAAATGAAGTTGCAGGCATGAATTGTTGCTGAGTTTGTGTTGCTGCAGATGAAGCTGTAGCCGTGGTCCCGGTGAAGGTAGAACAGGTTGAAGCAGCTGTAAATGAATGAATGTGTATGAATGTCATTTCAAGGAAGGAGCTATGTTTTTTTCCTGGTGGTATTGGTTAGGCTGGAGTGGGTTGTCAGTTTCATGAGACTGACAAACCAGTAGCTAAATAGGCTTGTGTGGACTGGGTTGTGCTTGTTATAATAGGCTTGGTCGAGATTGGGAGAGGTTAGGCTTTGACCGAGATTCAGACATGGGTGGTTTTGCAAAAAAATAAATAAATAAAAATATATATATATATATAAGAGAAGACATCTCTAGATATCGACCACCTCTCCCTTAGGGAGAACTTCTACTACTTATGTTTTAGGTTTTAGACATGAAAACTCTTTGCTTTATTCTTGTTATGAACTCTATAAGCATGACAAGTTAATTTTCAATTAGTTAAGGAATAAGATGGATTTCCAAACATGAGTTTTGTTCAATAAATTAGATTTGTCTCCATACTTTCTCGTTTATGATTCACTATTAATATTGTTATATGATTTGAATGCTTGTTTGGCCGAATCGCGAATCGATTGAGTTTGTTTTCATTTCTATTGCTAGGTTAAGGCTTGTTATATGCAAAAGTGATAAATTCCTGATTACAAGTAGCATAATTGTGAATATTGCTTGTAGTGATACATCCTAGTAGTCACAAGTGGATCATAACCTTTGTTAAATAGGATTAGTGATATTACACGTTCAATTACTTTGATTATCCAAATTTCATAGAACTTAATGCATCTAGGGAATCAAACTTGATTAGTGGTCTTTCCACATTAGGCAGTTTTTCGGATAAAATTCATACTTGCGTCGTTCTATGTAAGTGTGGTGAAATCAAGAAATTAGCGGGGTATCCTTATGATCAAAGTATCCTACGAATTTTGATAAAGTTAAGATTAAATATCAATTCTAGTTATTGTTTCAAATATATGTTTGTGAATGAAAGCGAAATCCTTGACCAATATTTTCACTTGTTTGATTTGCTTGTTTATTTTCTTGTTTGCTTTTAGGTTAGTTTACTTTACATAATAGAAAATCCCTCTTTGTTTTCTTATAAAAAAAATCGAAACATATAACAACCTTAGACCTCTTTGTGGGAACGATCCTTTCTTACCTAAATCGAAAACTTCACACCATTCCTCCGAGTTACGAAGTCCTTCACAGTAGCTCTACAGTCATTGTCACGATGACAGGTTGACAGTAGACATATAGATGAACAAGCTTCAGGATCTCCTGATGATTTCTCCTTCTTGATTCTTGATGACTTGATACCTTCACAAAGATAAATATTGACAGCTTCCACCGCATAAAATCTCTAGTTATTGGAACCATGATTATGTACCTTTTTTACAAGGAGTTTGAATAACATATACATAAAAGAGAATCATCAAGATAATATTTTCATGAAAATAAGAAAACTATTTTTTCTAAACATTCTATGTAGGAGTTCGGGAACCAGTACGACACGGGTGGTTAAACCAGTCCCTTGGTGAGCCTTTATGACATAATATATAATACAAATTTTTACAAACTCACATGTTTATTGAGTTGTACTAAATTTTAGATGTCTATCCATGAATAAAGAAACTTTCTCATACGAACTATTAAGTTTACGTATCAACGTCATGATAAGAAAATTAGTCTTAGCGCATAATTTTCTTGGCTCATTAAACACGAGTTCCCATGGATCTTGTTCTCGGCTCTTGCTTAGGAGTCAAATAGAAATAAAGAATTCAGAATTAATAGCACATGGACGGTTGATACCCATATCAAGTCATTGCATTTTGGATTTGCAAGGATATGGTAGCACCTAG
This sequence comes from Papaver somniferum, assembly GCF_003573695.1. Taxonomy (NCBI): domain Eukaryota; kingdom Viridiplantae; phylum Streptophyta; class Magnoliopsida; order Ranunculales; family Papaveraceae; genus Papaver; species Papaver somniferum. Next base: position 159,790,262 of record NC_039364.1, on the reverse strand, counting down.
TTAGGTAGATTATTTCGTGGTGCAAGAGGATAGTGAAGATTGAGATAATCAACAAGCACAAGTTTGGTAAAACCTGTGTTAAAGTAGTTTAACTATTGGAGCGATGGCTCAACAATGGAAAGTAGACCTTTAGCTATCATCTTTTATAAAAAGAGAGTCATGAACTAACAGATAGATTTCATAAAGCAATCAGAAAATTCATCACATAAGAAGATTTTAATTACTTGAGTAACCTTGTCATAAGAAAACATAGTCTTTATGATGAGTTTTTATGCAAATCTCAAATTCTCAAGTCAATATGTTGAGGCTGCACACATTATTATACTTAGTTAGTAGTGATGTGGTGAGTATGAAACTCATCACTAGTGTCACAGGTGGACACAATAAGGTTGTTTGTACATTTGTGCATCTGGGAATTTCTTACCTTTTCTGGCTTCCTTCTTCTTTTCTCTCGATGTGGCATAGAAGCACCTGTGGAGCTCTTCGAGTCTTGATTAATCATCTGCATGCCATTTTGAAGCTTTAAAATAACCTTGTTATTCTTCTTGAATCTCTGATATCTTGAACGTGTCTACTACATCTGCAGAAGGAGCAGTGTTTCGGGAGGCAATATCCTTGAGGTACGACTACCTTTTTATCCATAACTTTTTACATCAACCTTATTAGATCCTGCAGATGAAGGTATTATTTTTTTGTGAATGAGGTATTACTCTTAAACCCAATACCACTAGTGTTTCCAAAGGACTTTGACCAAACAACATGGCAGAGATCTATCAGAACCTCCTAAGAGTTTTTATAAATCACACTTGAGGGTATCAATCTCTTCTTCTTTTAGACATAAGGTTTTTTGTGAAATTCTCACTGAATTTATGTAACTTTAGATTCTTCACATGAAGACAGGTTTCAAATATTTCTAAGTTCTTCTTCAGTCGAAGGTTTTCTCGATGAATTTATTCACTCTTACTCAAGAATTCAAGGATCTCCTTATATGACTCGTCATCATAATCAGTGTTAGGATCTACATAAATTTTTGCTGATAAGGCTGAAATTTCTGGATAGTCTTCAGAGAGATGCTGATCAGGCATATCATCAAGAAAAACTATGAGAGCATTATTTCCTTGATATTGTTCCCTACTTGGGCATTCCTTTTGCATATATCCAAAGCCATTATATTTAAAGCACCAAAGAGGATTTTCATCTTGGGGAGAAGACACACCCTGAAAGTTAGATCTATAGAACCATTTCCGAGATCGTCTTTCTTTTAGTTTCTTGAGGATATTGGTACATGTTATGTGACCATAGACATGGTGGTTTCTATTTCGTCATGAGCGTTACAACACTCATAAACCTAAGATACTTTGGAAGAGGAGGGCTAGATTTTATTATGCCTTCAAAAGTGGAAGCTTTCTCCTTAGCCGTGAGTAGCTCATGATCAAAGATCTTTATCTTTCTAACAATACTGAATATGGAAAGCGTAGTAATATATTTTTCTTTAGTGATTTCCATGTTTCTTAGACTCGTATCGAGATGGCAAAGATGTCATAATTTTTATCACAATATCCCTCCCAGAGATAGTCCTACCTAACGCATGAGAGACATTTACTATCTCGGAAAGTTTGTGATTAAATTCCTCAAACGAGTCTTCGTCAACCATATGAAGGTTTTCTCAGTCATAAGTTAGGTTTTCAAGCCTTGCATCTTTCTCTGCAATATTACCTTCAAATGGTTTCTAAGATATCCCAAGCTTGCTTCGACGTGGAGCACGTAGACAAATGACATTGAAGATCCTGGCTTATGGAATGGATGATAGCATCCAGTCCATTAGAATTATTCTTATCATCACTAATTTCATCATCGCTAAAAGTAGTTATGACTTTTGAAATAGTCGTTTCGCCTCTAGCAACTGTTGGAGGATTATACCCCACTACGACAAGAACCCATGTTTTGAAATCACGATCTTGTAAAAAAGAAAACATAACTATTTTCCACCATAAGTGATTTGTGTCATCGAAGGCTAGTGGTACGTTAATAGAGATTACACTCTTTTCCATCGATTCAGATCGCCACAAAGACAGACTTGTTAGGTCTAAAGGTGTTTACCTGCTTTGATACCAATTGAAAATGAGAGATTACCAAGTATACCACCAACGTTTTTGTTCGACAACCTGTATGGACAAAACCTAATATAATTGCAAGTAGAACAACTTAATAATCCTTGAACAATATATGCATATATAGTTTATATTTCTTAATCTTCATAATCGGAAAGCCAACACAACAAATTCCGTAAACCTGATTGTATAGAAGAGTACTTGGATGATCTCAAATATAAATATCCAAGATCAATCTAGTCGTATACAAATAATCGAATCCGATTTCTGCCAAGTATGAAACTTGTTATCTATCTTTCAAGATACAAATTCTACAAGAACGAGTCTCGCAATTGATCACAATTAATATGGTGGACTTGTCTGCTACAATTAATTACGTACTACTTATGTTATTCTTATTATATAGATAAAAAAATATTGTGCGGAAAAGAAAAAACACAAGACACTAGAAGTTTTGTTAACAAGGAAAACTGCAACTGCAAAAAAACCCTGGGACCCTGTCCAGTTTTGAATACCGAATTGTAATAAGCCGCTATAGATACTAGCATACTATCAAACTTCGGATTGGAATGTAGTTGACACTAAATTCACCCTCAAAGAAATTCAGTTGCAGTTGTGCTCCTTACGTACTCTCTTTATACGCAATTGATTCCCTTAGTTCACGCCCTTTACATCATAAGAGTTGCTTCAGCCTAAGTGAAGACTTTTAACACCAATCTGCCTCTAACAGATAAGCTTATTTGATTACCCTTTAGATCAAATAGATCAAGGATTGTAAATATGTTTGAAATAGACAAAGCTAGCAACTTCACAAATCCGGAAAACTTACACTCAGTTAGCTGAGAAACCTGGATTATTAACCACCTTTGAAGAACAATCTTAAACCGATCAATTGTTAAGAATATTTTTATATATCTATCTTTAGGAATCACCAAGTCTGAGACGAGACAACTTTGCGATTTATATCTATCTCGTTCCTGAAAAAGACTACTAAAACCTCGATAACAAAAAGAACAAGATACAAATACACGAATTGTCAAGGTAAAGATAGTCGGACCTGGATTCACGAACCCCTAAGTGAAATTTTTATTTCATAAACCGAATTATGTTTCTGAGAGGAAACCTAGCTTCATATAGTCTCAAGGATTAAATTTCCTGGTTGTAGTCTCTCTATTTATAGGTTTTCAAGAGTAGGAGAAATCAAGCCAAGATAACATGAGATTCAAGCAAACACTTTATTTGTTTAGATGAAACTCTTGTTAGGAGTTCATGTAAGCATGTGAGAAGTTTATATTGAAATTACATAGAAGAATATACACCGTGATCGCGGGTACCGGAACCGTGTATAATGATAGTTCATGGCAAATATGCCTTGAGAACTAATAAGCATAATCGTGTTCATTGAAACACTTAAGACTTGAAACATGATTTACATACACAAGGTATTCTAATAATCAAATATGTCTCAGAGGTGTCCACGAGAGTTGCAGCAGTGCTAAACATATTTTTTAAAATAGTTCATGAGCATCTGCTTATTGGTACTGGGTAGCTAGGTATATGAAAAGGTACGCGTACCTATGAAATAGTTCATGAATTATGTGGCCAAAGTATGCGTACCGGATATGTGTACCCTAAGGGTATTCACGAACTCAATCCCTTGAGGTTCCCCAAGCAATCACTTATTGAAAAAAGAAGTGATCGAACTATGACAATCGGGAGGTGGGATTAGAAGCAGCCATCCTTTGTTGAAAACGTATTCTTAAAATATTTTTATTACACTTACAGATATTCGTGACTTCGAACTCTTATTACACCGTCAATCAAAGCAGTGGACTATAGTATCACAATAGATAAATCCTTGCATTTCTCATTCTCCTGATTCGGCAATTGAATAAAAATGAAAGACAATATATTATCTACCCAAGAAGAGAGAGTCCTACATACGAGAAAAGTTCACAAATGAAGTTGAACCAAGTAACACTGCAAAGGCATAATGATAAACAAATCCACTTTGAAGTTGACTGATTCGCTGATGTTGGCACGGAGTTAGCCAGGGCTTCTTCCTCGATTCATATCATGATCGTGCACTCGATGAAATAGCTTGACAAGCGAAACTTCCCTTATGCACTCACGCCACGCGTACCTCCACATTCAGAACACAATGGTACGAGTATTGGTTATGTGTACCTCCCTATGTTCTGGATCCTCAGATAACCATGGTATGTGTACTGGGTATGCGTACCAACCTGAGTCCAGATTTCAGTAGTTCTGAAAACTCTTATTTTTGATGTTTGAAACATTACCAATCTCCATAGATATAAATATTATTGCTTGGGAAATTTTCAAATGATCCACAAATATAGTTCTCTTCAACAATAAATTATTTCGAACTAAGATTGCTAAAGACTTATGAACATCCATTGCTTGAATTATATTTTGTGATATCTAACAAGACAAGCTTGGCTCAAAACTTATTATTTGCAATATCTACTAGAAGTCATACAACATAGTCTCATATAGATAGAATGGTAATACTTGTGAGAAAATAGAATGGTTTAGTCTTAAATTACCTCTTTGTTGATGAAGTTCTCCAAATGTCTCCATTTAATCTTCAGTCATCAATCTTCGAGGGTTATTCAGTGATGTCTGGCACTCAACTACGAAGCTCTAATCCTAGTCCAAGACTTGACTTAAGTAGAATATAAATCAAGTTATAGTTTTGTGCATCTAACATTAACAACAAGCTTGAGATATCAAAACTTGCGAGTTCGAACGTGTAGTGCTCTAACAACAAGTATGCTGTATGAACTTATAAGCATAATCATGTTTATTTAACTCTCGAGACTTAAACCATGACGCACAAACACAAAGTGATTTAGTGATTAAAGTTATCTTAGAAGTGTTCGTGAGAGTTGTAACAATCCCAATCATATTTGCGAAAATAGTTTGTCAGCATCCTCTTAATTCGTACTGGGTAAGTTTGTGTAGGGGTACACGTAGTTGTGGACTAGTTCGTGAATTCAATGTGCTAGGGTACGCGTACCGGGTATGTGTACCCTTATCATTACATGAAATTCAGGCCATTGGGGTACGCGTACTGGGTAAGCGTACCTCCCCCCACTTGCGAATTCAGAACCTTAGGGTAAGGCGCGCTGGGTATGTACCTTTCTTGTTCAAGATATCAGTAACTAGGGTACTGTACTGGGTATGTGTACCTCTCCGTTTCCAGAATCTCAGCAGTTCCGAAAACTCTCTTTCAATTATTTGAAACATTCTCGACTTTCATATATATCAAATATCATTGCTTGGACAATTTCCAAATGATCAACTTGAAACAAAAATAGCTCTTGAACAATAAATTATTCTTAACTAAGATTGTTAAGGATCTATGAATATCCATTGCTTGAATCATATTTCGAGGTGTTTAACAAGACAAGCTTGACTCGAAATTTCTTCTTTGCAATATGAAATCTAATAAGATCATACGACATAGTCTCATAAAGATAGAATGGTAATGGGGTGAATAAATAGGATGGTTCAGTCTTCACATAACTCTTTGTCGATGAAATTCTTCAAATGTGTTCATTTGATCTTTAGTCTTCAGTGGTGTTTGATACTCAACTACCATGCTCTAATACTAGTCCGACACTTGACTTTAATAGACTAAAAATCAAGATATAGTTTTGTGAAATTAACATTGACAACGAGCTTGAGATAGCAAAACTTGTGAGTTCGACCGGGCGATGCTTAAAGGCATTCTTTAGTTATGTCATCTATATGGTGCAAGTAGATTATGGAAGCTCTTCTAACCTGCATACAGTTAGCTCTATTTCCTAGCAATTCCAATTCACAACTGGTGCATGCCAACACCTATTGGCTGATAGAAAATATGGACATCCAATATATGGATCACAACTATCTCATCAAGTATGAAAACAACCATCTCTTTGATCGTATTACCGAGCCAGATGATGTGAGTTACCAAAATGTCACAATCACTTCCCAATGATATGAGTTTCAATGTGCTAGACCACTAACGCTGCAACTCATTGTGGCTTCGTATGTACCATCATTTGTGGCTTGACGGGATCAAGCACCGACGGTAGTTCATCAACGTCGGGACAAGCGACTAAAGCCAACTCGTGTTAAAAGGTCAAAGGCCAAGTAAATCCAAACCTGCTTATTCCAAAAGGTCCTTTGAAATATATGCATAAGGTTGTGCATAACTGAACTTTTCGTTGGAATGCATCAAAGTGGCGCATTCTTAATTCGCAACACAGCAGTAGTGATGCTTACGCATCATATGCTCCATCGACAAGGATATACTGCAATGTATGAGGCTTACACATCATATATGCTTTACCGGCTAAGTTATAAAGCTTTAATGGTGTATCTCTGGTGAATGCACCTTCAACAAACTACCCCTCCATATATATATATGTCTTATTGACATTTTTAGAATTCAAAATGGGAAGCACTTTTCCATATACCAAGTTCAGCTTCTTTTGCGATAACGAACTCTGAGTAATGCAACATAATGGTGCATTATCCAGTTCTGGCTCGATGACCAACTTGAGTAATGCACCATAATGGTGCATTATCCAGTTCTCGGCCATCCTCCCACTGGCATCATGCACCATGATGCTGTTCTGGGACAAAATACTCTAAACGCGCAACACAAGCTTGTGATGAAGCTTTATCTCGTGTAAGTGACACATCTTAGAGCACGCATCATGTGAAAAGTGTTAGAGAACTGCTCGGCGGACTCGCGAGCATTGCTATCTCAAGGTTGTTTGTCAAGTTTAGGTGTCAAAACTATAAGTCTTTATTTCTAGTCTACTTATAGCTATGTCTCGGATTAGGATAGAATGTGTAGTTGAGCTTTAGACTTCACGGTGTTCATCGATTGAAGACGGAGATCTACTAAGGGGATCTTGAAGGAACTTCATCAACAAAAGGTATGTGGAGACTTAAACTCATATCACCCAAAATTCTATTATATTTTATCTCCTATTGAGACTAAGTCGTATAGTTATATAAACTTTTACATTATACACATTTGATATTTCGAGCTGAGTTTAACTCGCTTATATCTTTATCAAAATATGTGTTGAAAAACTTTTTGCTTTAACTACATTCATCATTATTCTTGACGAGTTTAGTTGGAAACAGTTTATTTGTTGGAAACTAAATAATGAGTCAAAAGATGATCATGTGAAAATCACCTTGTAACATCTTACATGATTTGTGTGAGACAGTCATTTGATGTAGACTCGGAATGTTTTGTATTGATCATTCGATCACTTGAATATTATGTATAAGCTAATGGTATGTGTGAGACAGCCATTGTCATTTTCTAAGGATGTTTCAATGAGTGAAATGGGAATTTAGAACAATTAACCATTGTCTGGATATAGCACAGTATGCATACCAGTATGCAAACTGTTGTAGTTTAATTGTTAAAGTCCGGGAACTAAGTTTGCATACCCGTTTGCGAACTGTTTCACTTGAGTTCCTTCCGGAACGACAGTATGCTTACCCGTTTGCAAACTGTCGGAAAAGATAAAAGTCCGGAATTTAAGTTTGCGTTTGCAAACTTATGTGGTTAAGTTCCAAAATCGGTTAAGTATGATTTCATACTCATGAACAAATACATTTATATATTAATGAATCCAATATTTGCAAACCGTGGCTAAAATGTTCATGAACTGATTCTTTTGAATCAATCCGATTTTTCTTCAATTGCGTCTTGTATACTTCTATGAGAATATAAACAATTGAACAACTCTATGAGTAATACAATTAGATTCATTTGATTATCATTTGATCTAGAAGTGTTAGATGAATGTGGTTAATACAAAAGTGTTCATATGGCTAACTTCGCTTAACTGTTATTGAGCCAACTCAATATACACGTTTAGGTACGGTTACTCATATCTAAATGAAGGTATATTTCATCTGTGGGTAACAAGGTAAGACGATATAACGTTGGAGAGATATTGCTTTGGTTTTAAGCAAACTTAGCTTGAATCTTAAATCAGGTTTTCATCTAACAGTGAATATTGATTGCTTTGTTTCAAAGCTATCAAACCCTGATTTGAAGACTATATAAGGGAGAACTCTAGCAACTGGGAAACCTAATACCCACACCTCCTGTGTGATACTAGTTGCGACTAGAGTCAATTCTCCTTTAACCTAGGTTTTTCCTAAAATCATTATAGGTTAACGACTTAAAGACTTCATTGGAATTCTGAAGCTAGACCCAACTATTTTCTCTGTAGTTGCGTGTTCTGATCTTACTTGTTCTATCGTATTGAGTACTATCTTCTCTAAAATTTGCTCGAGATTTATCTCTGATAGGTAAGATATAAAAAGTAATCACAAAGCTCTTCATATCATTCTTTGTGATTCCATAATAACTTTTGTACTACCATATAGTTAAGTTATTGTGAAGTGATTGATATTTCTAGGTTGTGCTTCAGGAATATAAGGCCAAATTATCAATTAGTTCATGTTCACCTTGATTTATCAAAAGACGGAACAAACTTCGTAGGTATTCCTGTGGGAGACAGATTTATCTATCAGAATAGACTTTCCCGTGGGAGACAGATTTGTTTATAAAGTCTTCGACTTTGGGTCGTAGCAACTCTTAGTTGTGGGTGTAATCAGCTAAGGGAATCAAGTGCGTAGAGTCCTAATGGGATTCAGAGGCGTAAGGAACGCGAATGTACCATAATCGGTGTGAGACTTTGTTAGGTCTCAACCACATTCCAGTCCGAAGTTAACTTGTAGTAGGCTAGTGTCTGTAGCGGCTTAATACAGTGTGGTGTTCAAATATGGACTAGGTCCCGAGATTTTTCTTCATTTACGGTTTCCTCGTTTACAAAACTTCTGGTGTCTCTGTCATTTCTTTTCCGCGTTATATTTGTTTATATAATTCGAATATCACAGGTTGTGCGTAGTTCAATCAATTGGTAAGTACAACCTTTGGTTGTTGATTGAAATTGATTGACACTTGAACATTGGTCTTTGGTACCGTTCAAGTTGTTTCTCATAATAATCAGGATCACGGATTCTATCTGTTTGATTTTCTGATTACATTGAGAAACAGAGATATAACTCTTGGATATATTTTCCTTGATTGAGTCTGACTGTCTAGTTGATTCTCTTGGAATTATATTGGAGTTAGTCCATATAGATTTTCGAACGAAATATTGGGTGTGGTTGTTAGACCCCCGCTTTTTCAAAAAGTGTGGGAATTACAAATTAATTCATTGTAAACAAACTTCGTTTTGTATGTTATGTTTTCAATGAATATTGACTTAGAAGAACAAAAAAAAATGGAATAAGTCAAGTCAATAGTTACCAACCCCAAACTAAAGGATGATTTCTTCATTGTCTTCGACACGTTAGGTGTTTGTAAGTAACCAGAGCAAGTCTCAACATTTCCAACGAAGTTGTCTTCAGTAATCAAATCAAGCGACTCCGAGTTTTGGAACTAAACTTGACAACCAAACTTGATATACCAAAGCTTGGCGGGTTCAACTGAGAAGTGCTATAACAATCTCCCCCTTTGCCAATTTTATGGAGAATACAATATTTAAAATACAAGGATATTACATTACATAACATTTTCTTAATTTTATCTTCATACTCTTGATTTCAAGTTTCAACAACACTTCTGACTTGAAAATATTAAAAAATAGCACTGATGTAGTGCATGCCCTATCTTTCTTTACCAACACAAATTATTGCTCATATGATAAGGTCCTAAAAAAACAGAATGAGGGTCAAATAAGGTAACAAAACACTTAAAAGATTTTGTTATTTAACTGATGAAGGGGAGGATTGCAACAAGAGAGATTCAGAGCATAGGTGGCACCATAAACAAATACATGGATTTGGTTATGAGAGTGTGTGCTTCTCCATCGATAATAGAGGAAGATCCATCAACTGTCAAGTATAGGGTTTACTGGGACTAGGATTATAGGTAGAGAAAAGGTTCGACCTGGTAGACATGTGATTAGTTGATCTACTATAGATAATCCATAGATTTATCACAGTGGAGCTTAATGCACTACAAAAGTTATGTGTGTTACTTGATTGAGCCAAAGATCTAGACCCAATAGAATTTGTCTTGGATGACAATAGTAAAGCATAATCCTTTATTATTTTCTCAAACTGGGCTTGGGGTGGATGAGGACACACTCGATGATGATGGTTGAAATTCTCTTTCATTAGTTGTGTGGTGTGATTTAAGACCTACACCATGAATTCCTCTTCTTCCTCTAAAAATGCCACTAGAATGACCTTATCTTAGATTCCCAGTCTGCCATTACAGACGTCTATTGAGTTCAAAACACGCCTCTTTAGTATATATGCGCTTGTACAATAATCGCAGTATAAAAATTCATTCTCGTTAGACTTTCGGTTGTTTTCTAGTCTAACTATTGAAACATGAGTAAAATGGAATAATCATATTCAAATATGAACTTTCTTGAGGTAGTGGATATATTATAGTAGCTCGACGAAGTTTTCATGTCTAACAAAATTCCCATGCACCCTTCTAATGTCGGCAATGGATCTTTCCAATATTTGGATTAAGATAGGATCAGATTATGAATCGAGACCAGCAAGGAATTTTATAATTCGACTTTTTCCAATTCTATTTCATAATTCGACTTTTTTCAATTCACATGGTTGGAGAAAATTAAGTATGTGACATAGAGCTTGAAGAACATTAAAGTATACTGATAGAGGCATATTATTCTGACTTGTCTTTATAATTCGGCAATTCAAATCATATATTTGTGTGGCATTGCAACTCACGACTTAAATCTGCGAAAAAACATCCCACGCCTCTTTTACAGTGGCTAGGCGCATAAAACTATTTTTGAGATCAAGAGTCATTGAATGTTTGGGTTTGTGGTTGCTGGACATACTTTGCTTCCGGTTAAATACCCAAGCTTTCCTTTACCAGTAATGTAAAGAATGAGAGAAAAGTAGGTTGTTTGTATCATCCAGCTCGTAATATACAATCTTGACATTCATATTGTTGTTATGAGAAAAGTCTAGAGATGATGAAATCCTAGGATGAGAAGAACTATTATTCTCTGATCTTCCAGACATAGATATATTTTTAACTCAAAGAAAATAAAAGAAAAAGACAAATTTTAATGAAGAAACCAACTTACGCTCAACAACATGTTCTTTAAGAACTTTAAGAACAACTCACAGATTCTTCAAGAAAACTTAATGATCTAATTTACGAATCTAAATCGCACATTAAAGCTCCATTAGATGGGAGCTAAAGGATGTCTAAGATGGGGTTTCTCTCTCTTTAGTTATGATATCAGGTGGAAACAGAAATAGAGAGAGACAATGAATGTGCGAGTGTAATAACACGCATAGGAGAACTCCTTTTTATACACTTATTATGCATAGTTACAACGATACCCTTACTATGCAAAGTATCTAGTTTACACAGTTCACGACTACACTAATCCCGAGCAATTGTAATAATCGGGTTCATTGTCATAAAACTCATTTCAACAAGTAATCCACGTCACCTGATACTTGTGATTCTGCAATCATACATACCCTCATTAGTGGGAAACTATGGAAAGGGAAAAGTTCTATGGATGGAGATGAAGAGAAATAAAGATCGCAGATCTTGTAGTATGTCTAGTGTCCTAGTTTCTTTTCAAAAAAGGTCTTGTAACCAGGTAGCTGATAAACTTGCAAAAGCTGCCAGAACTGGTATTAGGTTTTTAGTTTGGTGGAAAGATCCCCTAGTCAGATTAGTAATGTACTAAGCCAAGATATGTACTAGTCTCGAGTCTTGTACTTGTATTCTTTTCAATATATTGGTATTTTTCTGCTAAAAGAAAAAATATATAAATAAATAAAAATAAAGAAATAAAGATGAATGGAGCAAAGTGATTTTCCAGTGGGCAACTGACCTAAGCAGCTACGATGTAGAGTTTTAAAAGTATACTAAGAGCATCTCCAATGCTAGAGGTCAAGGTCATCCTATGTGGAGGTCTTATTTATACCTTTTAGTTGTGGGTCACTTACCACATGACAAAAAAAGAAGAAGATAACACTCTCTACCTAAATTCAATCTCCAATCTCTAGGGTCTTATCTAATATTTTTTATTTAAATTTAGAGACAAAAGATGATGTGGATTTATGACCCCAAGGTCATGAAGAAAGTCTTATTTAAACTTTCTCCTTTACCCCCACTTTAGCCATGTCATCTTTATCTATGACCCTCACCTTTGTGATTGGAGATGAAACTTTGGTGAAAAATGTCTTAAATCCTAGGTGTCATATTAATTTAAGACCTTTACTCCTTGCATTGGAGATGCTCTAATGGTGAGTTTAAATGTAGAATTTTAAAGGTGGAATTTATGGATCCAAGAGATTTGGTGGAATTACATTCTGGTTGCCCAAATCCCTTGGAAGCACATTTTATGCGGGAATCATTTTTCCAACATATCCTCTGTATGGAGTCCGACCCCTCTCCCCTAAGATTTGGTAGGAAACTCATCAAGAGATTTATGGACCCACATTTTTTTTAACCCTAGTTATCCCATATATATAATTTTAAGATTACAAGGACAATGTCAAAAAGTAGACTTTAAAATAAGGGAGTTCTATGAATCCTAGGAATTCACAAATTGCTTGGCTATTCAGGAAGAGTTGTTTAAACACAACTCTATGTCTGCATAGAGTATCGAGATTTCTATTGGGTTACCAAACACATGATAGATTTGCATGATTATCCGCATTCAAATTCCTCAGGATGGTGAATTCTGCAACCAAAGACACCATTAAATCTAATTGGATTATAAACCAAAACTACATAAGAATGATTCAGCAACATCTTTTTTTCAAAGCACTCTTTTAATTTTATGTAAGCAGATTTGATAACTTGTTAACAACAAAGTTATTTTATCTCACTCCAAGACATGATCACCACTTAATTAATTATGTGCCACTTATGAATTTTTTTTTACTCGGAAAGGGCAAAGTTTATTAAGAGAAAACATGGAATCCATGAAGCAGTGGAAAGCATGAGAAAAAGTTACAACTGCTATTTCAAGGAAAGAACAGCACAAAAAAGAAAAGGGAAACTAGCCTGAAGCTCACATTACAGGCTTTGACAAAAGATGTACTAAGTAATGCCTAACACCCCATTCCAGTTGAATAACAAGCTGTTAATAGAAATGTTCTCAAAGATCTTTGTAGCTAGAGACCAATCATGTGCCACTTATGAATTTCCTCAACATAAAAACAAAAAAACAAAAAAATTACAGAACTGGATAAAGGAAATTATCAAACTTAATGTGAAACGAATAGAAGGAAATCCTGATACGTGACAAAATAGGAATATATACAGCTTAAGCTGTGTCACGCTGAGAGGACAAGTCAACTAGATGTCCTATATCACAAAACCTTGTTTTCGTATTGCAGTGATGTACTACAGACTATCCGGCAAGACAAGAAAAATCTATCTTTATATATGACTGATATATACTAGAAATTTACAAGTTCACAGATATTTAATAGACAAAAGAAAAGGGAGAAGCCATTCCCCATGAGATACAATGAAATGAAAAAAAAATGTCCCCTCATCCAAGAGATGAAGAATGTAAAAGCAGCGCCGAAAAGGTGTATACCAAATACAGAAAACCCAAGAAAATGACTTAGAAAAGGTAAACCCAGTGTGAACACACAAACCACGAAGGGATCCGAATGCTCACAATCAATCATCATCATCTAAAGAGATTTGTGATGATGATATCCTAGTGTTGATTCATTGGTTCAAAACCTTCGGGTTTATCATAGCCTCATCTAACAACTCCATGCGAGGCGTTTGCGCACGGGATATAAGTACAAGCAAAGAAAGCAAAACGTATAAGTAAAGATCCATGGGGCTAAATAAATATAGAGTGCTGAAATGTAAACAAGACCAAGGTTTACGTGGTTCAGCACTAAGGCCTACGTCCACGGGGTTTGTTGTTTTACTATATTCTTCACGGTTACACGAATAATAGAATGACTTTTGGGTTTACATGTTTCTCTCTTCTAAATGATTAACTTACACTTGCAATCTCTCTCTCTCTCTCCTTCCCTTCCTGATTTTTCCGATCCCCTTTCCTCTTGGTGGAGACGGGGTATTTATAAGGTTAGAATGTGGGACCCATCTCTGAAGACCGTTGAAACCTTATCTTCTTGTGTCCTTGCATCTATCACGCAGAGGTCTGCGTTTTCCCCTTGATCCCGCAGAGGCATCCTCGCTCGTTCCACAGGTTGATCGACACGTACACTGCTCAGAGTGTTTAATGTGGGTAGTTGAGGGGTCTGCTCGTGTCAGACAAGTGTCTTCTGCCCCTGTCACGTTCGTGTCAGCTAACTTTCTCTCCACCGCTGATCTTAGCTTCTCTTTTGGGGATGAGATAAAGTAACTCCTCGGGGTTTATTTGGTGTTTCGTAGCGCATGTTATGATGTTTTGGCCTGCATGCTTTCCACGTATCTTTTTATATACACGTGTCTGGTAGTGAGATATATGTGTATACAATTTGCCCCTTTTCTTCGGGCTTGAATGTCTAATGGGTGCCTTGAAGAAAAACTATCGTCGCATATTCTTCTCACTCCTAATAACTTCTCCTAGATACTTGGGCACGTCTTTTATTCGTGCATTAACTGCTTATGTAACGGGCACGTTTCCCATTCCTCCATTAATTTCCTTCTCTTTCTTTCGGGTATATTAAGCTTTCAAAGAAAATTAATTTCATTCTTCCTAAACATTCTCTCAGTTTTCATTCTTTGTTTTTCAGCCCTTAAATTCTCTGTCTGTCTTCATTGAACCTGTGACCTTAAATTCTCTGTCAGTCTTCATTGAACCTAATGAAGACACAAACCACGAAGGGATCCGAATGCTCACAATCAATCATCATCATCTAAAGAGATTTGTGATGATGATATCCTAGTGTTGATTCATTGGTTCAAAACCTTCGGGTTTATCATAGCCTCATCTAACAACTCCATGCGAGGCGTTTGCGCACGGGATATAAGTACAAGCAAAGAAAGCAAAACGTATAAGTAAAGATCCATGGGGCTAAATAAATATAGAGTGCTGAAATGTAAACAAGACCAAGGTTTACGTGGTTCAGCACTAAGGCCTACGTCCACGGGGTTTGTTGTTTTACTATATTCTTCACGGTTACACGAATAATAGAATGACTTTTGGGTTTACATGTTTCTCTCTTCTAAATGATTAACTTACACTTGCAATCTCTCTCTCTCTCTCCTTCCCTTCCTGATTTTTCCGATCCCCTTTCCTCTTGGTGGAGACGGGGTATTTATAAGGTTAGAATGTGGGACCCATCTCTGAAGACCGTTGAAACCTTATCTTCTTGTGTCCTTGCATCTATCACGCAGAGGTCTGCGTTTGCCCCTTGATCCCGCAGAGGCATCCTCGCTCGTTCCACAGGTTGATCGACACGTACACTGCTCAGAGTGTTTAATGTGGGTAGTTGAGGGGTCTGCTCGTGTCAGACAAGTGTCTTCTGCCCCTGTCACGTTCGTGTCAGCTAACTTTCTCTCCACCGCTGATCTTAGCTTCTCTTTTGGGGATGAGATAAAGTAACTCCTCGGGGTTTATTTGGTGTTTCGTAGCGCATGTTATGATGTTTTGGCCTGCATGCTTTCCACGTATCTTTTTATATACACGTGTCTGGTAGTGAGATATATGTGTATACAATTTGCCCCTTTTCTTCGGGCTTGAATGTCTAATGGGTGCCTTGAAGAAAAACTATCGTCGCATATTCTTCTCACTCCTAATAACTTCTCCTAGATACTTGGGCACGTCTTTTATTCGTGCATTAACTGCTTATGTAACGGGCACGTTTCCCATTCCTCCATTAATTTCCTTCTCTTTCTTTCGGGTATATTAAGCTTTCAAAGAAAATTAATTTCATTCTTCCTAAACATTCTCTCAGTTTTCATTCTTTGTTTTTCAGCCCTTAAATTCTCTGTCTGTCTTCATTGAACCTGTGACCTTAAATTCTCTGTCAGTCTTCATTGAACCTGTGATCTTAAATTCTCTGTCAGTCTTCATTGAACCTGTGATCTTAACTTCTCTCCACCTTAGCATTAATCACGCCCGCTTCCACTGTTTGTTTCTTCGCTGCTGTTTTTGCCGGTAAGTTTTTCTTTTCTTTGTTTTCAATGTTTTACGCTGTGTTGATTTGTAAATTCTCTGCTACTGTTGTTCCTTGTTTGTGATGAAGAATTTCTTTTGATGCTTGCATACTAGTTTGCCCCTGTTCTTCATCTTAAATCAAGGAAGCCACTGTTTTGCTTGTATTTGAGTTTTGGAGGGTATGAATTTTATGGAATTTTGAGTATGTATACTAATTTTAGGGTTTCTGCGTTATCGTGTGTGTATTGCTATTGATGTGGTTTTTTGATCTTTGGTAATGTTTTTGAATGTGTGTAACTTGTTCTTGATTTTAATCTTTTCGCAGCCATGTCTGACCGTCCGCGGCTTACTTATCAGACTCCTGGTTCTGGCCTATCGAGATCTCCTCCGCGTAGAGAGTCTCAAGATGATGTTCGTCGGAGTCGAGTTTCTTCTGGAGCGAAGGCCTCGTCTTCTAGGGAAGAGATTCCTCCGACAAATCCTTCTGGTTCCCGAAGAGTCTTCGATCGCGCAGCGTCTCGTCCTCGTGATGATATTAGGAGTACGCAGGCTCCGCCTCGTGCTGTTGCTTTTGATCTTCCTCCTCTACGTTCGTTAGTGCCCGAGCATCATCTGCGGTCCCCTCCAACTTTTAAAGGGAAGAATGCGAAGGGTGTAGTTCCGAGGGCTGAATCTTCAAAGAATCCTCCTGTGAAGAGAAAAGCTTCCGAAGCGTTCATTAGTTCATCCGGCCCTGCCGAGGAGGATGAGGCTGCCCCCTTGATACGCAGTGTCTCGGTTAGTAAGAAAAAAGTAACCTTCAAGCATATTGATCTCGAAATATTCAAGGAAAAGCATGAGCTTCAAGCCTTCGGGGTTCGTTTCTATGCCCCTGAGGATGATATTACTTATGAGCTTATCTCAAAGTATGAGTTCGATGAATTTCATTTGTTAACGACGGTTGGAGCGTTCGAAGCTGGTCTTATGCTGCCGTTGTACAAATCAGGTGATTCCTTCTACTATGACGTGCTCGCTAGTCGTGAAGGCTCTTCCACCAATACTCACAGCCGTTCCGTATCCCAACTATCGGGGAATTATCTCCGCGCCCTGAAGGAGTGCTATCTGCGGAGTAAGGGGGAGACGTCGATGACTTGCTACATCTCCAATCCCGCGGAGAAGGAATGGTATACTCCTGAGAATTTCAATAAATCCTTCGGCGATTACGTCAATAGTAGGAACGGCAAGCCGTGGAGTGTCAGCCTTCGGAATCTCGCTGCTCCTCGGGGCGAGATTCGTCTGTTAAATGAGGTCAGCGATGCCAAGCTGAAGTATGTTCCTGGCACGGAGGGGTCTAGTCGTCGGAAACTCTTCCCCGCGCGAGAGGATCAAGCGCGATCATGACTACGAGTGGCACGCCACCGTTATCGAATAGTTGGTCCGTGGGCTTACGGTTGGATTCCTGGTCCCCGCGGTTGGCGGCCTACCGAGAGTAAGCCACGCGAGTCTCCTCCTGCTCGTATGGAGATTTCTGTCCCTGGCGTTGAACTTTGCGGGTATGAATTTTCCTTATGCCCTTGACGTCGTAGAGGGAGACGAGGAGGAAGGTTCTGGTGCTATACTTCCACCGAAGAATACCTCAACTGCTCAGGTACGCGGATTCTAGCTGCGCTTCTTTTTTAGAATTCATCAGTCGGGAAAAATAATTCTTTTTGTGTTTGGTTTCAGGTGTTGAAGAAGAAAAAGATTAGGCCGAAGCAGTCTTCTACTATTGTGATGGGCGAGGCTGAGCCCAAGAAGAAGTTACTAGTCCAGTGAACGAAGAGTTTGCTGAGGATGAGAGATTACAGATGGGGAGGAACGTACTGGTACTCCCCTATCAATGTCGAAGAAGAGGTCTTCGCTGGTCATGTTGGTGATGAAGGAAGGAACAAAGCCGTGGTGGCTGATGACGTTGTTATCGGGGATTTCTCCCTGCTGGTGATGTGCGGATACCCTTCCCGCTCTCAAGAATTTTCTTTTGATCGGATGTACTCCACGGGGGAGTTCTTTGACGAAGCCCTCGATTTTCCCGAGGACTTCTCTTTACTTTCCCCCAATGATGATTGGGATGTTCTTGGTGGTGATGGTAATGGAGACGCTACTGTAAATGGTGGTGCGGAGGAGCATGCTGCATGTAGGCGCGGAGGAGCATGCCACATTTGTGCTGAGGGGCGTGTCAGAGAAGGGGAAATCGGTCATTGATGCGCCTGCTGATAATCTTCCCAGTCGCCGACGTCTGAGGGTGAGGACGCCATCATGGATTGGTTCAAGGAAAAGAATCTTCTATTTGTCTCTCATCCCGCCCCTGTTGTTGCTGGGGAAAAGGAATCAACCGCGTATACCCGTCGCATGATGGAGATGTCTTCTAAGGCGCGGGTGTCTGAAGCCTGGGGAAAAATTGAGTGTTCCCGAAGCTACCCTTGTGCCGGAGCCTCCTACTTCCGTTGCATATGATGGCCATCGCCGACGGGTATCAATATGGCTTTCCGCAGCAGCGTGTCTTGGAGGTAAATTTTCGTACATACTTTTCGTGACGATCAAATCTTCGGTGAAATAATGTTTGTCATCTTGATGTGTAGATGATGAGGAGTGAGCATTGTAACCACGTGCTGTATCAGTTCTTCAAAGCGAAATCTCTGAAGCTCGAGGCTAAGCTTCGTCACAGAGAAAAGGAATTATCTGCGGCTGAGGTGGAAATAGAAGAACTGAAGAAAAGCCTTAAGGAGAAAGAAACTGGGTGAAGCAGAGGCCGGTCTTCGTTCAGAGCTTGTTGCTGCGCGCTGAGTTAGAGCAAACTCGCAGCCAAGTTTCACTTTCACAGGTTTGGTTCTTTTCCCTCGCATGTCGTCATTCTTCTATTTCTTAGTTGTTCTGTCTGAGTCTCCCCACCCTATCTCCAGTGGGTGGCGTCCCCGAGCTGATATGGCTTCGAAACGAAAGAGCTCGGCAAAAATCTCGTATTAGAGATCTGGTTGAGAAAATTAAGAATGAAGCCAAGAAATGGGATGCTCGGGCTGAGGTATGGCGCGCCGGCATGTTCAGATGGTCGACATGCAAAATCTGTACAACCATGATCGTGCTTTATTTAATGGCACACTGCTGTGGACACGTGATAATCTGCGGGAAGCCCGTGAGCGTACTTCCTTGTTGGAATCTAGGATTCAGCTGCTGGAAGAAGAATTACAGACGGCTCGATCCATTCCTCTTTCAGGGGTCCAGGATAATATGCTCTGTCTTGCAGAGAAAGAGATGATGTGCGTGCCGAAGTCTACGCTCTCAGCAATGCTCTTGCCGCGTCCCGTGCCGACGTAGCTCGTCAGCTGAGTCTGAGAGGAATCTTGAAGTGTGTATGTACAGACTTAGCAAAGGGGTCTCAGAGATAAATAAAGAGGTCGACCACCTTCGTCATATGGACTCGATGAAGCAGGTAGAATTAGATGCCTGTCAATTTACTCTCACCAACCTTCAACTAGACTATAAGAAATTATCCGCGGAATATGACATCTTGATGAAGCGCGAGATGCGGTTGTTAATGAGTATGAAGAGGCTTCGGCTTGTGTCGAAGGTATAATCCCATTTCATCGAGTGTGACCTGTTTTTTTTCTACGCTAACTCCGTGGTGTTGTCTTTTTCAGAGCTCGAGGGACGCCTTCGCGTCACAAATGAAAAACTTGAAAAGGCTCAATCTTCCTTAGCGCAGCAGGAAGAACAGACCAATCATTCAAGAATTTAGCAGCAACCCGCGAGGAGGCCGTTGGTGCTGCTTCTAGAGAAGTGAATCGGCTATCTTCGTTATTATCCCAAGCCCAACAGCGGACAACAGTTATTAAGCACAAGGCTCGTTGTCAATTGGCTGAGGAGACGAACAAGATGCTGGAGAGGATAGAACTTGGCCTAAAGAACGAGCATGGTCTCGTGAAGAACTATCCTCGTCGTCCCGTTCCTTCTGCCTTGCCGCTCCTCGGGACCCTCTTCTGGTGGGAGCGTCCCTTCAAGTCTTCGGAATAATCCTGCCGATGGGGCATCTAGGTAGAGACCGCAGCATTTTGTAGGGTCCGCGGCATCATTATCCTTCCTTTTTGTAATCATGTAACAAGAATTTTTTGCTGATATCCTGTA
Source organism: Papaver somniferum (assembly GCF_003573695.1). Classification (NCBI taxonomy): domain Eukaryota; kingdom Viridiplantae; phylum Streptophyta; class Magnoliopsida; order Ranunculales; family Papaveraceae; genus Papaver; species Papaver somniferum. The sequence continues at coordinate 159,769,801 of NC_039364.1, read as the reverse complement.
AAAGGAATATTTTTTGATGTGTATCCTTGAATTGGCCTTTCACTTTTGTAATCATCCTTTATGAAATGAATCCTTTTGATATACCTGCAATGTTGGTTTGTTTTTATTTTAAGCATTTGTGAAAAAACAAAACAAAAGTTTTTAAGTGTTTGGGCGATACTGAAGGAAGGTACCTTCGTGATCGTCTTGAGACCTGTCACCCCGCTGGCGAATCCTGGGCCAGAGGATTCCCAGACGGTGGGGGCCGGGGCAACGTTCTAGGATATGGGATTAAAATATTTACACACCCATTCCGTCGACCCGTTGCCTTAAGATTGGTTGGGTATCTCTTTCTGCTGGGTGCCTTCCCCCTGGTCTACACTTATGGACACTGATGGGGGAGCCCTGAGAGATTGTAGATTAACTACTTTCCCCAATATTGTCGTAGATTCCGCTGACTTGATAATTTGAAAGCTTGTTTGATTGATAAGTTGAGGCCTGCAATTCCTCTTCCAGAGATAGAAACATGTGGAGCGGTCAGGCTCCCTTCTTCTTCTGGTACACTCCAAGCAGATTCAAATCTGCGTTGCTCCTATGGGAAGTATGGTTTGAGCCACTTAGCATTCCAAGGATGCCGGAGGACCTCGCCTTTTAGATTACGAAGGTAGTAGGAACCGTTACCCGCAATCGTGTATTATAAAAGGTCCTCCCCACGTAGGTGCTAACTTTCCCCATTTCTTTTCTTCGATACCGTGGGATTGTTCTCAACACATACTGCCCTCTACAAAATTCCGAGCTTTACCTTTTTGTTGTACTCCCTTGCTAGTCTTCGTTGATAATTTTCCATCTTTTGTAATGCTACTTCCCTTCTTCCTTCCAAGTCGTCCAACCTTTCTAACATCATATCTGTTGTGAGGTTTTTCTCCCAAGCTTCGGTCTTCGTGGTTGGCATGAGGATTTCCGTAGGTATGACTGCTTCAGCTCCATAAGTTAGAAGAAACGGGGATTCCCCGGTGGCGGATCTTCGTGTTGTCCTGTATGCCCATAACATTGTGCAGTTGTTCGCACCATCTTCCCTTATGCTCGTCTAATTGTTTTTTGAGTATAAGGGCGAGGGTCTTGTTGGTAGCTTCCGCTTGTCCGTTGCTTTGAGGGTATATGGGGGTGGACTTGTTCTTTCTTATTTTGAAAGTATCGAAGAGCATGTCTATATTTTTCCCCTGTAATTGCTTGCCGTTATCAGATACAATTTCAGCGGTATACCAAATCTGCAAATGATGTTCTGGAATATGAAAGTAAACACATCCGCGTCTCTGATCCTGGCCAAGGCCTTAGCCTCCACCCATTTACTGAAGTAGTCCGTGGCTACTATCAAAAATCGTCTTTCCCTGATCCTTCGATGAAAGGCCCGACGATGTCTACGCCCCATTTTGCAAATGGCCACGGGCTATCGACGGAGTTTAACATTGTTGCCGGCGCGTGGATCTTTTTTGCGAAGCGCTGACATTCTTCACATCGTCGGGACATCCTCGCGGCATCTGTATCATTGTCGGCCAGTAATATCCTTGCGTTTTTGCTTTGTCAGCTAGTGATCTCATGCCGCTATGATTCCCCGCGTCACCATAATGGATATCATTTAGAATTCGATGCCCCTCTTTCCGGGACAAGCAACGTAGTAATGGTCCAAGGAAGGATTTCTATACAGGACCCCATCCCGAAGATCATATCTTCCCACTTTGGAGAGTATCTTCCTAGCTTGTTTCTGATCCGCAGGTAAGCTTCCTTTTTCGAGAAAGGCATGTATTGTCACTCCAGTCATCTTCGTTGCTGAAGTCTTCGTCTTGATTTGCTCTTGACAGGATATCCTCTTCGTCAAAGTCATTATGGATGTCTTCTCCTACCTGGTCTTCGATATTTTCTTCCACGTATCTTGATTGGTAGCGAAGGAGAATTGAGATGCAATCGAAGGCTCGTATACCCTTGCTATTTTAATACGCTTCGACATTTTTATCCCTCAGCATGGATGATATATGCTAGGGCATCCGCGTGCCTGAGGTCCCTTCTGCATAAGTGCCGGAACTTAATGTTCGGGATTTGTGATGCCAATGTTTGGACCAAGGCCATGTAAGCTGAGAGGGTGTCATCGTACACATTATACTCGAGCCCTATTTGCCGTATGACAAGCTGCGAATCACTTGTCAGCCTTACATCGGTTACCCCCATCTCTATTATTATACGTAGGGCATGTACGACAGCTTCGTATTCAACAATGTTGTTGGTATGCTCTTTGAATTCCAATCTAAGTGCCTGTATAATCCTTTCTCCAGTTGGGGTGATAATGACAATGCCTATTCCTGCTCCTTCCTTATTTTTAGATCCGTCGACAAGACTTCCCATTGTCTTTGACTCGCAGGTTCGAGGATATCCATTGGATCCTTGTTTCTTCCTCGGCTTCTGGTATTCCCTTAATCTCTTCGTCGTTGTTGTCAAGGGGGAGGTCTGCTAAGAAATCTGCCAGAACTTGGGACTTCTGAGATGTTGAATTTCATGAATGATGTTGAATTGGTCCAGATGGGTGTTCCATTTGGCTATTCGGCCCACTTTTCCCGTGCTTTTGAGGACTGCTTCCAATGGTGCTTTGCATGGTACCCTGACGAGGTGAGTTAGGAAGTAGGTTCTCAGTTTTTGGGTAGCCCATACCAGTGCGAGGATGAGTTGTTCAATCTTAGTATAATTTCTTTCCGCAGAATTGAGGGTCTTGCTGACGTAATAGATAGGTTGTTCTATCTTTGTATTGGTTTTGACTAATACCGCGCTGACTGCGTCCTCTGTTGCTGCTATGTACAGTGCCAAAACCTCATCAGGGTCTGGCTTCTGCAGGATCGGGATTGAGGCTAGATGTTCTTTGATTTTTTGGAATGCTTCCTCGCATTCAGCGGTCCATTCGAACCTGCTCCCTTTTTTGAGAATATTGAAGAAATGTTTGCATTTGTCCGAAGACCGTGCAATAAATCTGCCCAACGCTGCTATAGACCCATTGAGCTTCTGCACTTCCTTTAGATTCTTTGGGGACGGCATCTCTACTATGGCTTGAATCTTTGCTGGGTCTACCTCGATGCCCCTTTTTGTTACCAGATACCCGAGGAACTTCCCCGAGGTGACACCGAAAGTACATTTCTCCGGATTCACTTTCATGTGATGCTGTCTCATTGCTTCGAAGATATTCCTCAGGTCCTGGTGGTGATTTTACGCAGCTTGCTTTTGACGAGCATGTCGTCACGTAGACTTCTAGGGTTCCTCCAATCCATGGCTTGAAGATAGCATCGACCATCCTTTGGTATGTTGCCCCTGCGTTTCGAAGTCCGAAAGGCATTCTGGTATAGCAATAAAGGCCATGTGGGTAGAACGCTGTGTGTGGCTGATCTTCTTCTGCCAGGGCTACTTGGTTGTAGCCAGAATGTCCATCCATGAATGACAGTTCTTCGTATCCTTCTACTGCTTCTACCAGCTGGTCTATGCTCGGCAGGGGATAGCTGTCCTTTGGACATGCCTTGTTGAGATTAGTAAAGTCGATGCATATTCTAACCCCTCCATTTTTCTTAGGAACAATGACCATGTTGGAGATCCAGGTAGGGTACTTGACTTCCTTGATAAATCCTGCGTCTAGTAGCTTCCGAAGTTCTGTTTCTACTGCCTCATGATACTCTGGAGCCACTTTTCGTATTTTCTGCCTGAACGGGGGCGTGCCCGGTTTGATGCGTAGTTCATGTTGGATTACTTTTGGGTCAATCCCCGGCATATCTCCTAACTTCCAGGCGAACACATCCGCATATTCCTTAAGTAATTTGGTTAAGGAATGTTCCTTCCTTCGTCCATTATGGTCCCGATTTTGATCATCTTCGGGTTTCTTCTTCCGTTCCTATGTTGATTTCCTTTACGGGTTCTACTGGTGTGAACACAGGCTTCGGGTTTCCGAGGACTGGGACGTCTTTAATTGCTATTTAGCGTGTTTCTGTTCTTCGCTGGTTGTTGAGGTACTTGTTTCTGTGCTTAGGACATTACATCTTTCGTCAAGCCCTTCCTGTAGTTTCCTTAGGAACAGGTCTATGGCCTTCTCTTTCGCGGTTTCTTGATTTTTACTCTTCGGATTTTTCGCTGCTCTTCTTGCTCGTTGTTGATATGATCCTGAGTGGCCTGGCACTCTCGCGTAGTGATCCGATCTCCCTTGATTCCATTATTCCCTCAGGTGTTGGAAATCTGAGATATTGGTGGTATGTTGCCGCAACTCCTTTGAGCTTATGTATCCATTTTCGTCCAATAATAGCGTTGTAGGGGGAAGGGGTGTCCACCACACTGAATCGGGTTTCCAGTTTCATGGGCCCTGCGTTAACCTGCAACACGATGTCTCCCAAGGGCTTCGTGGTGCTCCATTGAATCCGTAGATGGTGTGATAAGAGGTCATTAACTGTTCATCATGGAGCTTCATCCGTTTGAATGCATCGTAAATAGGACGTTTACGGCTTCCCCCGTCTATGAGGATCTTTTTGAGGTTACATCCAGCTACTGGTAGTGTTAGGACCAAGGGATCGTTATGGTCTTCCATATCTTCTTCGATATCCTCGGCATCGAAGATGATAGGAGATTCCATCCATTCTTCGTGTTCGTCCACCACTATCCCATCGACCTTATATAATCGCAGCGGTCTTCGAATTGCTTCCGTAACCTTTTCCATCTGCGCTGTAGTGAGGGTCCTGTGGCTTCGAACACGAGATGGTGTTGATTGTTCGGTTTCCTTCCGGAAGTTGGACTGGTTTGGTTCGCTTGGATCTGTCCTCGGTAACATCCTTTCGTACGTAATGTTTGAGCTCTCCCGCATCAATTAATTTTTGGATCATTATTTTAAGGTTCTTGCACTTTTCGGTCTGGTGTCCGTTGAAACAGTGATATTCACAGTAATCTTTAGACTTCTCGGATCTCGGGGGCTGCTTTCCCTTAGACCATGGCCACTCCAAGTTTTCCCTCCCTTTGATCTCTCGTAGGATACGAGCATAGCTAGCGTTGAGTTTCGTGTAAACTTGATCTTCGAATTTTCGGTCACCTGCTCTTCGTTCATCCCTTCGTTCCTTCCTATCTTCGTGAGGTCTCTCCCCTGAGCAACTTCTTTTGGCTCCATTGATTTGTTCCGCTGAATTGGTGCGGTGGGACCTCTGCGGATATGCCCTCGGGTTTTCCCGTTGAATTTCTTCAAGTCGAGCGTGCTTTTCGATAATTATTCGAAGATCTCCCTCTGTCTTAGGCACGCTCCCATGAATTTCAACAAATAGGGGCGTTGGCCAAGCGATGAGTTAAGGGCGTGGAGTTAGCTTCTCTCATGACCTCTTCTAACCTCCCCCCGCCTTGTTTATTTTTTAATTGCCTGATCTCGGCCATCATCTCATCTCGTAGTTCTTCCATTGCGCGGTGGTGCCCTAAATTCTTCTGCTCGTTACCGTCTGACTCTCCATCGTCATAATCCGGGTCGGATACGCTACTTCCCCTTGTCGCGTCTTCATTAGCCGCTATGACGACTCTACAGTCTCCGTTTGGCTCTGGTGCCTTGGAGTTTGCTTCATCAAGTTGTTGGCTGGTCTTCGTGCTTAGAGCAATCCGCTCCTTTAAATCTTGATTTTCTCTGGCCAACAGGGCTACAACATCTGCGTAAACCTGCTGGCTCTTCTTTAGTTCCTCAAGCTCAGCCATCAGTCGGTGTGATTGGTTGGACCCATGATTGGGAGTCCCAGCGCGTGCTACTACAGCCATGGTACCGCCCTCCTCCACGGTCTGCACTAAAGGTGGCAGGGGTTCAGCTTCGGTTGCTGGCATTTCCAAATTGGGGTAAGTGCCCCTCTGCGGTGCTAGAGCCGCCGGTATGGTTTGATTTTGATCATTTGTTGGTGGCATTCCAAAAGTTAGAAGGTGCACGGGTTGGAATGTTCTGGATTCATCCACCCTTTCTCTTGGTTGATTAAGTTGATTCATGGCGCAAGTATTGCTAGCCTCTGCAGCCTTCGGGACTACCGCAGCCGCACCGTACTTTGTCGCTGCTGCTCTGAGAGCCTCCGCTGCAACTGAATTAGCGTTCATAGGTGAAGTGATTTCCGCAGTATCTTGCCTTTGACTGGTCATTTTAGCTTTATCTCCTTTCTGCTTGCTTCGGGTGATGACCGAGGTTGTCCTGGGTGTTTCTTTTGACAAAGCTTTGGATTTTCCTGCTTCCTGCGTCTTTTCCATCACGTGTCCTTTTGTTGACAATGAAATCTCGCCGAAACTCGCCTTCTTTACTCACAATACGTTCTTTCTGCATAAGGCATTTCAAACAAAAAACGGGAATATCCGCGTGAAGCGGGTTAGTTGGCGAAATACATTCTTCCAGGAGAGGATTAATACACGCAAGTTACAATATACGGGTTAAAGTTTTATTAAAGGAGATCCTTAGTATAAAAACTACGAAAAAACCCCCCAGAGAAACGGGTTCGCACGAGATCTAAAGAAAATCGTAAATCCGCGGATTAGAACAATAAATCTTATCGAAGATAAAAGGTGGGTTTTTGAATACAATACAGTTAACAAATGATCTATACGGTCCGAGCTGATAAATCAGAGCAATCATATGCCAATTTAAAATGAAATCACAGGACAAGATAAATCTTTTACCGGGACGAAGTCCCTGTTTCTAGCGCCAAATTGTGAACACACAAACCACGAAGGGATCCGAATGCTCACAATCAATCATCATCATCTAAAGAGATTTGTGATGATGATATCCTAGTGTTGATTCATTGGCTCAAAACCTTCGGGTTTATCATAGCCTCATCTAACAACTCCATGCGAGGCGTTTGCGCACGGGATATAAGTACAAGCAAAGAAAGCAAAACGTATAAGTAAAGATCCATGGGGCTAAATAAATATAGAGTGCTGAAATGTAAACAAGACCAAGGTTTACGTGGTTCAGCACTAAGGCCTACGTCCACGGGGTTTGTTGTTTTACTATATTCTTCACGGTTACAAGAATAGTCGAATGACTTTTGGGTTTACATGTTTCTCTCTTCTAAATGATTAACTTACACTTGCAATCTCTCTCTCTCTCTCTCCTTCCCTTCCTGATTTTTCCGATCCCCTTTCCTCTTGGTGGAGACGGGGTATTTATAAGGTTAGAATGTGGGACCCCTCTCTGAAGACCGTTGAAACCTTATCTTCTTGTGTCCTTGCGTCTATCACGCAGAGGTCTGCGTTTGCCCCTTGATCCCGCAGAGGCATCCTCGCTCGTTCCACAGGTTGATCGACACGTACACTGCTCAGAGTGTTTAATGTGGGTAGTTGAGGGGTCTGCTCGTGTCAGACAAGTGTCTTCTGCCCCTGTCACGTTCGTGTCAGCTAACTTTCTCTCCACCGCTGATCTTAGCTTCTCTTTTGGGGATGAGATAAAGTAACTCCTCGGGGTTTATTTGGTGTTTCGTAGCGCATCATGTTATGATGTTTTGGCCTGCATGCTTTCCACGTATCTTTTTATATACACGTGTCTGGTAGTGAGATATATGTGTACACACCCGGTTTACCCCAATAGGCCTGCATAAGAGTAATCCTGGCTGCCAAAACATCTGCCGATGAAATGTCTGATAACTCCTTCAAAATGCTGAAACCAAGGAGTACATTGTATTTGACAGTTTTGTCTGTCAATTGTGGGAATACTAAATTTTTTTATATTCATACACACTTTTGAATTTATACACCACAGGAAGAAACTATCTAAAAAGTTGCTAACCCATTTACTATATCAGTGACTGAATTGTACAGCTTACGTTTTAAAGATATAAAGAATTGTACTTACCTATATCCTAATCAGTCAAGGATCACCACCATGTTTCTTAGGTTACACTTCTAATGTCCTCTGTATCGCCCTTTGTGTGAGTTAATTTTTGCTTTTTAGCAGCTAATTTTGGCTTCAACTACACACCATAAGCCAAGGGTCATTCTCTGTGAAGTTTACAAATAAATAAATATAACTTCATGAAAGTGCAAGGACTCACCATTTCTATAAATTTGAGTTGCTTTAGAACTTGATCTGTTGGGAGCTCCTGCAAGAATGTCAACCAAATAATGGAAGTGAACAGAAAGATAGTAGATAGAGTTACAGATGCATAAAGGGATGTTAATCTGTGAGCTTAATGAAATATAATTTTACCTGAGGAACAGCGCAATCAGCATGTATTGGGTCCCAACGAAGAGCGCAAGAACAATCCCAATCATCAGTTTGGATTTCAAAAAGAGGAGCCCTGGGTAATATATAGACATGATTTGAACATTAAGCTTCTGGGCTAATAAATATACTAAAGCCTCATAAAATAGGAAAGGGGATACTAGGACAGTCCCCATATTTATCATCACCGAAAATCAACCCTTTGGCATCTCCATGTGCGGACTCTAGGATGCAAATTAGTATTCTCTTCCCTTTGAGGGATATATGATAAAAATCATAGCTCTAGGAAAGTTAAACATCATGCTTTTTGGTACAAAGAAGTTCAACATCTGTCTAAAATACATGTGGCATATTTTAAGATAGTTACCTTCGCCACTTTCCACAAATAATTTCCACTTCTGTATTTTCAACCAAGACCTCTTGACATTGAAGCCAATTACCAGCAGAACTGGGGGCTGGGAGTTTCTTGGCATTCAACTCGTGCAAAGGAACAAAAATTCTTATATTCTATTTTCTTTCTGCTTTTTTCTTCATAACAGGAGTTTGCTAATAGCTCCAAAAAAAAAAATCCTATACTTACAAACTATCTCAATACAAAGAGAAGAACAATAAAACACTAGAAGGTAAATAAATCTTACACATAAAGTATCACATTCTGTAGGATCCATTGCTTTACCAACAAAATCAACATCACTGCAATGGAGTAAAGGGGGAATAATTAGAGAAAAATGAGATACAAATTCTAGTCCAGTTAAAGGCAAACCAAATTTTTTAATAAACATGAAAGGCATTTCATAATTCATTTCAGACAGCTGAAATCCTAATTTTACAAATTTTCGGTTCCACCATGAATGAACAAATCCAAGCACTTCTCAGTGAGCATGCAATTTTTTTAGAGATCAATATATCTTAAAAATTATCAAAAGAAACCCAGCAGAGGAAGAAAAAAATACATCAGAACCTTGACCTAGTCAGTTTTAATAACCAAGCCATTAACAGGTCCACATGTTGAACCTTAGTTGGGGGAAACCGAACCTAAAATAATAAAATACCAAGGAAACCTCAGGATCCCCCCATGTAAAGAAACACAATTTGTCAGTCAAAGACATTTGACTAGGACCAAAGGCTTACATCATGACTTTCCAGCAAACTGAATTCTCAAAGGCAAACAAAATGGTGTGAATATAAAAACATAATCTTTCAGCTACTATTTTAGTATAAGATCCTAAGCATTCATCTTATTTAACCCAAATGATAGTATACCAAATGCGTCAACTCATAACCAACACAGAATTATGAGGATGGGAATAAGAGAATCTTACCTCGAAATGGGACCAGACCAGTCAGGAACATCTGCTTGAAAATCTTTTCCTATCCGAACACCTGTAGTATATGGCTCAGTGTCACTTAACATGGACGCTATATGATCTTTCGGTGCTGCACTCTTGCGCCTGGATGCTCTTGCATTTAGTGATTTTCGAGGAAGTCTGTGTTGCTTCCTTGAACAAGGCTGGCAATACCACTCATCCACTGGTATCTTTCTTACCTTGGGACTATAGCAAGTAATATGAAATGCCTCCTCACAATTATCATAAATCAACATACTCAGTGAATTTTCCAAACCGTCACATATTTTGCATGACTGAAGTTTATATTTAGCAGCACTGCTAGAACCCACAGCATCATTGGACGTGGATTTTCTCCTAGAGCAGACCTGCTGATGAAGTACATCTCTTAGAAGTATATATATGAGTTCTTTTTCTGTTGAGCATGCCCCTAACTGATTTGTTGTCAAAATATCAGATGAGGAACATTCCCCTGCATCTTCCAAATCACTTTTCATGGAACCCGAACCATCGACGTAAGATTTTGCCGACGAACAGCTATCAAAAGCTGATTTTTGGACACTATTATTTTGTGCTTCATCAAATTCTTCTACTTCGCCAGTAGAGCATTCCATGTTAATGCGCTTTAAAGAAATCTCTGAACTCTTAGGTTTGATAGGTTTCATACAAGGAGCAATATCAAACTTTTCAAGAAAGACCTGCTGGGATAAGGATAATCTCCCATTAGCAGTTATGTCATTGTTGCGTAAACATGAGGCAGAAACAGGATCTTCTCTGCTAGTGTGACTACCATTCCCAGTATTCGAGAAAATATTACGATCATTTTCTGCTGACAATGAAGGCATTTCAGAACAACGGCAGCAAAGACGTTTACCACTACCTTCTTTATTATTTTTCAGCTCTGCAGTTGGAAGATTACTAGTTTTCCTACGCTTGTACACAAGATTTGGTACAGAACAAATGCAGCAGAGACAACCACCACAACTGTTGTCTTTGTTTTCCCGCCTTGCTGCTGCTAGAAGATTAGTAGATTTTCTACGCTTGTATACAAGAGTTGGTGCAGAACAATTGTAGGAAGTGCAGCCACCACTATTGTTTTCTTTGTTTTCCCACGTTGCTGCTGCTAGAAGATTAGAATAGTTTCTACGCTTGTACACAAGAATCGGTGCAGAACAGTTGTAGGAAGGACTAACACCACCACCACATCTATTGTCTTCCCCCCCTTGTGTTGTTGGGAAACTAGTAGGGTTTCTACGCTTGTATACAAGCTTTGGTGCAGGACGATCGTAAGTAAGAGAGCCACCACTATTGTTTCCCTGCCCTGCTTCTGCTAGATGATTGGTATAGTTTTTACGATTTGGTGCATAACAATTATAAGAAAGACAACCACCAGTACCTTGTCTATTGTTATCACCCCCTGCTGTTGTTAGAAGATTATTATAGATTTTTCGCTGGTACACAAGACATGGTGTTGAGCAATTGTAAGTTAAACAACCACCACTATCATTACTACTGTTTCCGCGCCCTGCTTCTGCTAGAAGACCATTAGGGTTTCTTCGCCTGTACACAAGATTTGGTATTGAACAATTGTCAGCTAGACAACCACCGCTACCGTTACTATCTTCTGCTAGAAGATTAGCAGCTTTTCGACGCTTGTACACAAGATTTGGAGCCGAACAATTGTAGGAAAGACGACCTACACTTCTGTTTTTCTCGTTTCCCAACCCTGCTGCTGCTGGAAGACAAGCGGAGTTTCTACGCCTGTAAACAAAGTTTGGTGCAGAAAAATCGTTGGTAAGTGAATCACCAATAGGACCTTTATCACTTTCCTGCCCTGCAGCTACAAATCTAGTAGATTTTTTGCACTGGTACACAAGATCTTCTGCAGAACAACCGTAGAAAAGAGAACCACCACTATTGACACAGTTTCTATTATTTTCCAGCCCTACTGCAGAACAACTATAGTGATGAAAGCTACCACCACCCTTTATATTGTTTTTCCCCACTACAGCTAAAATACTATTAGAGTTCCTTCGCTTGTACACGAGATTTAGTAGAGATCTTTTGCACATAGCGCAGGTCGCTGATAATCCGGAACAGATCCTTAAACAGGATTTAGAGTCATGTACTCTCTCCTTCCTAGCTGAATTAAATTGTTGCTCGAGGTGAGAAATCCAATATGGACAGCTAAAGATAAAAAAAGCTTCTTCGACAGAACAAGGAACAAAACTTTCAATTAAATTCTCACCAGTGAAAGTCGTCCAAGATGTTTCTTGAAGCACTCGATCCCAGATGAAACAACAAAATCATCTATCACTTCCATGTATGTTCCGAAAGAAAATGCATCACCTTTAAGCCAAAAATCATTAGCAGCGCTCATTAGTATCCATTATAAAAACATTCTAGAAAATTACAAAAGATATCAGGTAATAGCGGGCCAAAAGCAAAAAATAATTAAACTTTAGAGACTAGTTTGAAATTCACATGAGAAAGTAATAAGTACTGGTACATAGTAACGTGATGCTTCTGTTTTGTGCAGCTAATGCACACAGCAAAAGGTGCAAAGACTGAAAGCTTTAATTCTTAAAATAGCTCGACTTCCTTTAAGACCAACACAAGACAGAGCCTAAGTTTTGCTTTGACAATTTGTTAAATCTGGCATGACTTGGGACACATAGCCGAACTAACGAAACAAGTTTCGAATGTATCATTGTAGTACAAGGTATTTCATTATGACCGAATAGTTACTGTTCCTACTTTAATTTCAAGTAAGCATTAGTTTAAAAGATTGATAGCAAGTAAAAGAAACTGCACAGCTACTCGTCTTTACCTCTGAACCGAAATGCTAATCCAAACGCTAACTTACATGCTTTACAGTTGTATTTTCTACTTGTTAGGTAATATCAGGACAAACATAAAAGCAGTTGTATTAAAACCTTGACAAGGAAAACCCAATGGCATAAAACCTTGACGAAGGGAAAAGAGTACAACTTGACAGATGCAAAAGGTGATCTGTTCCAGGCGATCACTTTGCTCCTTTGATGTTGACTAGTTGCTTCACAACTCCTAAGGCAGAAAATCCTCGTGGGAAAGATAATAGCCTTAGCTGGGAAATTACGTTCCCGGTGTTTGTTGTTGTCTTATTAGAAACCGTGCCGAATAACAAAACCATGTAGGAAAAGGCAACCTCGGTGATGGAAATAGTGCAACACACCATTAGATGCTCCCCCTGATGATAGATAATTTTCATTAGTCTAATGCAGCCAAAAGGAGTTTATCACACTTTACTTTGGTGACTTGAATGTTTATAAGACCTTATTGTTGATTTTGGAAGTTACGTTGCTTAAGATACTATCACGTTTCATTTTTTTGATTCAGATATTTTCAATAATATCAACGCGATCTTTATGTCTTGAACGTTCAATATACTTGATATTTTTAGTGTTTTCTCGCTAAAAACCTTGTCGAGTAACAAAATCCTTTGGGAAAAACTATTCTCGATCTAAGGGAAAAAGTGTACAACACAAATTCGTCTCAAATTTGGTTAAGCTTTCCCCAGATTTTTCATCTCAGTATTCGGTTGAGCTTTCCCCAGATTTTTCATCTCAAATTCGTATTTCAAATAGATTTTAAGGTCTCTTATTACATCAAGAGTACCCATCATGTATGTACCATCGACATAGATAGCTACAATTCCAAATCAGGAACTTTCTTGTGAATACGCAAGGAAAAATAACTTACTTGTCTATCCCCTCCAAATGAAATAGCCACTTAGACGGGTATACCACATCTGCCAGATTGCTTCTATCTATAAGTGAGCGTTGTATCTAACTGTAAACGCACTCTGTGGTTTAGAGTCACTTGATTTGGTAACAAAAGGCTATCAAGTACTTTTGTAAATATCTTCTATCTCTTGATTCTTTCAGACATACGTAACAACCACATACATGTGTTGTATTTCAAGTCCTTTCGAAAGTACCAAGCTAACTGAATAGCGGAACATTATGAAGTTCATTACAAGAGAACAATTCCAGGGCTTTGTGAGAAACCTCGCGCCACAAGGCGAGTTTTTATACTTTAAGACTGTTTTCTTCTCATTATGCTTTGTGACAAATTATTCATGTATGTCCAATAGGCTTTACACTTGGTTGGTTAGCACCGCCACACCAAATACTTGTATATTTGTCAAAGAACCAAGTTCTACCTGGATTGTATAGGCCAAATATGCTCTTCGTTGAAATTAAGCAACAAGGATCTTGGTTCGATCTCATCTTGCTCTATTTCTTTAAGCAAGTGTATATGAAATTAATCATCAATATGCTCGCATGATCTTTCCATTGACTCGTGCACATTCTCATAATCCACTTGGGATGTTATTGTTCTCTTGAATCATTAAACTTCGGAGCGTCCTCCAGTATCGATTCATGGACATAGTCAGAGACAATCAAATGAGATGCTTTTCATTAATGATACAAATTAGGTTGTGCCTTACTCATCTACTTCTTTTCTAGTTGATTATAGATCGAACCTGGTGGTCTCTCCATCTTCCTTGATGGAGCCACGTCCTTAACTACACTTCCACCAAGTGTAGTTGCAATACCTTAGTTTATGGTGTACAGCATACTGAGGATTTCTAACCTTGCAGGAACATTTGCAGCTGGTATGTGTGATCTTGTCATGTTGCCGATATCAGCGCACTTTTTTAAATCGATTATTTTATGTCACTTCACATTTACGTTTGTGGAGTACAAGAATCAATATGAGACACAGTGGGAACACACTACGATAATTCATGTCGTTCCCTTAGAAAATACTTTTTCCTATCTCCCCCTAACGACGGGAAGACTGTCTCATTAAAGTGATAAACCGCAAATCTAGCGGTAAGAGATCTCCTGCCAAAGGTTTTAAAATGCGGATAATTGTTGAGAGTAAATATCCAACAAAATTACTTAATCATTTTCGTGACCCATCATAGTACGATGTGGACTCGTAATGGAACATATATAGTGCAACCAAAATTGCGTAAGAACATAAATGTCACGCCTAAATTCAGTTACCAACTGGTACGCAGAAAATGTTGACTAATATTGGGTTCTAAAACGAATTAACTAAAGATGCGCGTAATATTGCATATCCCCAAAGCAATAAAAGGTAGGTTGGTACGCATAACCTATTCCTTAGACACCATCTGTAATCTTTGATGGTAGCCTCTGCGAGACCATTGGGTATATTGATCCTATTAAACATGCAATACTCATCAAGTCCTTTTGATGTAAATTCTCTAGCATTAACAAGGGTGGTGAGCCTTTGCACTTTGGATTGTGTAATATGTGCTATGAGTTTTACAAAAATTAAACGCATCGTTTGTTGTGAGCAATAACTGATTCAATGCGTCGAACCATCCACCAGAGCCATAAATAACTTGAATAGTCCGCATTCTGCATGGATATATGTTCACTAACAACACTGTATTTCTTTGAAGAAGAGTTATTTACCATTTGCATCCAAGTAAAATAGGATGTCTCAATGGGAATTTAATCGAGTATATTATTATACTAACTACAACAATGCGTATATTGTACTTAGATATGGGAATTTCATCCCAAACACATCTTCGTCATCTTCCTTTAGACGAAATGGTCACTTACTTACATTTGAACCTCGACTTATCATGGGAGTGCTATCAGGATGCATGTTTTTATTAAATTTCCTAACAATTTTAGACATATGCAAACTGGTGGAATAATATACCACAAGCTCAGTATTCGGTCAAGCTTTCTGTAGGATCAGAATCTCGCAGCAATAATGTCTCAGCGAAATTATCAACAACACAACACAACAACGTCGCAGAACAATTTCAGAAATGATATAATAAACGACGTCAGCTAAAATCATGAGAAAGATGTGATGGTCCTGCGAAAATTATAGAGTCTGCGAGATTAACATTTGTAAGGTTGTGAGAATGTCGCAAGCCATATCCGAAAATAAAGGACATATTAGCTGTCATCCACTATGTATTTCCCTATAAATAGTCGTTCAGTTGTAAAGGAAAAGGAGAGATCTTTTTCTGGGTGAGAAGCAAGTAAATAGGAGAGAGAAAATCTAGAGAAGTGGTTACTCTTGATTCCTTTATCTTTTCTTGCAAGATTTATCAAAGATTCATCA
The DNA here is from genome assembly GCF_003573695.1 of Papaver somniferum. NCBI lineage: Eukaryota > Viridiplantae > Streptophyta > Magnoliopsida > Ranunculales > Papaveraceae > Papaver > Papaver somniferum. The sequence goes on along the minus strand of NC_039364.1, from coordinate 159,754,075 downwards.
ATAAAATTAAGATTGTTAATCTAAAATGAGTTAAATGTTAATGAAATCATATGAGGGGTGTAGTGTAGGATTTCCTGCAACTACATAATGGCGATAGAAACAGGAAGGCTGAAGATCGAAAGTTGGAGATTGTTGTTGAGATTGTTCAAATCAAGAAAGTGATTAAATAAATCAGTGAACCAGTTAAAAGAAAAATGATTAGAGTCAATGAAGATGACAAAAGATTGGAGTGTAATATGATAACAAAAACAATGCATGGTTAATGAATTCCATGAAAACATCAAAGGAAGAATACATAAACGAAATTTTGAAGGAAGGAAGGTTATGGCGGTAGAAAAGACACCACTCTTGAAAGATTGGGAAAAGAAAAAAATCACATTCATGGCGGTAGAAATACCAAAAGAAAATTTGAACCACACATCTCCATTGGTTATTACAGTGCCTATTACGCGAAAAGTGAAGGGGACAACAACAAAATCCACGGGAGAATGGATATTGAACAGAACTTTAATTGATACAGAAAGTTCAGTGGATATAATATTTTATCATGCGTTCAGGGGAATGGGATTTAAAGATGAAGAAATGTCCAGTTCAACATATCTTGTTCATGGCTTTGGAAAATCCACAACAAAACCTAAAGGAGAAATAGTGGTACGAATTCCACTAGGAGAGATCGAAACACATGTAACACTATGCGTGGTGGATATGGAATCGCCATATAATATGTTGTTAGGAAGACCATGGATACATGCGATAAAAGTTGTAGTATCAACGTTGCATCAATGTATTAAATTCCCCACACCAAATGGAATAGGTGAAATCAGAGGAGATGTTGACAATGCGAAATTATGTCATCAAATTGAAGTAAAGAATTATGAAGGACAAGAGAAAAGGAAACAATTTCGCAGAAAGTTGGCAAAGGAGGCAAAGAAAGAAGAAGAATTTAGAGTATACATGATAAGGGCAAAACAAGGCAGGGGAATACCCAGCGAAATTTCGGAAGAAGGAGAAGGACCTGTGAAAACAATAAAAGAACCAACACCAATGGGAGAACCCAAGTCCAGTTACACTGCCGCAGAACCAACAAAAGAAGTAAACGTTTGGACTATAGAAGAACCTCTAATATTGAGAATTGGAACCAAGATGGATGTAGAAGAAGAAGAAAGAACTGTTAACCTTTTTCGAGAATATAAAGACGTTTTCGCCGGGAGCATGGATGAGATACCGGGAATATATCCATAAATTGCATGCCACAAGTTGGAGATTAACAAGAATGTGAGACCATTTAAACAAAGAATAAGAAAAATCGCAATAGCTTACCATTCCCAAATAGAAGAAGAACTACAGAAAATGCTTGATGCAGGAATCATAAGAGAAGCTAAATACCTGGAATGGATAGAGAATATGGTCATTGTCCCAAAGAAAAACAAAGGAATAAGGATTTGCATAGATTTCACTGATTTAAACAAAGCTTTCCCTAAAGATAGTTTTCCGTTACCAGATATTCCTCAAATGGTGGAATCCGCAGCGGGAAATGATAGGGTATCGTGTTTATATGGGTACAAAGGGTATAACCAAATCCCTCTCGCTGAAGAAGATCAAGAACATACTTCTTTCTTCTCCCCTAGAGGTTTATATTGTTATACGAAAATGCCATTTGATTTGCGAAATGCGGGAGCGACATACCAAAGAATGGTAGAGAAGGTGTTCGCGAAATGGATACAAAAAACATTAGAAGTATACTTGGACGACATGTTAGTAAAGAGTAAAGAAGCCAAAGACCATGTACAGGACCTGAGGGAGATTTTTGAACAAATGCGGCAATATAACATTAAACTGAATCCTGAGAAGTGTACTATTGGAGTTGCATCGGGAAATTTTTTAGGCTACATTGTATCAAGGAAGGAATACGGGTTGATCTAGAAAAAGTGCAAGCAGTTCGTGACATGCCAACACCAGCAACAATAAAAGATGTACATAAGTTGAATGGACTTCTAGCTTCGCTGGGGAGATTCATTTCGCGATCATCAGACAAATGCAAATATTTTTTCGATATACTCAAGAAGGGTGCAAAATTCAAATGGACTGATGAATGCGAAAAAGCTTTTCAAGGGATCAAAGAACACCTTATGAATACAACTATTTTACAAAAAACAGAATCAGGAGAAGAATTATTGATCTATCTTGCGACGACGTCGCATGCATTAAGTGTCGTGTTATTGCGAATAGACGCAGGAGTGGAGAAACCCATCTATTACATTAGCAAAACTTTTAATACTGCCGAGAAAAATTACTCAAAGATTGATAAGCCAATTTTAGCATTAGTTTATGCATCATTTAAGCTCCGCATATATTTTCAAGCGCACAAGATAAAGGTATTAACAAAAGTACCAATTGAATCAGTGATGAAGAATTCAAAAAGATCAGGAAGAGTGGAGAGATGGAATGCACAAGTAGGCCACTTTGATATTAAATATGAAATTTTGTCTTCACCAAAATCACAAGATGTTGCAGATTTCTTGGCAGAATTTCCTTTAGAAGAAGATGAAGCGGTAGAAGAAATGATGGATATAAAAGAAGAACACGGAGATCCAAAAGACTTATTAAAAGAACCAAATAGATGGGAGATATTGGTAGATGGATCATCAAATGGAGAAGGCAATGAAGTTGGAATTGTTTTAATTTCGCCAGAAGGAGTGAAGATGTTTTTTTCATTCAGATTGGAATTTGCATCCACTAATAACGAAACGAAATATGAAGCTGTGATACATGCCTTACAATTTCCAATAGAAATGAAACTAGAAAATGCCAGGATCATAGTGATTCGCAGCTAGTTATTCGCCAAATAAAGGGAGTGTACACTACAAATGAACCATCCTTGAAGAAATACAAGAAGCTCGTTGAAGAATTGTCAGCGAAAATCCCAAAAATAAAATGGAGGCACATTTGAAGGAAGGATAACAGACTCGCAGACGCTTTTGCTTTCATCTCAAGCATGATGACAGATCCAATTGCGAGATGCATAAAAATACAAACACTTCTGTCACCATCAATCAATAAAGAAGAAGAAGAAGTGAACGTGATGATAATAGACGGTGAAGAAGAAGAACAAACGAAAAATATCGCAGATTGGAGAACAGAACTTCATGCATATTTGGCGAAAGGAGAAACACCAAGAAATAGATTGGAAACACACAAGTTAAAAAGCCGCGCAACGAATTATGAATTAAGAGATGGGCTGCTATACCGAAAATCCTTTAATGGACCATCACTCAGATGTTTGACACGAGAGGAAGGAGAAAAAGTGCTAAAAATGTTACATAGTGGGGATGCTGGCAATCATAGCGGAGGAAGATCTTTGGCACATAGAGCAAAAATGCAGGCTATTACTGGCCATACAATGCACGAAGATGCAAAAAAAAAATATCAATACGTTGCGAAGATTGTCAGCGTCATGGAAAGAAAATACATGCACCTGGAGCACCATTGTCATCTTCACACCAGTGTGTGGCTTGTTGGAAAGTGCGTTAGATTGTGGGGCCATTTTTACCAGGTTCTGTACAAAGAAGATACTTAATAGTCACAACAGATTATTTCACAAAATGGACAGAAGTGAAGGCAGTACAGCATATTCGCGACAAAGATATCTTTACTATTCGAAAATATCATTTGCAGCTTCGGAATTCCTGCGCAGTTGGTAGCTGATAATGGGAAACAGTTTGAGGACAGAACATAGAAATGTTACTTAAGCATTTAAGATAAAATGTGGAAAGTCTACTCCTTTGTATCCACAAGCTAATGGGAAGGTAATGCCAACAAACACAACAATTGCAGATCTATTAAAGACGAATTGGAAGGACATCATAGAGCATAGTGCGAACAAGTACATAATGCAATATGGGCTTATAATACAAATATAAGAGAATCTACTGGAATGTCACCTTTTTTTTAACATACGGAGTTGAAGCGTGTTACCAACAGACGTTGTTATTCCGACACAAAGGGAGAAGCTGGAGAAAAACATTGCGGGTTTGATCTTAAACAAACTTGATGAATTAGAAGAAAGAAGAGAAATAACTTTACAACAATGGAGAATTATCAGCGAAGATTAGCCGAGAAATAATAAACGTCAAAGTACGCGAATTCCACCAGGAGATATAATTCTGCGAGAGACACCAATTTATCAGCGAGAAAATGGTGGAAATTAGAGAAAAAATGGGATGGACCTTACATATTCGGAGATAGTTGGAACAGAGCTTATAAATATGGATACCAGAAGCAGTAGAGATGTTGGTCACAACTTGACAGACCATGGAACATGTTGTACTTAAAAAGATATTGTCCGTAAGAAGCTTTGAGAAGTTATGGATTCTGAAAGAATAATTGCGAGATTATTCATATCAAAACAAGATCATGATGTGCGAAACTTTCGCAGAGATAATCATAGAATAATGACATAAAAGAAAGGGGTGAACCTTTATGGCGTACACCCTAGTTCGCGAATAAAATTTCGCAAGAGGCAAATGTAAGACCTAAAGTACGTCATATAAGGGGGTACCTATTGCATGGATCAGGGAAAGGATACACCGCCACCGGAACCTGAGTCATGGAGATTTTGGGTCAATAAATCCCATCCGGGAGAGGCACCTTGGATTCTCAGCTTAAGCATATGTCTTAGGTTAGGCGACTAAGGTAATAAGGACTCTCCCAAGGAGTGAAGAATCTGATCAAGGCGCCGAGGTACACGGTTGAGTCAAAAGTGCCAGGGGCGTTTGAAGAGTACCTTGCCATTCTTTACAAGTATTGGCTTATACTGCACTCGGCCTGAAAAAAACCCCACTTAGGGTGCAGTCTCGTAACCATAAGCCCTATAGGTAAAAGGGATAAGAGGTTGCGAAAACAACTGGTTGTTGTTAAGACTGGATGGGAGGAGCTAACCTTGTATGGTAGAAGTACGCCTCCTTGAAGGGGCAACCAGGGGGGAGATAAGGGCGGCACCCTCCATTAGGGAGCTGATAAGTGTCTTAAGACGCAAATGTCATGAGGCTTTTTATTCGTAAGGGTATTAAGGCTTTTCATATTTGTGCAACAATCCTGAAGAGGCAATAATACAAAAGAAAAATATAAGACGAGATCAATGGGATTTCTCATGAAAGTGCGAAGACGTCCTGCGATTTCGTCGCAAGACGACAATGTCATGGGGATTTATTTTCGCAAGAATATTTAGGCCTGTCATATTGTCGCAACATTCCTGAAGAGGCCACCATACAAAAGAAAAATTTAAGGCAAGATCAATGGGTTTTTGCATGAAAGTGCTAGGACGTCCTGTGATTTTGTCGCAATGATAAGAGGCGGCATAATAAGACCTTTAATTAGGAAGGCAAAATAAGACCACATGACAAAACAAAATATTTATAACAGATCATTTCTCGCAAGAAAGATAATGAGAGGCAAGTATGGGAATCAGTAAACAAGAAGCATTATCTTTCTCGCAAGCAAAATACTAAAAGAGAGAATTAATTCCAAAGTTGGTTGGAGAATATTATTCGCAAGAAATAATAAAGACGAAACAATTCAAAAAGATAAGACTAGATAAGAAGCTCTTCGCCAATGTTCTCATTATCGCCAGTCTTTTCTTCATATCGATTCTGATCTTTGCCAACAATAATTTCTTTGAGAGGGACTTCTTTTTCGCCGCCATCTTGATTATCGCCAGCAATTACTTCTTTAGAAGGGATTTATTTTTCACTTCCATCTTGATTAGCACCAGCAGTTGCTTCCTTGGAAAGAATCTCTTCTTCATCTTCCAAAAGATCAGTCTCTCCACCACTTTCGTAATCATAATCACTGTCAGCAGGACGAGGAATTTCATCATCATATACTTCCAAAGGCTTAATTGATGTAGGAGGAAGATATTTGGACAATAAAATATCATTCACAAGAACTTCAGCCCAGAGATGAACTTGACGAAGAAGTGCTCTCTGATGATTCCTGTCTTGAATATCCTTAAAGTAAGCAAGATAATCAATTCTTCTTTCTGCTCGGTCGCGAGAACCAGTTAGGACAGAGACGAGTAGTGCATTTTCTTTGCGAATTTCGGCATATTTCGCCTCCAAAACAGAAATGGAGGAATGAAGATTTTTCTCAGACTTTGCGAAAAATAGAATACAAAATTTCAGTAAGATAAAGAACTCAAAAAGATATGACAAAGAAAAGATAGTTAAGGCAGTCAAACTATTATGACTACCTTCTTTTTTCAAAATAAGGTGTTGAATCAAGGTCAGACCTATTCTCCCAACGGTCCATTGCGTCATCAAATTTATCTCCAACTAAACCTTTAAGTCGAGACTGAAGATTTTTCTCTTTAGAAATAAGAAAGACATTTTTCTTCGCAAGAGAAGAATAAGATTCTTCTAATTTGGAATATTGTTCTTTAAGTTGATTCGCCTTTACACTTAAAGCTATTCTACCTTGAATGAGTGTATCTCTTTCGGCGATAGATGACTCTGTTACTTATTTAAGTTCATTTCTCAAAGAGCAAAGAGATTGTTCTTGGTCATCACATACTTTCTGAAGAATGCTAAGTTGTTGCGAAGATATCGCCATCTTGTTTAAACAAGTTCGCTTCTCTTGAGATAAGGTTTTATTCTCATCTGATAAAGTTTCCATCCCTAAATTAGCTTTAGTTAAAGAATAAGAAAGGCGAAATTTTTCATTACTCAATAAATTTTTCCTCTGAACTAATTGGGTATTTTCATTGGTAAGATTATTTATATGATCAACAGAATATGAATAGAGGTTATCTAATTGGTTATATTGATCCATCAAAATCTCTTTATCAACACGGGCTTCTTCAACAGCAGATTCAAATTGATATCTCTCCATTATTTGTTTCTGGTTTAAGGCTTAACATGCGAAATAGGGATTTCAAGGAAAATTACATATGAAAAAGATAAAATAATTAAAAAGGAAAATTGAAAATACAGATAAGGAAATCATACCTCTCAGTTCATCATTCTTCTTGCGAAGGTTGTCACGATCCAGTGAAACATTCTGAAGCTTTTGATTTTCGAGACGAAGAGCATTACACTCTTTTTCCAAAGCTATTTGCGAAGCAGCTCTGTCAGAACCGAAATACTTACTCAGAATTTCGCAAATACCAGACTTGACAGGATCAATGGGAGACTTCTTTCCATCATCCAAGACTTCAGACAAAACTTTGAAAACAATATTTATTCCTTCCACGATTTTTTTCGAAAAGGGAAGAGGCTCAGGTAGAGAACTGGCAATGATAGAAGGTTGAGAAACATTATCAATAGGAAGAGAAGAAGTTTCATTCACAGAAGAATCAATAATGGGGGTTTCAATCATTGAAAGGTCAGTTGAAGAAATGAAGTCTGAGGCAGCTTGTTCGCGAATTGGAGATAATGGTTTAACTTGCGAAGATGTCACAGGAGATTTAGAAGAGATAAGTAAGTGGAATGGAACAGAGGTTTCAACAGTTTTAAGGTGGCGAGATTTCTTGAGAGGTTTATTGATATCCTTATCACCCTGCGAATTACAATCCAGATAAGAAACAGAGTCAACAATATTGTTATTAGAAAAGAATAATGTTTCTTACTACCATCTAATTCGCAGACTTTCTTTTATGTACAACAATCTTATGTTGCGGTTTGGGAATATTAGGGTTCTCAACCGTAAATTTAGTGTTAGAGGCGCTTTTGCTGAAATAACAACAGTATGGGAATCACATAAACAACATCAAATAAGGCAGTAAGCAAGATCAATTTCAGCAAAACCCATAAGGAAGAAAAAAAATAAAACTAACCTTTATGATTCATGGAAAACACTAGCAGGAAGATTATTTCGAAGAAAAATACGAATGATCAAGATCTACAGAGGGAACAGTATGGAGATGAAGAAGAACTTAAAAAGATTGAAAGAAGAAGAAAGAAGAAAAGTTGCAATAATGGAATTTGCAGAAGAACGATGAAGTTGCAGAGAAAATAAAAAGAGAGTGAGAAAGAGTATATATAGAGGAAATTTTTTCTAGAGAAGATAAACACGATTAATGCAGAAAGATGTAAGCGGTTAAAAAGCAGCAGTTACAAAAGACGTGTCAAGAAACAGATGGGAAAAAGGATACGTGTGATAAATGCAGAATATGAAATGATAAATAACTCCGGCATTTCTCACATCATTATCTACTTCGCAGAGAAGATATGAGAAGAGGCAAGATGTAGGATCAGAATCTCGCAGCAATAATGTCTCAGCGAAATTATCAACAACACAACACAACACAACAGCGTCGCAGAACAATTTCAGAAATGATATAATAAATGACGTCAGCTAAAATCATAAGAAAGATGTGATGGTCCTGCGAAAATTATAGAGTTTGCGAGATTAGCATTTGTAAGGTTGCGAGAATGTCGCAAGCCATATCCGAAAATAAAGGACATATTAGTTGTCATCCACTATGTATTTCCCTATAAATAGTCGTTCAGTTGTAAAGGAAAGGGAGAGATCTTTTTCTGGGTGAGAAGCAAGTAAATAGGAGAGAGAAAATCTAGGGAAGTGGTTATTCTTGATTCCTTTATCTTTTCTTGCAAGATTGTTCAAAGATTCATCAATAAAATTAAGATTGTTAATCTAAAATGAGTTAAATGTTAATGAAATCAAGGTAACATGAACCAATTGATAATACGGTCTTATATTCCCGAAGAACAACCTAGATTAATCAATCACCTCTCTACAATCCTTCCTGACTACACAAGCGGATTGTCGAGGAATCACAAACAGTGAGACGAAGATGTTTGTGACTTCTTTATCTTGCCTATCGGAGAACTCTCACGATCTCAAGCCAATCAATCGATTGTACTCGTACGATAGAAGATGCAAGATCAGATCACACAACTACGATAAAGTAGTATCGGTCTGGCTTCACAATCTCAATGAAGTCATTAAGTCGTTAACCTGATTTTAGAGAAGAAAATCAAAGGTTAATGGAGAACGACTCTAGCGGGCGCACTAGTAGCACAGAGACGTGTGGGGATTAGTTTTGCACAATGCTAGATGTCTCCTTTATATAGCCTTCAAATCATGGTTTTGCCTTAGTTACAAAGAAATCCATATTCACCGTTAGATGAAAACCAGATTTAGATTCAAGCTAATATTTCTCAACCGTTAGATCGAAAACTTAGGTTGTCACACACACTTGGGTAGACATTTACTGGGTTCGTGAAAACCATGCCCAAACGTGTATGTGTATGTTGGTTCAACATAATAACCCAAAAGGTTAACCATATGAGCATTTCATATTAACCTTGTTCTTCTTCACCATAACTAGTTCAATTGACTCAAATGAACTAGTTAAAGAGTTGTTCAATTGATATGAGATCTTATGCAACTACATAAGACACAATTGAAACAAAGATGATTCGATTCGATTGAATCGGCTCATGAACATTATAGCCACGGTCTGCATAAAGCATTCCTTAGTAATTTAATGTTTCATGTTCAGAGCACATCTTTAGATCATAACCTCTTAAGTTCACAAACAAGTTCGCGGAATTAAGTTAATCGGTTGAGTTTTCCAAACTCAGCAGAAATTCTCGGGATGAGAACTTCCGCCAGTTCGCAGACTGGGTTCGCAGACTTAATACACAAACGAGTTTTGGAAAATCCCAGCAGAAATTCTTGGTCGAGAACTTCCGACAGTCCGCGAACTAGGTTCGCGGACTTGTCAAGCCAATTCCACAATCCTCCCGATTTCTCTTGATCAACAAAGTTCGAAAACTTAGGTTCAAGGAATACATGGTTATGTAATCTAAACTCTCATTTCAATCATTGAGACATTCTCAGAGGACGCTATGTAGCCGTTATTCACAGACCGATTCACGTCAGAGCAATTCTCAAAGTGATTGAAACTTTTCATGACTTTTTTCACTAGGTGAAGATAAACTTGATCAAAGCGAAACGCTTTACCAACACACGATTTCGAGATAAAAGATAAGCAATGAATGCTCAGCTCGAAATGTCAAATGTGTATGATCTAGTATATATAGCATATGACTTTTGTCTCATAAGAAGTAGGAGATAGAAGAGATAGACTTTTGAGTGATAGAAAAGTTCAAGTCTCCACATACCTTTTTGTTGATGAAGTTCCACGGTTCCTTGTATAGATCTTCGTCGTTGTATGATGAATCTCCATGAATTCGTTGAGCTCAACTACACTTTTCTATCCTAATCCGAGACTTAGCTATGTAGGCTAGAAATCAAGACTTGTAGTTTTGATCACTAACATTGACAAACATGCTTGAGATAGCAACACATGCGAGGTTGACCGAGCTATGCTCTAACAATCTCCCCCTTTGTCAATTTCAGTGACAAAACTATTAATACATATGGAATACAAAAAAAAAATAAACTTTAGTGGCTCCTATTCTATAGTCTAATCTTCAACGTTCCTTGAAATCTTCGTTCTTCCAAGTACTCCAATGATCCCAAAGGTTGTAAGTTTAGCACCATCGTTGTTGAAGATCCGTAGCTATAACAATGAGAGAAATCGAGATTCTCGATCATTATTATACAATGTCATAGTATTATTATATAACATCAAAGTCCAATTGTATCACGACTTAAATAATAATACTACGGTGATATGTATCACTCCCCCTTAGTCAATACTCCATATCGATCATGGAAACCACTCCCCCTTACACAATGATCCGAAAACCATATGTATTTGTAGTGTGAACTACAATATTTCTCCCCCTTTTTGTCAATAAAATTGGGAAAGGTACAAGAATGGGATCATAATGAAATTTCCACAAGATACATTTCATGACCAAAAGAAAAATACATACCAACTTAATTTAGATGCAATCTAATAGCCGAAGCTAACAACATTCATCAAGGAGTTTTAAGAAACAAGATAACCCTTATAAAATTCCATAGCCGCACTCCCCGCAAGATATTACCATTAAGCACAAGTTCAAAAGAACTCTCCCCCATTTGATGTTATTCCCGAAAGAAGAACAAGAGCGACCTTAATTTCGAAAGAAAAGAACGATTTTTTATTGGACACCAAAAACCATAGGAATGATTTTCTATATCCAAAGCTCAACCAAATTAACCACAAGTAAACCCATGATTAATTCAATTGGAATATGCAACTAAATCAAACCACAAAGTAATCCATTTAATTGAAAGTGCTCAACATAAGTAAACTCACGGAGCTACGACTAAGTCAATCACACGGAGATGACTAACTTAACCGTTCAAATACTCAACATAAGGAAAACCTTACGGAATATATGACTACATTAACCAAAGAACATGATAGTGTAGCCTTTCATATACTCAACACAAGAACTTGTGGAATATATGAAAACTCAACTAGATTAACTACAAGAGAACCTATAATTAATCTAATTGGAATACAAATAACCAAACTAATCACCGAAGTAATCAATTTAATTATTTTGGGATCAATATAAAAGAAAATATGGAACCTCGACTAAGTTCATCATAGTATATGACAACCTTAACCGTGCATGTACTCGACATAACAAATAAAACTTATGGAGTACAAACTAAATAACCAAACTAGTTGATTAATTTAGTTCTTAATGCTCGACATATAGCATCTTATGGAACAACCAACAAAGCCAAGGTAAATCGACTTAGTTGTAAGGTGCTCAACATAAGACACACAATGGAGCCTTCACGGTAAAACATAATAAAATGGATCAATGAAGATCAATACCGTGGATAACATACAAGGATCTATTCTATTTTCCATCATAACGACATAATAGACTTTATCCTTGTTGAACAAAAGATTTTATCCTATTTTCCATCAAATTAATGATTACATAGGCTTAAATTTTGTATATGTCAAAAGTCCATTCGTCCTTTCATCAATACGAATATCGATTCATGAACTACTTTACTTTTGATTGCAATATGGGACCTTCAAGTTCACGGACGTAAAAAATACATATCCCATAAAAATATTGCAATATCACAAACCATTAAAATACTGCAATAAACATCATCCTCCAAATATTTTTAGAATTTAATACCGATAAACCTAAAAAATAACAGAAGAAGATGAAAACAAAAATAGCTATGTGTAGTCACAATCATCGCTATTCAAAGCACTAGTTATTCTTCCTACTAATTCAAATAGAAGACTTACTAGGCATATAAGACTCAGTTTTCCTTGATGATTTCATACCTCTGTAATGGTCCATCAAAGTAGGAGTCACTGATATCCTTGACCCTATTGACCGTAGAGACACCATGTTCAAAAGTTAGAACGTTGACTTTTCGATCAATAGCGAGAGCATAATGACGAGCCTTTGCACAGTCAAGGATAACTTTCTTCTGATTTCTGATCAAGATATTCTGAGTACCAAGGATTTTCGCGTGTCCATCCATCAGCTGGTTTATCTGCAATTGAAGGTTAGTCAGTTCGTTCTTAGCTTCATCATGAACACGAATCAAATCCTTGACAGATTCACCAATCCAAGTGTTATACTCTTTTCTTTCAAGCATCTTCTTCCGTATAAACTCTTGACCAGAATCACATCCTTTGAGATCATTGATAGACACATTTTTGTGTCTAATTTGATCTCAATACTATATATTGTTGGCACTCGATTTTGTACTAATTTCGTTATTTTATGTCTTTGTAGGAATTTTTAGAGAAATAATCCCTTGCGGAGAAATGGGCTCGAAAAGTAGTGTTTTACACCCCGGAGAAAATTATTAAGGGCACACCAGAAATGCACCGGAAGCGTCCCAGAAATGTCCCAGAGGAACCCAGAAAAATTACTATTTCCACCCAAAAATTACTATTTCCACCCCAATTGCTATTCGCACCCAAGCTCTGGTAAGGGGCATCCGTCTTCTCTTTTAAATTCAAAAGCAGCTTTTTGGCGGGAAAAATATATTCAAAACTGGCAGATTTGTGATCGAGAAAATGAAGGTGTTCTAGTGCGATTCAATCGCTTAAATTTGGTGGGAAGTTGTGATATGACATAAGTAAGCTAGTGTGAGTGTCCGTTTATCCCATAATTGGCTACAATTTTCTACACAATTCACGAGCTCAAAACAGACACACACACACACAGGGATAAGGTAATCACGCATCATGGAGAGTTCTGGAAGTGTTCTTCTCATGTTTGATGGCTCAAGCAACACTTTGGGTCGTGATAAATCGATTTGGAGCGTGCTGGGAGGAAGTTTACGTGTGAAATTCCAAATCTGGTAAGAAAATATTCAAAAATAATGTTATTCACTGCCGAGTAAAGACGAATTATTTGGAGTTATGGCGAGGGATTTCAGCGTGTCTTTGAGTATAAATATGATCTTTGGGTCTACTAGAATGCGTGTCGAGAGTTGGAGGTCGAGAGGATAGCTCAGGAGCAAGAAATCCCGAGTTGATCAAACTATGTTTCTGCTGCTGCTGCTGATGAAGAACACCAAGAACACGAAGAACAGACTAGCGTAAACAGTCGTTAATCAACAGTGTCTGAGACGCACACTGGGGGGTCGCATTGCAGTCTCAACATCAGCAGCACCTGTCTCTTATCGAACCTTTTGTGACGCCTTATGTGGGTCGTACATTCACTGTTTTACTCATTTTTATCATTTTAATCAACTTTTGAGCAACAATTTTGTATTTTGAGAACATGATTAATTTGATGAGTTAAACCCCAACACTGGGGCGATGGAGGAAGCCTTATTTCACACTTGGGTAATTATATTTAATTCTTTTCATGACTTTTGCATTAATTTTAATTGAAATTATGATTTGAATTAATTAGTTGTGATTTGATTTGATGGGTCATGCTTAGCTTAGATGATTTGATGTCCCATGCTTAACATTTACACCTAATATTTTGAGAATCTATCTTGGCAATAAATTAGAGTCGATATATTTAATATATTTTTCGAGCTATTATTGATAAAAGAATTATTATTTGAACCTTAAGAAATGAATTTGGCGGAATCCTAGTCCCAGTACCTCTCTACCAATTTGTCAATATTTTTGTATATAATTTTTATAAATCTAAAAATCCTTCACCTTCACAAGTCTTAGAGTTCGAACCATCCTTACCACTACTACTACAACCCCAGAAAAAACTTTAATCATTTTGGCGCCGCCGACGCGGATTTGTGCTTAGGTAGAATTTTTAGGTTTATTTTTTTTTATTTTTTTGGCTATTATTTGTTCCTTTTTACGTTTCTTTTTGTGTCTTTGATTTACAGGTTTGAAGTGGAATACTAAGGACTTGGGAACAAAAATCTTAAAGCTAAAACCTAAAAGCTAAAGGAGAAGAAAAAAAAAGACATAATTTTTTTTTTAGGATTTAATTTTTATTATTTTATTTTTTTGTATATAGCTTTTATTTATTTTTTTTAGAATTTGTAAATAGGCTTTATTTTTTATAATTTTTGTAATTTTTGGACTTTTTATTTGGACTTTATTCTGGACAATTGGACTTTATTCTTTTTTTAACCCTACGGAAGGGTATTATTATTAAAAAAAAATTATATAAATTGTGTGCAGGGAAGGACGACGATTACTATATCGTCTCGGCCCCTCGGGTTCGTACATGACATAGGAGTCGTGGCCCGAGTCGACTTCAACGGTTCATCCCCCGTCTAGTACGGGAGGTAAGTCCATCGAAACACTCGCGAATCTCCTGTAAGCGAGTTACTGTATTCCTTAAGGTGATTCATTGATTGAGGACGAATTTGGACTGTTTTTAAATTCCTAGTAAAGGGCAAGGCCTGGCCAATACAAGATAAGTGTTCGGATTTCATCACCGCTCCCTTCTTGCCCGCCTTAGGAAAACGAAACCTAACGCGAACCCAAGCTTAAAATTTGGAATAGAACGAGACCGACAGGGTAACGATCTTAATAGGAAACTCGTTCGAAAAATATTGGTTGCTCTTTAAGCACACTCCAAAGTTCATGATGGTTTCTGTGAGTTGAATGCGTGACTGCGCCGCCTTGTGATAGCGGTGAGGCCTTGGGTATCAAATCTCCACTGAGCTTCCCTCGCCTCAATTCAACTTACTTTGACTCGGATTGATTCCAGAGGGGTTTGCTTAAATTGTAACGAATTCCCTTTCGAAAGATAGAAGCTGGTTTAAAAACAATCTAAGTGGAGCCATCATGCTTTTTGTTTGCTAGATTTTATAGGTTTGATTTGGTCGAGTCAGCCTTGTTTGTGATTGTGTAGAATTCCCTTGCAATTAAGAATGTCGAGCTGGTATGATAGAAACCAATACAACGAATATCGACCTGAATTTGAATATGGACATCATCAGTTTTATTACCATGGTGGGAATAGTGGTTGGGAACGCCAAACTTTTCAAGGTTATGGTTCATACCATGGTGAGCCCAATCACTATCCTCACAACCATCAGTCATACGAGAAAAATTCTGCTAATTCCTCTTTACTTGAGTCGACACGTAAGTTAGCTAAGACAACACGTAAGTTCGCTGAAATGAATAACTTAGTTATGGACGAAAATAATGCAATGAGTGAACTTTCTTTACCTGATTTCCTAGATTACATCAGGAATTCATGTGAGTCGGCCCAAAAGCTTTTGTTAGAGACCCAGAATAGAACTTCTCTAAAAGATCTAAATTTCCAAAATTGTGTTTCCAATTTTACCCTTGATGTAAATAATGAATATTTTCCTAATCTACAGGACGAGGTTAGAATAAAATACACTATTTATTTAGATAAGGTTCAATCATCTTCGTACTATGATGATGAGGATAGCAGTAATGAAGAATCTGAAATATGCAGGCATAGTGATCAGGAGTCTAGTAATCCAATTGAGCTGTATAGTGATTATATTATTTCTAGTTCAAATCCAAATAATTTTTATGATTATTCACCTATTCAAAAGGACGAGGATTTGATTAGGGATACCACCGTTTTAGACGATGTAGTTTTTCCTTTTGATTACGAAGCCGATAGTGGTTTAGAGGAACGGGTTCATTTCTAAAATACTGTTTTAGAGTCTAGCGACTTAGAAAAAATAGTCTTGGAACAAGAAGATAGACCCGTAGAGATGAGTAAAGATGCACTACCTGATAATAACTTAGAAGAATCTCTTGAATATTTTAAGGACTCTGAAGATACGGAAATTCAAGAAATAATTAGAGGTCTATCTAGAGACACTGAAAACTCTAAGTTTGGGGGTGATTATCACTTTCCTAGTGCCTTACCTTTAACTCTCAGAAAGTCCCCACACTTAGGACTTGATATCTCTACCTCGACCATTTTGCAAGATTACCTTCATACTCGTTTTCCCGAACCTAATGATGTCCAGGAAGAAGTTCAGTCGTTAGAAACCCATCCTATGGTTGATGTGGTTTGCCCAGGCTATGATACCCAGATTGACTTTGTTTACCCACCAAATAGTTTTCTTCCAAATGTGGGAACGTTTATATTTAAAATGTGTCGAATATTAAGTTGTGAGACTAAACCTAAATGCTTTAGGAAATTAGAATGGACACATTTGCTTAAGAATGACCACTACTCTCATTTTTGTCAATTTTGTAAGTCAAATCTTATTGACTTACAGGATCCTCAGTTATTTAGGTTATTATTGTGCGCTTCTAAGATCATATTTGAGTTTTTCCAGACTCTAGGACCTAATGATTCGGATCCCACCTATGAAGAAACGCAACCTATGAAAATATTTTATTTAGAACCTTTCTTAGAACCTGAACCTGAACCACAATTAGATATAAATATCTTAATCAGGAAACTAGATAAGGGCATGTTATCCTTGTTCACTTTCTTGGGTTATTGTAGTTTCCTTTGGTCAGCTCTTTTTGGTTTTGAAGACCCACAGTTATTTCGGCTGTTACTTTTTGATTCTATGAGGTGACTAATTCCTTCCGATGTCTGGATGAAGACTTTAAACTTAGAACTTCTTGGGAGGTAACCCAATCTCATGCAACACGGTAATATCTTTCCTTATCTCTTTTGCTTCAAATGGTAACAGTTTCTCCTTGTTCATGCTTTTAATTTCATCTTTAGAACATTGAGGACAATGTTAGATTTAAGTTTGGGGGTATGGGAGAAACTTTTTAGTTGCAGTATGAATAAATAAACTCCAGAGCCTAGAAATTTATGCGTATTTAGGATGGCACTAACCAATCTAAGTGGATGGAAGCATTTTGGTTGTAGAAGTTGAGGAACCAATCTGAATAGATGGAAACATCTAAAGAGTCTATTCATAAAAGCACAGAGCTCAGGTGTTAGAAATAACATGATAGTTTCACCATATCTCGTTGAGTCCTTTTCACTTCTATTTTTATTTTATTTTGTTTTTAAACCATGTTTCTCTAAGTGATAGGTGGGGCCCACGATTCAAGTTGTTACCAATGCTAGGATGAATTAGAGTGATTGAGTTACAAAAAAAAAAAAAGTTGAAAAAAAAAAGTTGAAAAAAAAAATAAAAAAAATTGAGACCAGACCATTCGACCAAAAGGAAAATTCAATAAAGTCGACCACTGGTACCCTTGTATATGCCAGTTGTGTTGACCTAGAGTTAGGTTATCGACCACTGGTACCCTTGTATATGCCAGTGTGTTGATATTAGTCAGACTAGTATCTCAATCCATTAGGATAGGTTCATTTTGGCGGAGGCCTTCAGACAGATATGGGAAACGCCGTTCACTTAGTAAACATCAAAACCATCTATGTTTTTCTATATCCATCTCTTAATCTTTCCATGTGATTAGTTTGACTCCGAATATGATGTCCATAGTGCAACTATCTGAGTAGAGCTCTGTCACTTATATATGAATTTTAGTATGCTTGAGTGCAAACTCGTGTACAACAATTGGAATTTCGCATCAGGGTACTTCCTCCTATAGTCAATTATTGTATGCCAACCAAGGAGATTCTTTAGTGCATTCCTAGGTTCTGGGTAAATAGATAGGGTCTGGAGTAAAGTTTTTGTGGGTACACCTCTCGTAAACCCTCCGGAGACAACACTCCGCCACTAGGGCCACCTAGGGGTTCAAATGATTTTCCTTTCTAGAATAAATTTGCTCGAGGACTAGCAAATAATAAGTTTGGGGGTATTTGATAGACACATTTTTGTGTCTAATTTGATCTCAATACTATATATTGTTGGCACTCGATTTTGTACTAATTTCGTTATTTTATGTCTTTGTAGGAATTTTTAGAGAAATAATCCCTTGCGGCGAAATGGGCTCGAAAAGTAGCGTTTTACACCCCGGAGAAAATTACTAAGGGCACACCAGAAATGCACCGGAAGCGTCCCAGAAATGTCCCGGAGGAACCCAGAAAAATTATTATTTCCACCCAAAAATTACTATTTCCACCC
Source organism: Papaver somniferum (assembly GCF_003573695.1). NCBI lineage: Eukaryota > Viridiplantae > Streptophyta > Magnoliopsida > Ranunculales > Papaveraceae > Papaver > Papaver somniferum. The sequence goes on along the minus strand of NC_039364.1, from coordinate 159,735,676 downwards.
CAATTGCTATTCGCACCCAAGCTCTGGTAAGGGGCATCCGTCTTCTCTTTAAATTCAAAAGCAGCTTTTTGGCGGGAAAAATATATTCAAAACTGGCAGATTTATGATCGAGAAAATGAAGGTGTTCTAGTGCGATTCAATCACTGAAATTTGGTGGGAAGTTGTGATATGACATAAGTAAGCTAGTGTGAGTGTTCGTTTATCCCATAATTGGCTACAATTTTCTAGACAATTCACGAGCTCAAAACAGACACACACACACATGGATAAGATAATCACGCATTATGGAGAGTTCTGGAAGTGTTCTTCTCATGTTTGATGGCTCGAGCAACACTTTGGGTCGTGATAAATCGATTTGGAGCGTGCTGGGAGGAAGTTTACGTGTGAAATTCCAAATCTGGTAAGAAAATATTCAAAAATAATGTTATTCACTGCCGAGTAAAGACGAATTATTTGGAGTTATGGCGAGGGATTTCAGCGTGTCTTTGAGTATAAATATGATCTTTGGGTCTACTAGAATGCGTGTCGAGAGTTGGAGGTCGAGAGGATAGCTCAGGAGCAAGAAATCACGAGTTGATCAAACTCTGTTTCTGCTGCTGCTGATGATGAAGAACACGAAGAACAGACTGGCGTAAGCAGTCGTTAATCAACAGTGTCTGAGACGCACACTGGGGGGTCGTATTGCAGTCTCAACATCAGCAGCACCTGTCTCTTATCGTTCCTTTTGTGACGCCTTATGTGGGTCGTACATTTACTGTTTTACTCATTTTTATCATTTTAATCAACTTTTGAGCAACAATTATGTATTTTGAGAACATGATTAATATGACGAGTTAAACCCCAACACTGGGGCGATGGAGGAAGCCTTATTTCACACTTGGGTAATTATATTTAATTCTTTTCATGACTTTTGCATTAATTTTAATTGAAATTATGATTTAAATTAATTAGTTGTGATTTGATTTGATGGGTCATGCTTAGCTTAGATGATTTGATGTCCCATGCTTAACATTTACAGCTAATATTTTGAGAATCTATCTTGGCAATAAATTAGAGTCGATATATTTAATATATTTTTCGAGCTATTATTGATAAAAGAATTATTATTTGAACCTTAAGAAATGAATTTGGCGGAATCCTAGTCCCAGTACCTCTCTACCAATTTGTCAATATTTTTGTATATAATTTTTATAAACATAAAAATCCTTCACCTACACAAGTCTTAGAGTTCGAACCATCCTTACCACTACTACTACAACCCCAGAAAAAACTTTAATCAATCATCCTCAACCATAGGGTTAACTTCTTCTTTGGGAACAGTTTCCATAGAGCTCATTTCTGAAGAAAGATGAGGCAGCTATGAAGATTTATATATTTTTGTGAATTCCCTGGCTAGAAACCCTAGATTTCCTTGAGGAGATACATGCATTTGTGGCCGACCAAGAATGGCCCTAGAAAGAGATACTGTGCAGCTTCTAAAACGTCCACCATCCCAAAAGAGACGAAAGGAAAATGATACTAAAGAAGATCATTACAACATGGTGTTGTGCCCAGACTCGAGAGGTTCATATTGTTCCTCAAGGCTTCACAGAATCAGGTATCAGAAACGAAAAATAAACATTCAACGGAAGCTAATGCACATAGAACACATAAGACACAGAGATTTACGTGGTTCGGCAATGGCCTACGTCCACGGGCAACAATGCACATAAGACACTAAATTCACTTTATTCATATATCAGAGAATACACAATGCACATGACACTCAACACCCGTTCTTCTTCTTCTTCACATTCTCAACTCACCTTCAAATCTCCCCCAACTCTCCCTGCCCAAAAGCCATGAGAGGATCTACATCTTTCTAATGGAGAGATTACTTTTCTTATCTGTGAGGAGATGTCTACAACCTACGGGTTTAGACAAGATTTATGTAGATGATATAGACGCCTATAACCTAAAGGTTATGCCTTTATTTATAGGCTCACAATACTTCGATTAGGAAATCAAACTTTAATCTGATTTAGGAAACATAAACTAGCTAAGATAGGAAACCCTTGTTTAGATAGAAGTCTAAACACAATTCTAAAAATCATTCAAAACTGATTTAAGAAATCACACTGATGTTTCCTAAAATCTAGCCAATATCCAACAATTATCCACCTTGGCAATATTTCTAGGACAACTTCAACTCACTATTCTCTGATTTCTCCACCTTGGCATGAAATCTGGACATTCACCTTCCACGCCTTTGTATTCTACTTCCTTCAATCACCCAGAGGTGCCAATCATCCGTAGATGCTTCAATTCCACTAAAGGACTTCAATCACCCTAAGATGTTGCACTGGTACAACTTCAAAAATCCTTGTGTAAGGTTCAAATGTGTCAACTGACACCAACACACCGTAAGGTGTTTCAAATCCCTTTTAAGGATGCAATGTGCTTCACAAATTCAATCCCATAACAGGGATGCAACTGTTTCTAAAGACAACAATACACCAAAACGGTGTAACAAACTCAAAAGACATGATTAAGTCCAGGAAGGACTTACCCGAATTCCACCACTTCTTTTGCTACTTTGCTAATTTCTCAGTAAATCCAATTATCTATGAGTTCTTGACGCGTCTTCAACTTCATAAATTTTCACATGCACATATTCTTCAAACTTGCAAGATTCAATTCTTTGCACATTTACTTAAACTTGTAGGATCTAGTGTTTGAATTCAACTCACCACTTCACTTGTCAAATTTGAGCTCTTCCTCCATCCTATTTCTTCAAATTCCAACACTTCGTGTTTCAATGCGGAGTTCAATATTTCATCACATGCAAATGTATGGTGTACCCCCATACCTACAAAGTTTTCTTCCACGATGAAATAAATCATACCTTACAAAGTAAGTTCCCAAACATCTGTGTGAACACATTCCAGTATTCCATATGTGGTGATATTCATCATATTTGCATATCTTCAAAAACTAGAAATTTCTCCTCTAAGCTTAATTCTTTCTCCACCTTCACACAATGTTCGCAAAATCCTAAACTGCATGATTCTGCTTTCTTCAACTTCACGCCTTAACTGCATGAAGTAGTCTTTGACCGTATTAGATTGCGCATTATCTAACACTTTTACTTCCACATTCAGCAATACGTATTTCCATTCTTCAATCCTTTCATCACTGCAACTGCATTGGAAAATCTTTTTCAACACTCCACCGTTCAAAAAACTTTAAACCCCATGGAGTCAGATGGATCTAATGATTTCAAATTCTTATTCAAACTTCGGTATACACCAAACAACTTCAAACTTCTCGAGTTACACCTAAGTACTTCAAACGAATGTTTAACATCTTCAGCTTCAAACTTCCAACTCCGAAAAGTCAGAACCCATTCCCTAGAGGATGCATATGATATACAAACATTCAAACACTCGAGAAATTCCGCATATTCTTCATCAACACTAGATCTTCATGTTCCAACATTCACGTCTGAACTTGAAACTTCTTTCATGTTTTCCAAATGCTTTTCCTTACAACAAAAGGCAATTCAATTCAATTCACATATCACATTCTTCAAATAGTTTGCGATTTCTTCGCTTAACTATATTCTTCACATGTAGTATTGTACCTTATAATTGTGAAGTGCCACAATGATACCTTGTTCCTTGCATCCAAGTTTTCGACTCAAAAAACATAACGTATCCACATGACGAACCTATTTTCTACCATGGTCTTGCACTTCTTCAACTTGATGACTTCAAAAGGTAAATACCTTCATTCTCCGCCAAATATCATCAAAACAACAAAGGTAAGAAACCACCAAGCTCCTCTTTCAAAAACAGTAAATCAAAGAGGTGCTTGCAAACATCCGAATGGATGATTCAAAACGTACCATATTTGCGGTGTTCAACGGTACCAAAAAATTTTGGTCCTACATTGTTGTGTAAACAACAAAATCCTGCAGAAATCCAATACTCATAAGCTTACTCGTCAAGTAATTTTCACACTCAACACATTCAAACAAACCCCTCTTCAATCATATGCCCAAGGTGCATATGCCAAAAATTGTGTCGACTTCATCTTCAATCGCTTCTCTTCAAAAGAGAACAAGAAACTACAGCTCCACCACACACAATATCTCCATATAGGAAATCTATTAACGCATCTTCAATCGATCATTAACAATGCAATATGCTTATAGCTACCAGCTTCAAGCACTTCTTCATGAAATTAAACTCTTCACCTAGAATTTATCAACCTTCCACTAGTGCCCTCGCAATATTAATACATTCAAACGATCAATAATTCTCACATGAAACCAACTAATAGGTTTCTGCAATCCTCGCTACACCATGTAACTGAGGCAAACTTGAGTTTTAATTTCTTCAATTCATTTGACTGCATCAAGGACAACATGATCAAACTAATGACAACTGGTAACATTCACAATTGTTCCTCTTGGTACTTCGTACAATTCTAATTATCTTTTACGAATTCAATTTTTGCATATTTACCTCTTCCAACGTACAAACCATTCAACTTGTACTTCAAACACGATTCTCTTGTTTCCTTGCAATTTGGCTTGCAAAGCAAGCACATTCAAACGGAAAACCAACTAGGTACTCCCAAATAATCCACAAAAGTCTCAAACAAACGAGGTAAAGAATAAAAAACAACCAAACACCTTTATCAAACCAGTTAATAAGGTTATGGAATTATTCACCCGAAGCTATGCAAAATACATAGTGTTTAAGCCTCAAGAAGTATACCAACGTCAAATCCTTCTTTCATGTAGAGCTTCAACTTCAAAAGTGTATCAATCAACAATCAACGAATGTGAAACACTTCAAATACATTCGTTTATGAGTAATTGATACTTCAAACGGTGCTTGTCAAATCAGAAAAAAAAAACACCTCTCCACCTTGATGCAATTCAAATGACCTTTTCTTCAAGATTCTTCACATGAGGCTATACAATGATTTTCTGAATTCCAAAGTAACTCTGATTTCAAATCGACATAACTTGATTCTACAACATGCCTATTGATGCACCTTCTTCTAGGATTTTACTTCAATCTCCAAGTATGTCTTCTTCCATAAATCCTCCCACGTTTTTTGACGACATTGTTACAACTTTGCACCATAGTTCTAAAACTGTCACCAATCTTCACCACAAGTTTTCAGAACTATCACAATTCTTCTACTATAAATTTAAGTCAATAAACGTCACCTTGTCTTTGTGTTCTTCTTCAAATTTGACATCTCAGCACCCATTCTTCTTCTTCACATTCTCAACTCACCTTCAAATCTCCCCCAACTCTCCCTGCCCCAAAGCCATGAGAGGATCTACATCTTTCTAATGGAGAGATTACTTCTCTTCTCTGTGAGGAGATGTCTACAACCTACGGGTTTAGACAAGATTTATGTAGATGATGTAGATGCCTATAACCTAAAGGTTATGCCTTTATTTATAGGCTTACAATACTTCAATTAGGAAACCAAACTTTACTCTGATTTAGGAAACATAAACTAGCTAAGATAGGAAACCCTTGTTTAGATAGAAGTCTAAACACAATTCTAAAAATCAGTGAAAACTGATTTAAGAAATCACACTGATGTTTCCTAAAATCTAGCCAATATCCAACACAAGGGATATACAATCCTAGAGAAAATATAGTACAATACTTGAGCATCTCTCAAATCCTCATCCTTGTATCTCTCAAGTTAGACACAAGGATAGAACATTCTGCTTCTAGGTAGCAGAGGGAGACATAGTCTCACCATCGATTCTGAGAGAGTACATATAAATTCTTCTAGGATATCTTATCTCAGCAATTCTTATCTTTCCACTGCAGCTTCCAGGAAGAAGGGTGTGTCTCGCAGTCCTTCTGGGAATCACAGGCTGGAAACCCTTCTGATGACAAAGTCTAGGACCTCTAGAAATACGTTCTAGGGGATTTGATGAAATTCGTCTCCACACACTAGACTTAGATTTATCAGATATGTTCTTATAAGCACAGGACATACTTTCATTGGTAGTACGAGAATTTACAAATATCCTGTAATGATTTCTAGGAGAGAGATCATTCTTATAAGATAACTGGTTTCCTGTGAAAGAGACCTTCACTATAGTAGTCGTTCGACTATTTACTCCATTGACAGTAGAAAGAAGCAACTTGTGGAGTTCGGAAACATGTTTCTTTCTATCAAAACAGTGGATAACATAGTGATTTCCTTTTCCACAGAAGGTACATATTCGTGGAGGAGAATCAACAACTGGCACTTTTTTAAACTTCATAGCCACGGGAGAAGATTGTAAGTTATGAAAACTTTTATTGACACAATCTTCTCTTGGAGAAAATTTCATTATGTACAGTAACTCATGAGAATTAGTTTGTGCAGAAGAATTTTTCTTTAAAACAGAGTTTTCCTTTTCCAAGGATTTGCACTGTCCATGGGCTAAGACAAGCGATTTCTCCCTCTCAACACGAAGTCTGTCTAGATCAGATGAATGCGTATTGATCAAACAATTTTCTCTAATTGAACCTTCTTTGACCAGCTTTTCAAGATCACAAATCTTTTCACGCTGTATGTTGTTTTCTTGAAGAAGTTTCTCAATTTCGTTAGAGAAAGACCCTATAATGTAATAGAGTACTTGTTCACGGTCAATAGACTTTTCAAATTCATCAATGAGTTTACCATGATCTTGTAGATCAATACATTCAGTAGAATTTTTTGAAATTCTGGTTAGCCCCAATTCAGCTTTAGTCATTATATTCAATGTCTCATTGGAGGAAGAATGATTGACACAAGATGAAACATTCTTCTTACCTCGGGATTCGGAAGAATCATCTAAGGAGTGACACTTTGAGGTATTTCCGAGACACTTGAAAAAGTTGACAGCTTTAGGAGGAATTTTGGTATGCGTATGAGATTCTGTCCATAGAGTCAGATCGCTACAAACACAGACTGATGAGGTCTTAAACGTGTTTTCCTGCTCTGATACCAATTGAAAAAGCGGGGGTCTAACAATACCACCCAATATTTCGATTAGAAATCTGTATGGACTAACTCCGAAATACTTTGCTAGAGATCAACTAGACAGTCAGACTCAATCTAGATAAAAGCATCTCAAGGAGTTAATATCTTTCTCTTGATTTGATTTTTACTCAAGCTAAAAACAATAACGAGGATTTATCAAATACAAGGAATACTTGGACAGTACCAAAGACCAATGTCCAAGGATCAATCAATATCAATCAACAACCAAAGGTTGGATTTCCAATTGAGGATCACGAACGCACAACCTGTATTATTTCAATTATATAAAATATAATGTGAAAAAGAAATAACACAGACACCAGAAATTTTGTTAACGAGGAAACCGCAAATACAGAAAAACCCCGGGACCTAGTCCAGATTGAATACACACTGTATTAAGCTGCTACAGACACTAGCCTACTGCAAACTAACTTCGGACTGGACTATAGTTGAACCCCAATTAGCCTCCTACCGATCCAAGGTACAGTTGTACTCCTACGCTTCGGATCCCAGCAGGATACTGCGCACTTGATTCCCTTAGCTGTTCTCACCCACAACCAAGAGTTGTTGTAACCCAAAATCACAGACTTGATAATAAACAGATCTGTCTCACACGGAAAAGTCTATAAGAGGATAAATTTGTCTCCCACAGATAAACCCTAGGTTTTGTTCCGTCTTTAGATATAAAATCAAGGTAACATGAACCAATTGATAATTCGGTCTTATATTCCCGAAGAACAGCCTAGATTAATCAATCACCTCTCTACAATCCTTCCTGACTACACAAGCGGATTGTCGAGGAATCATAAACAGTGATACGAAGATGTTTGTGACTTCTTTATCTTGCCTATCGGAGAAATCACACGATCTCAAGCCACTCAATCGATCGTACTCGTACGATAGAAGATGCAAGATCAGATCACACAACTACGATAAAGTAGTATCGGTCTGGCTTCACAATCCCAATGAAGTCTTTAAGTCGTTAACCTGATTTTAGAGAAGAAAATCAAAGCTTAATGGAAATCGACTCTAGTAGCACACAAACGTGTGGGGATTAGTTTTGCGCAATGCTAGATGTCTCCTTTATATAGCCTTCAAATCAGGGTTTTGCCTTAGTTACAAAGCAATCCATATTCACCGTTAGATGAAAACCTGATTTAGATTCATGCTAATATTTCTCAACCATTAGATCGAAAACTTAGCTTGTCACACACACTTGGTAGACGTTTACTGGGTTCGTGAAAACCATGCACAAACGTGTATGTTGGTTCAACATGGTAACCCAAAAGGTAAACCATATGAGCATTTCATATTAACCTTGTTCTTCTTCACCATAACTAGTCCAATTGACTCAAATGAACTAGTTAAAGAGTTGTTCAATTGCTATGAGATATTATGTAACTACACAAGACACAATTGAAACAAAGATGATTCGATTCCACTGAATCGGCTCATGAAAATTATAGCCACAGTTTGCATAAAGCATTCCTTAGTAATTTAATGTTTCATGTTCAGAGCACATATTTAGATCATAACCTCTTAAGTTCACAAACAAGTTCGCGGACTTAAGTTAATAGGTTGAGTTTTCCAAACTCAGCAGATATTCTCGGGATGAGAACTTCCGCCAGTTCGCGGACTGGGTTCGCGGACTGAGCACACAAACGAGTTTTGGAAAATCCCAGCAGAAATTCTCGGTCGAGAACTTCCGACAGTTCGCGGACTTGGCAAGCCAATTCCACAATCCTCCCGATTTCTCTTGATCAACAAAGTTTGAAAACTTCGATTCAAGGAATACATGGCTATGTAATCTAAACTCTCATTTCAATCATTGAGACATTCTCAGAGGATGCTATGTAGCCGTTATTCACAGACCGATTCACGTCAGAGCAATTCTCAAAGTGATTGAAACTTTTCATGACTTTCATCACCATGTGAAGATAAACTTGATCAAAGCGAAACGCTTTACCAACACACGATTTCGAGATAAAAGATAAGCAATGAATGCTCAACTCGAAATGTCAAATGTGTATGATCTAGTCTATATAGAATACGAATTTTGTCTCATAAGAAGTATGAGATAGAAGGATAGACTATTGAGTGATAGATAAGTTCAAGTCTCCACATACCTTTTTGTTGATGAAGTTCCACGGTTCCTTGTATAGATATTCGTCGTTGTATGATGAATCGCCATGAAGTCCTTGAGCTCAACTACACTTTTCTATCCTAGTCCGAGACTTAGCTATGTAGGCTAGAAATCAAGACTTATAGTTTTGATCACTAACATTGACAAACATGCTTGAGATAGCAACGCATGCGAGGTTGACCGATCTATGCTCTAACATATAGTGCAAACAAAAATGCGTAAGAGCACAAATGTCAGGCTTAAATTCAGTTACCAACTGGTATGCAGAAAAGGTTAACTAATAATGGGTTCTAAATTGCATATCCCAAAAGCAATAAAAGGTAGGTTGGTGCGCATAACGTATTCCTTAGACACCATCTTTAACATTTGATGGTAGCCTTTGCGAGACCATGGGGGTATAGGATGCTCTACATTGATCCTATTAAACATGCAATAACCATCAAGTCCTTTTAATGTATACTCTCTAGAATTTGTAAGGGGTGGTGAGTCCTTACATGTATAATATGTGCTAGTAGTCTTCCAAACAAAATATTACTTGGGAATAATAACTAGTCCAAAATGTCAAAAAATCCACGAGAGCCATAAGTCACTTTAATGGTCCGCATTCTACATGGATATTTTTCCACAATCACCTCGTTTTCTTTGTAATATGGATTATTTACCATTTGCATCTTAGGATGGTCTCGATCCTATTTTACTGAAGGCTTTGTGAAATGAGTGATATGTTATCTTACCTAAAAGCATACTGGGCGGTGGGGGT